>NW_021680362.1:2162465-2241796 GCF_001412515.2 Diachasma alloeum
CCCCCCCCCCCCCCCGGAGTTTGAATGAGTGGAAGATGCGACAAGCATTCGAGGAAAGCTCTTCAACCAAACTCACAGCAGAAACCCATAAAATGTATACGGATGTGATGCAAGTTTCTTCTTCGTACGTCTCCCCATCCGTTTCATCTTGTTTAAGTCGTATTCGTATTTTGTTACCTCGTCTCTCTTGCTCTCACCAACCACTGGCACTTACCACTGGCATCAGGAAACCGTTGTATCGGTTTTTGCTGACTTGCCTCTTCACTCATCTCTAAATTCTCTCCTTTACTTTCCTCCCACCTCCCACCCCATTCTCGTTTTCCCCGCCAAGTCCCTGAGAAACTCTTGAGTTTCGTTTCACCACAGCTTATCGTATATTTCCGCAATAATATTGTCAACATTTCCCAGGAAAACGCCTTCGTTATACGAAACGCTTTAATATTCACCGCAAATTCCTTATTATTCCACTCGAGCGATTGAAATATTCTCATTCAGATTCGTTTAAAGTGTGAAAAAACGAGAACTAGGGGTGGGAAGGGATGAGAGAACATAGAATGGGGGGAGGGGGACGGGGAGAAGAGAAAAGCTGGTGAGCGTAGTTTCTTCTTCGAGGATTGAAAGTATTCAAGTGGTACAATCGCCAATTGGCGTGACCATGCATCTTTATTGAGTATTTTCACCGGAAAGAATATTCCATAGATATCCAACTCTCCACTTACCTATTGAGCAGAGAAAGTGGCAATTTGAAAAAAAAACTAAGAATAATATATTTTTTAAATGCAGTATTATATTTTACCTAAAAGTATATTGATATTTATATCGCGATTTAATACGCCCGATAGGTTGTGAATCAACGAATTTGTTTGTGAAATAACAAATGACAAGTGAAAAATAATACATTCAAAAAAAATAATCGGAAAGACTGAAATAATGAAAAATGAGAAATGCAAAGGATTTCCGGGTCAATGAGGCTCGAAAATAGTCATGAGAAACTAGTCCCCCGAAGGCCACAGGTTACAATGTAAATCCAGGTTCTTCTTCTCGTTTGGTGCCTTGTTCATGTTTACACAGAGAGCCATCGAAATACTCCTCAGTAATCGTTCAATTTTCATCACAAAATAGTGAAAAATCATGTCATGTGGGCCTAACCTGTGCATTTTTGTTAATCAACAGACTTGAAATACTTGCGACAGGATGTTAAAGCTAGATAACCTCCATTTTCAGGGTATTAAGTGAATCCTTAATCCATTATCCCATCCTCCAACGACTCGCTGTATTACCCTCCAGTCTCATCTTCATAACAAATCCCATTCTCACGTTCCTCGCATAAAGAACGCAAAAATCCCAATCTTCAATGAAATATTTCAGTTCCTTCAACACGGAGAAAATGATCAATTAATTAATTAATTAATTAATTAATTAATTAATCAACTAGTTGGTGAAATACCCCAACTAATTGTTGTAAAAATGAATTACCAACCAGTTGTTGAATTTCCATAACTAGTTGTTGAAATTCCATAACTGGTTGATAATTCAACGACCAGTTGTTGAAATTCACCGAACAATTTTCTCCGTGAACCCCCAAAAATCCTAAAAATCCCGAGATCCAATTAATATTTTTCCATTGCGCTGCTGACCTCTAGTTATTATCGCGATTATTTCCATCATTAATAAGTTAATTTAGACCTGACGATGATGATATCGATGAGAATGGTGTGTGTAAAGCACCGTATGCCTCAGCACCTGGTAATTCCACAATTCATTTCACATGATTCCCCCAAAACCACAACTCATTTTGCCCCAGGAACAATACCAGGTGAAGCATTCGGTGCTGACGGATACGACAATGAAATGTACTAGTGTATTAAGCGCGTAAATGGCAACCGAGAGGAGTGAGTCCCGAGGTAGTTTCATTTCTCCGCAATATCTGTATTTATCAACGTGAAATAATTCACAATGACAACCCCTCCCCCACCCGGTACTCGATCAAAGACAAAGATACATTTACGAGAGAAGCCAGGAATAATGGCGCACCTACAGACGAGTGAGGAAAACCAGAGTGACAGAGAGGACGTGATAGTTATAATAAACCGCAGTTGAATACAAAGCATTACGCATTGTACAATCATTTGGTTATTATCTAATATTCGAAGTATTATTTTCCCGAGGCCAAAGACACCATTCCCCCATTTATACCGAGGTATACACGTCGTATATATCTCGAGACCGTTAAATAAGCTTCTTACCAACATCTAATCTCACCCTTATTACAGTTGCCTCAGTTCTCTCGATAAGAGGATCAACGCTTCGCGACAAAATCCCGCAAAGAGTATTCTCCTACTACCTGAGATGTATCAACTGCTATGGTTTACTACTTGGCTTCTCTGTCCCTCTCGCATCCCCTCAGTTACTCCTGTCTTCTCTCCACCGTTCCTCCTCTTTCGTTATCATTTTTTGCCTTTATTCTCCCTGCTCTATCATCCGACAACTCTGTCGTTGATGAATTCTCGATCGATACCCGATCACTCGCAATGCCTCGTTGAGCCAACAATAAGTAGCTTTTTCACTTGATGACTCCACTCCACAAAGCCCTCGGGCCTCATCCTCAATTCAAACACGAATTACAACCATCGCCAAGAGCCAACAGGCTTCAATCATCGATTAATCACCTAGTGCGATTTGACTAACAATTTTTTTGGCTTAAGAAATCCTTGAGATGCTAAATTACCCCGAGTGTGCGTGTATATTTATTTATTTATACTCTCTACCCCCTAACGATTCTCGACGATTGACGAGTTATGTAATAGCAGTGGATGGTTCAAGACAAATCCCACAGTGGCAAAATAAATAAAAAACGTGAAAAGCGTTGAGAAAAACTGGAGCATGAAATCAGTACTGCATTACATGTACGATTCTCTCCATCCCTTTTGTTATAAATAAGTACCCAGCCACTTAAGTGCCAACATGAGACCTAATTAACCCTCGCACATCAATTAGTCGTGTACTGCAGCTGGGAAAGTGGTTTTTCCCTCAAAAAAAAAATCCTGAAACTTATCATTTCTCTCTCCCATTTCTATCCTCAAAAACATTTGGCCAACCCTTCTCCGCATATATCTCATGGAGAAAAGTCCCCCCTGCATCCACTGCAACCCTCCTCACATTTATATTCTCCCTCCCTTGGCTAATCTCACTGAGTCCCACAATGGTACATGAACCCGAGGGGCGATCGATATTGATGAGTGGCGAATGCATTTACCCAGGGCAAATGCCCCAATGGGGGCCAGCAAGAGGGGGGGGGGGGGGTCTAGAGGGGAGATAAAAGAAAAGAGAGAAAGAGAGTTCCCTGAATGGGGGGAAGCCTCCGGTAGATGCTCCCCCTCTCACCGTAAACCATTATTTTCTCTAACATTTTATTTCGTATGTTATTTTGCTCCATGCTGTTTCCATCTCGCTCTTTCGCTCCCTCTATCTCTGTTACAGTGTTGGCCACTGGTGTCTCACTGAAGACAGAGGGAGTCGACTCACGTGGTCAAAACGACTTGTCCCAGCTGTCCTGCTGGTTACCACCATCAACGGAATCATCGGCATCGTCACCCATGCAACCCCAACGTCCTAGGGTAGCAAGGGGGTCGTTCACTAACACTAGGGCTGTGTCCCATCAGTACGACATGTTTGTGCCATTGGTACACGATGGCAGTTGTACCACACAGCTTTACAGCTGTCTTCATTGTGGAAAATCGGTCAGTAACCGATGGCACCACATACGCTCCCATCGTTCACAAAATTGTCACTGTCCTTACTGCAATAATGTATTCACAAGGAGTGATAATCTCAAGGCGCACATCAGGGCTAAGCACAAAATGTGAGATTACGGGTGGCAGTTGTCTTGGAATTTTTCATGAAAAATTTAGAACCAAACCGAGATGAGAGAGAGAGAGAGAAAGAGAGAGGGATGCTGAGACCCTTGTGAGAGATTTTTTTTTTCTCGTCACAAATATCCAGGGAACATCTGCTCGATCTCGGCGGCCCCTCTGAGGGTGTCTCTTTCACTCCAGAATAGGGGGGACAAAGGGAGAGAGAGAGTTCAGGAGGTACACAGGGGGATCAAACGCGTGCATGCCTGTAACCCAAAGGATTACGTCAGTTTTCACATGAAAACGTTTACTACAGTCTTTGCACTGTTTACTCCCACAGTTCAATACTCAACACGTGTTGTAGTCTACATAGACTATACACTTTTTAAACTCCTTGGTATGTACATAAGCGTTAACCGTTTGAGCGTGTAAAACGTCGTTTCAAGATTGTTACACGGTCGATTGAGCTGTACAACGTCTACCTCCCACCTTGAGGTATTCCGAAAAATGTGAGCTCGTCTAAAGGGCAGATTCCTCTTGTTTTCGGGATATTTTTCGTCAGTTTATTTCGATACTTGAGTAACATTTGGGTCGAGTCCCCTTCATCCCTCTGGAGGTGGATAACCGAGTTGGCTTTAATCCACAGTTGTCTCACTCTCGTGCCAAACTCCATCCCTCTCGCCCTTGTACTGCACCACTAGACGGAAGTTACTCGCCAACTCGAGGCGCAATCCACCCTTGAAGAGACTCGAAAACCATTCTCGAAACTATAGCTCTCTCTCTCTCTCTCTCTCTTGAGCTCGTTCCTCCCGTTCCAAAGAGTTTTCACTCTATTTACTCGCAAGTTGTAGCATCAACAACGTAGGGAGACTTATTCAGTATTTTTCACAACGTGAAAATTGTTGATTCTGCGCCTCTCTGCGGGGCCAATATTTCGAGGGAATGAACAGCTGAATAACGAATAAAATCGACTGCTCGTTTTATAAATTCAGTACTGACGTGTCAACTCAATAGGAAATTGTTTTATTTTGCAGAATTCATCAAAATGTGATGAGCTGGGTCATTTTTTTAGTGAATATCTTCATTTTTTGGGCGTGATTGGACCCACCCCATTTCGAAATTCTATCATTGAATTTTTGATGCTGCGCCTCTCTTTGAGACCAGTATTTCGAGGAAATGAACAGCTGAATAACGAATAAAATCGACTTCTCGTTTTATAAATTCAGTACTAATGTGTCAACTCAATAGGAAATTCTTTTATTCTGCAGAATTCTGTAAAATGTGATGAATTGGGTCATTTTTAAAATAAATATCTTCATTTTTTGGTCTTCACTGGACCCATTCCATTTCAAAATCCCATCATTGAATTGTTAATAAACTATTGTTGATTCTGCGCCTCTCTTCGGGGCCGATATTTCAAGGGAATGAATAGCTGAATAACGACTAAAATCGACTTCTCATTTTACAAATTCACTCATGTGTCAACCCAACAAGAAATTCCTTTATTCTGCAAAATTCAGTAAAATATGATGAGTTGATTAATTTTAAAAAATTAATATCTCCATTTTTCGGCCTTGATTGGACCCATCCAATTTGAAAATTCCATCATTCAATCGTTAATAAACCATTACTGATTCAACGCCTCTATTCTCGGCCGATACTCAAAGACAGTGAACAGCAAAACAGTGAAATTCAGACTATTCGAGATATTCACCGAAACCTCGAGGCTAAAATTGACTCATCTGATTTTACAAGTCCACTACTGATTTTTCAACACTACAGGAAGCTTCGTTATTGTGCAGAATTCAGTGAAATGTGATGAGTTGATTCAATTTTTCGTGAATATCTCATTTTTTAGCCTTGATTTTATTCATCATAAATTTTCCCATCTCTCGAAATCTAAATAAAATCGACCCATCTCTTACTTCACAATTTCATCACTGAATTGTTAACAGACAATTGTTAGTTCTGCGCCGAGGCATTCACCGAAAACTGGAGACTAAAATTGACTTCTCTCATTTTACAAATTCATCGCTGATCAGTTGCGACATTTGAACGTTGTAGTATTTCATTTTGAAAAGACGACAGACAAAGTTAATAAAATTAATTGTCCCAACGTTTCGGCTTCCAGGGAAGCCCTCACCAGGTCTTTCTTCATTCTTTTGAAGTACCTAGACTTCGAAGAACATTGTAATGAATAAAAATTCGTCAAGATCACGTGAAGAATGCGAGATCACATGAAGAATACAGTAAAATGTGATGAGTTGATTGAATTTTTCTCGAGTGTTCCCATGCGCTGAACCCATAATTCCCCTAAACAAAACCGTTCCCACCTAAAAATCTCCACAAAATAGACCAATCCCATCCCAATTTCATCACTGACTATTTTTCGTCACTAGCCCCGATAAACCGCGATTTTAACCTTGCTTTGCTCGGTTAAATTGTGGTTTTCGGGCCTAATGACAAAAAAATATTGTTCGACACACGGTCGTGGAAACTTTTCTATCTCATACGATAACAGAACTCGCCTTCGGCTTGTCCTGTAACCTCATATTCGCCAGAAAAGTTCCCCACGGCCTAGTGTCGAAATAGTATATTTCGTCATTAGGCCGAAAATAACTTTTCTGGCGAATATGAGGTTTGCGGCACGAGCCGAAGGCGAGGGCTGCAATGATATTCGTCAGAAAATTTTTTTTTGGCCGTATGATGAACAATATTTTTTGTCATTTCGGCCGTAAGGCAGCGTTCTCTGCCTACGGCCGTCATGACAAAAAATATTTTCTGACGAATATGATTGCAGCACGAGCCGATGGGGAGGGGGGGCGGGGAACCTCATATTCACCAGAAAAGTTTTTTTCGGCATAATGACGAAATATACCATTTTGCAGAGATTCACGGACGCGGAGCGTCCGTGAAACGCTGCCTTACGGCCGGAAAACCCGTTCAAACCGATACCTCCCCCTTCCCGTGCTCGTTAATTCCACCCGAGCGATGAAAATTCTTCACTCAACCACATAATAAATCGCCAGATAAAACATTCCACTCAGTAAATGCCCCTGGTCCACCCGTTGACATCGCTCCTCGGGTGATAATGTGCCAGTGCGCTCAGGGGCAACTTCTCCTCGTCAAGCACAACACGTCCAGAGTGTAATTTCATAGCGCGTGAAACCTGCACTAGTGGACAAGACCCTCCAATGACACATCCACCGAGCCCTTCCACCCCATTCCCCCGATGTGTTAATTATCGATCATCCCCATTGCCCCGAGATCCACTTCATGATCAACTATTCCACATACCCGAGGCTTGAGTTGGTATCAAGATTAATATAGAGAACCAGACATTGAACCCTTGGAACTCGAGTGAAGAAGGGGGATCAGTCTTGTACAAGAACCATCCACTGTCGATCATCAGTGCCATAATATATCCCAATGAATTCCTTCAATTTTGAAAATCACCCAATTGAGTACCTTAAATGCTACTTCAGTGAGGGCCTAATTTATTTCGACTAACATTCACTATTCGTGAAGATGAGCGTTAAAATGTGTGTTAAACTATTAATAAACTAATTAGATATTAATTGAAAGGAATTAATAGTAATGATATAATAAAGGAGAAGTGAATACTAGGTTTAAGCGTAAATATGTAATATTTTTGTACTTGAATCATATTTTTTTTCTTTTGTGGATAAATAAAACAACGATTTACAATCAGAGATGTGCTTGTGTAAAGTGGGTACATTGGGCTGTGTGAATGTGTGTACGTGAATGGAGACGTTTTTTGTCGCTTATTCTTTTTATTTTGTTTCGTTATTCTCAGTTGTCTTTATTGTTTCATCGATTATGTGCGGTATTCGCTGGTGAACATGATGAAATGTGAACATTTGGGGGCTCTGTCAACTGTGTTCACGGGTTTTTTTCATTAATCAATTGCATTATTCGGGATTTCTTCAGCTCTTTTACCTCTGCTCTCTCTCATGTTTCATTCGTTTCTCATATCCCATATCCCGAACGAGCGTTTTCCACCTCTAGCTGTTACATAATTACTGACACGCAACTTATACCTCATCACCAATAACTAAACAGTGATAATTCACGTTTTTTAATGATCAATGTCTAACTGATAGGCACGACTGTCCCTAAACCTAACAAGAAATTAAATATTGTTTCGAAGTGGCAGGTGTTATTTCTAGTCTGTATATAGAGAATAATGTTCGACGTCGGTTGCCATGTTGTTGAGTACTCGGCATTTCAGATGAGAATATCCTGAAAATGATAAATTCTAGCCTTTTTCCACAATCACATTGGATGAAAACACGTTATCAGAATCAATAAAGCAAGCGTCGACCTTAAACAGAAATAAAATCGTCAGATGAAAGTCGTAAAGCAAGCGCAATGGTCTGAGCAACTTGACAATTTGGCACGACGCCGGGTATCGCCGAGTGTACAGAATATCCTGGGTTTCGCAAGCCATGGAAAGGGGAAAAAATAATAATAAATCCTGTACAAATAAAAATGGGCGAAGTTTGGGAGTGAAAAAATTATATCAAATAAGGGCAGCCAGAATTGTTGGCTTTCTCGCACATACACTCACAGACACATACACTCGCTGCTGTACAAAATTCGCACACAGACATACTACACCGGTGCAAGGAATGCGATAGAGCTGGAACCTTAAGGATTTCCAAGTACCAGTTTAAAGTTACATATTTTTTTTCAGGGATTTTTTCGTTTTCCGGGGAATATGGACGTCTAGGGAGTTCGGATTCCTCGTTGTTGAATAATTTTTTTGGGGGTTTTGCGGTCAATCTAATGTTGGAAAAAATATTTCACTAGCGGAGAGGTAAAAACGTCTTAAGTCGACGCTCTCAACTGAGTTTTCCCGGAATATCTCGGAATTTACGGGAGTTAGCGAAATTTGTGTAATGACCTTTTTTGTAGAGCGAGTTGAGTGCTACAAAAAAGGTCATGACAACAATTTTGATATCGCTCTTAGATTCCGAGATATTCATTGAAAACTGGGTAATAATCAAAAGAGACTTGTTATTCCTTCACTGTTGATTTTAGTTGAAGTCAATGTCGTTTTGGAAATTTGAAGATCATTAAAAATTGCAAAGAGATGAATATTTGTTGATAATTAACAATCATTTGGTGAAATTCAAGAACCGGTTAATTTTTTTTTTTCAACATCCAGTTAATAAATTTCAACAACGATTTATTGAATTTAAGCAAATGGTTATGAATTTTCGACGAGTAATTTTTCTCCAGTGCAAGGAACTCTCTGAAAACTCAACTAGACTGGGGATCGGAATTTTTTTGGCGATTTAATAATTGTTTTATTTTTTACATAAAAAAAATTGAAAAACGGAGTTCAATATCAATAATTTTGGATATTTCGGTTGTAGATGTAGATTGAAATTTCAGTTGTTCTCCATTGAACCTTAGAAAACCTTAAATGGGATGTTTTTAATATGACCGCGGTGCGCATTAAGAGATTTTCAATCGGATTGTTTGTAATTCTTTATGCGGAGACTTGTTTTTCAAGGTCGAACTAAAACTAGAGAATATAACGGATAAAATCATATCGTCTACATGTGTTTTTTAAAACGGATTCATAAAATAATTGAGAACGGAGTTTTCGAAGATAACGACTTACTTTCATAAATCATATATAAAGAACAAATTTGCCACCCAAACCATTATTATTCCGAAACCGCAAAATTTTTTCTACGTTCAGGATTTCCCTGAAAGTCTAAACAATTTCAATTATTTATCTGCAAGATGGAATGCTGAAGAAATTAAAAAAATACACAATTTTATTTGGATAAACGAAGTATTATTTTGAGATTTATGATCTCAACCTGAGACTTTCAGAATTTAGTAGGAAGTGGTAAAACGGCTTAAGTCGACTTATCTTCCAGTTGAGTTTTTGAGGAATACTTCCGAATCTAAGGGAGATAGCGAAATTTTCGTAATTGCATTTGTTGTAGCACTCAATCGGCTCTACAAAAAAGTTTTTGATAAATATTTTGCTATCTCCCTTAGATTCCGAGATATTCATTGAAAACTGGTCAGTAGTCAAAATTGACATGTACCGTTTTACCACTTCGCTATTGAATTCAATTTATAGAAAAATTTTACGTTGAATTTCGGAAGTTTAACTTGAGGAATCCAAAAGTATCAACTTGAATCTGTAAAATTCTCAAATTCTCAACTCAAGCGCAAAAATTTTGTTCATATTCAGAATTTCCCACAAAAGTCTAAACAATTTCAATTATTTATTCATAATAAGGTATTCAAAAGGGGAAAAAATACAAAATCTAATTTGAATGATGTTCAACAACCAAAAAAACAAGCACTATTTTGAGACGTATGATCTCAAATTGAGACTTTCAGACCTCAACGTATAGAAAAATTTTGAGTTGAATTTCGAAGGTCTTAACTTGACGAATTCAAAACTTTCAACTTGAATATGTAAAATTCTCAAATTAAGACCTTTAAAATTCTCAACTTGAAACTTTCAGGCTTCAACTTTTCTGGCAAATATGAGGTTGCAGCCCGAGCCGAAGGCGAGGGTTATTTGGTATTTTACATACAGATATTTTTTGTTCATCATACAAACGACGAAAAGACTTTCTCAAATCTCATATAAAGACCTTATTTTTCGTTCGTCATACAATGACAAAAAGACTTTCGTACATCTTATACACTGTTAGAAAATTCCTCCCGAAATTTCAAGCAAAAAATCTTGAAATTTTTAACAATCATTGACTCGAAATTTTCCTGTATTTTGTTACTGAAAAATCAGTTGAAGTCTGTAGTATCCAATGGAATTGCAATTTTCAGGTCCACAAAATATTGAAAATTATTAGATAATTTGAAAATTCAAGCAACAATTTCCCCAAATTTTCAGTCCACTGAAGATTCAGTTGGACGTTTCCAATTTCCGCAATGAATTTGAAAATTCCAGATGTCATTAAAATATCAGTGGTAATCTAACACGGAAAACCCAATTATCCTAAATTTCCAACCTAAATGCGAAATTCCATGACCGATTTGTTGAATCTTCTTACATTAAATTCACATTTCCAACATTTAAAATTCAATTGCGACTACTACTAAATTTCCAAAAAATTTCTAACAGTGTATAAAGCATAAACCTTTGAAATTAAAAAATAAGGTATTATTTTTCGCTCGAATATCTGAATGTTCCAAAGTCCTCCGTCAATGCACGGGCGAAACTTGACGATTGAAAATCTCCGAGAACCGCGGTCCGCCCCAAAAACTTGGAGATCCTAAAGAAACCACTTAGTACCGTCTCTAACGCGGGGTTCTACTGAATAACCCAGGCCGGTAGTGGAGTGGGAGACCCGAGGACGAGGCGAAAACCGATCATTGGAGAGAATTGTCAAAAATGTAACCGATAAATTAAAAAAAAAAAAAAAATTAGCTTATCCGGGGCCCGCGGAGTTGCAACCGCCCCCGGGCCTCCCTTAACTAGGGCTCTCGGGCATCAGCAGATTAGTGACTTGTCTTGTGTTGATGTTGCAGGTTCAAAAGCCTGGCACATGCGGCTGACCTTTGACCGGGTGCCAGGCGGCTGCAACCTTCACAGGTGCAAGCTGTGCGGCAAGGTCGTGACGCACATCAGGAACCACTACCACGTCCACTTCCCCGGCAGGTTTGAGTGTCCTCTCTGTCGTGCCACGTACACTCGTAGTGACAATCTGCGCACGCACTTTAAATTCAAACATCCCGAGTCAAGGAAAATTGATTTAAATGATTTTGTTGCAAGCTCATTGGCATTATCCGCTACAAATAATGATACAATGAATACCCTATCATAAGGCGAATTATCGTGCGTGCGCGGTGCGCGCGTACGACAATGCGACGACAACTACTACGTTCAACGATTACAACATACGTCGCGAACAAACGTGCCGTCACTCATACGTGAGATAGAACATTATCATCGTAAGTTCTTACTCATGCCTGAGAGTACACCACGTTTTTTAATGTTCAATCACTTTTTCTCCGAACACCAAATCTTGTAGGTTCTACGCTTAACCATTTTAAGAAGAAATACGAGAAAAATGAAGACATTATTGATCAAGATAATAGTGATTTTTAAGGACGAGAGAAAAGAAAAATTTATAATTATACCTATGAATTACTGATTAACTGATGATTACTTTCAAGTTTTTTTTTATGTAAGAAGGATTTGACGGTGAGGGTGCGAGTGAAAAATCTTCTAACAAACCAACACAACTATACAACATTGATAATTATATTGTTAAACAATTTATGGTGAGCGACAGAATCAACGCGAACACATCGAACAGCAACACCTACAGTCAACAGATTATAAATGAATATTGATAGATACATTAAAAAGAAAAAAAAACCAACAAAAAAACATCTCGAAGTGTCCTATTTTCGGATTTTGATGGGTGCAGCTTTATTTTTCACTATTAAAAAAAATATAGAAACGAAGGGATAACAGAAAGAATTATATTATATATTAAGAATGAGTCGTTGGATAATGAGGGCATCGCGTGCAATTTTGGAGTCATACGAGAATGCCACAGTTAACACGACGATAGGATTCTTATTCAAGTTTTAAATAAAAAGAGAAAATAATTGAAAAAAAAAATGATAAAACTCATGCGAAACACAAATGGGAGCAAATGTGGTGCCAATTCCTCCCGTAGATGTCTGCCGGAATATGGCGTATTCGGCAGAGGCTGGCAGCCGATTAAAATACTATGATAAATACCCTAATTAAATCATTAACAATAATTAATTAATGCTAAATGAGATAAAAGTGAATTAATGCCGAAGTCGATTGCGCAGGGTGAGTCGTAATAGTTGTTGAAAGTTTTATAGTTGGACTTCATATTAGATTGTAAATTGTAACTAATCGTTTTATCAGAGTGATGACGATGGGGGGAGGGGGGGAGGGGCTATAAAATAGCGAAGGGGGGAGGGGGATTAAATAGTAATTTAATACCACTCCTAACTACTAGAGGGAAGAAATAAATTTTTCAGCTCAAGAGTTGTTGCACGCACACTCGCATGTATCTTAACCGACGATAATGTGACGTTACATACGAAAAACAAATTGACGTGACAGGCTGGACACACACACGACGATAAAAAAACATTTTTCGATTTAAACAATTGAACACACTCGCACTATCGGATTACAACGAAGAAGTATAATTTCTGTCCTATGCATCCTATTATTCGAGAGAATAAATCAGTGGCGATAGACTGTAATAATAGATGATTCATTCATTACTTAATGAGAAAAAATAAGACAAGAGTTTTGCAGTTCTAATATGAATGTTTGACTATAATGCACTGTGTGTTAACATCTGGAATGAAATTCTATGATAAACATTGATAGGACAACTGCAGGCAAATGTGACAAAGCAGCAAATGAATAACCAGTGGAAATAGCTGAAGACATTCCACGAATTTGGGACTTAAAATGCATAGGCAAGCAAAATAAGATTCTTTTTTTTTAATTTTATTGGATTTATGATTATATTTTATACTTTATGATAATCTATCCGTTATTATTCTACCATTGGTTACAGATATATAGTTTATTCGTTAAAGCAAATTCACTTTTGCATCAAAGGGATGATGGTACCAATGCCTCGTTGCACATTTGATTATTTCTTTATTTAATTGGTTAGGGTGCAATACCGTTTTCAGTTTTTTTTTCCTTAATGAGAATTCATTATTTTTCTTGTTTGAAGCTACTATTATTATTTTATTTTGTGTTTAACTATATCCGGATGGCTCAGAGCCAATAACGACCTACAGAAATATATTAATATATTACAGAAACGTTTATTAATTTAACAGTTCTCTTAAAAACATGGAAACTGATGGATGGATACGTGATAAAACAAAAACAGGTGAAATAAATAGAAGTTATGAGGGAAAAACACAAGTGAGCAGGCTGGTATATAAATAATAATTAAGAATGATTGAGTCCACTAGTAAAAACTATTCTTATGAGCCAAACCGCTGAATCATTGTGATCATTATGATATTACCGTCGATCTATCTCTCTCTTTTCTTTTTTTGTTATTGGGATGGTTTTTAAAAATACATGTTAAAATACAGGAAAAAAAAACTACATACTTACTGTATATGAATTCATGGGGGCACTTTGCATGGTTTAAGGCTTAAAGAGGAAAAAAAAATGATGAAAAAACAAAAACACAAAAATAATAAACACAATACCTTTAATTTAATATATAACCCAGAATATTAATATATTACACAGATAATGATGAATAATATATTGGATAATTTATTATATTTTGTTTGTTTTTCCGTTTTATGATTTTATATTATGTATACAATTTATGTTGGTTACTGTTTCAAAGTGACGTGTGAGACATTACAAGATTGTGGAGAGACAGAACAGCTTTATTATTTATTTGCAAATGCAGGAGTATTTTTTTTTTTTTTCATTTAACAGCATCAGTAGACCTCAACCCCCCCCCGGGCCCCTCTCCGTTGGTTCCAAAGCATGAAGGAGGGGGTCTTCCCCCTGTTGCTTGTGAATTCCATCACTTCTGTATTTTTTTTCAATGTTCAGTGTTTAATATTCTCGATTTGGTTCTTCCCAACCGGAGTGTCAATCCCTTTTGCAAATCTCTCTACACTGCAATCGAATTATTGTCTGAATAGAAGTCAAGTCTCCGAATACTGAGCAGTGAAAAGCGATAGCCAATTATTTGCGTTTATATTGCCCCCCCCCCCTCTCTCTCTCTCCCTCGACAGTTTAAAATGCCACTGGAATTGCCCGTTTTCACAAATCACATTCGTCGTTTGAAACCACCGATACGACCACAGCACTCTATATCACAAAGACCAAAATGGTAGGACTCACACATGCGGACAGATGGAAGGCATGGGGGAAAGAGATACAAGCCGAGAATGGCCGGTGCCCTTTGATCCTGGGGGATAATCAACTTTCCTGTATACTCTCGTGATATTCTAATTACAATTACATGGACCGTCTGAGTATCTGGGAGAGGGAAATGTTTTGGATTGATAAATTTTTAGTCTTTGGTACACTGGTAAACATTTTTGTCTTAAATTTCCGGTACACTTTTAGGAAATTACTATCGAATTTAATTATCGCCGAAATTTCAAGGAATTTCGTCATTAAAAATTCAGAATTTCGTTGAAAAATCGAAGAGAACGGTAAATTTCTGTTCCATTTGTCCCTGAAAATGAATAGAAAACCAGAAAATTCCGGTAAATATATCCTTGGATTTTCAGGACAGTGACATTGAATGCGATTTAGGGGGAAAAAACGTGAAATTTCAGATTTCACTGAAAAATCAATGTAATTTGGCACTGAATATTCATATTAGATTGGAAATTCAAATGAATTACGGAATTCTCATCTTTATGCTGCTTAAAATTGTAGAATTTTCAGTGAAACCTGAAATTTCATGATTTTTCCCCCTAAATCGCATTCAGTGTCACTGTCCTCAAAATTAGTAGTCAAGTGTCCATGAAATTTCATCTTTTGCTAACAGTGTAGGGTGAACAGGCCAATTGCCGGACGGTTAACGGAAATTCGAGTTTTGTCGAAGGATCTAAAATAAACGAATCATCTAAATGGGGATATGATGGCTTCCATACCTTCAAGAATATTTTAGTTAGCAGAAAAAATGATTTGAAGTCAAAATAACAAAACAAAGAATAATAAAGTTAAGGAATAGTTGAATGCAGCGGAAACCTCTAACTTCTGGACGACTGGGCCATATTTTTTTTATTTATTATATATCAGTCGATAGAAAAAATAATTGATCACACGATTATACACGAGTAATATTATGGAAAGGTGAAATAATCAGTACATTTTCATTTTATTATTTATGGAATAGTCAATGGAGTAGACCGTCCAGATAGAATCGTCCAAAAACTAAGCCCCGTCCAGAAATTGACCTGTTTACCCTGATTCATGCTCCAGGGGGGAATTGGAGATTGTTTGTATCTACACGGGGGCATTTATTATTCCAAATTGCCGGGAAGAATCGTTGCTTTTATTGGATTTGCACATTGCGTCGAGTAGGTAAAGTAATTAATATTGAATTTGTGGGGAGAAAAATGTTGGATGCTTTTTTGAATTCGAAATATAATTCAGGGAATTATTGGATAAAATTTGCAACTTATTAATTCTTCATTATTTATGAAAATACTTGAATTAATGAGTCATATTCATATTCAATGTTTTTTTTTTATTTAAGTAACAGTTGGATTTTAATTCGCAATGTTGTGAATTTGAACTCAATTTGGGATCATATTGTTCATCGACATTCTTATTTATCTTGGAAATTCAACAGAAATGAGTCATGGCAATTTTTGAACTTATTGAGAACATCGAATCCAATTGAATTTTCAATAAATTGAAAATCATTAGGATTTAGAACAGTATTTGCCTGAATTTTCACAATTTTCGCTTATTCTCAATGTCATAACAATCGGAAAACTGCGATTTCGCTAAATATTCCAGGAATACATTTGAAAATTCCCAGATTTTTCATTTGAGATTTTAGGAATAATGTTCTAACTGTGTACAAAAAATTGTCATAGGCCCAGTTACACCAAGCTCAGTTAAGGAAATCATCAGTTAAGCATCGGAACAAATAAAAATAAACTGCCGATCAATTTTCATCAAAAGTTCATCGAAGGTATTTCACCAAAAACGTGGTGTATCGGTGTATTATCACGACTTGCCAATAACGTCATGAATTACGAAGTATTTAGTCGATTTCCCCGACCCAATAGCTATAAATTAAAGCACTGTCCGATGAATTCCTAAAATTGTTCAACTGTGGAATAAATTTATTGGGCTTGGTGCAACCGGGCCTGGGTAAAAAATATCCATCAGAAACTAAATCCAAAGTTGACTCATGTGAACGTCACATTCAATCGAAATTTCAATAGATTGAGAATCCAGAATAGTTGCTAGAATTTTCACAATTTTCAATAATTTTCATTGTCGTATCCTGTAAATTGTAATTTCACTGAAGATTCTAGGAATTAACTGATCTATCAGTCACAACACTTTCAGAAATTTCATGTGCATCAGACGTTGTTAAAAATTCCAAGATTTTTCCCTTGAAATTTCAGGAAAAATGTTCGAAAAATGTCATAAAAATTTGGCTATCGCTAAAAATCCCAACAAAACATACAAACTTCTGACTAGACTCCCATTTTGATCTATTCAACATTCCCCGCTCCCCGATCGACTCAATAACTCTTGATAACCCAACAATTGCCTCCAAAATAAGTTCATCAATCATCCGCGCTTTCAAAATCCCTCCAATTTTTATTCCAAAAACTCGACCCGTGTCGGAAGTAGCAAAACCCCCCGAATAAAAGGGCTAGTCGAAAATACGATTTATTCCCGGAGCGAGAGCACCCGAAAGAAAGAGAGAAATACTCGGCACGCATATATCACCCAAAGTAGTAATGAAAAATGAAATACGGCCTGCACCAACACAAAAAACCCAAAAGACAACGGGGTTTCCCCGGCCACGGAAGCATCATTTTCGCGACACAAACTAGTCCATTCGCAATGCCCCCCTCTCGTGCGCGCTAAAAGGGTGGAAAAATTTCAGACCGTTTTCTTACGTTTTTTCAGCTCTAAAAACGGAATTTGTCAGTGTTATCTGGCGAAAGTTATCAACAAATTAAACAATTCATTAGTTTAAACCGAAATTGCTCGAAAACTATTGAAGATGAAAAAAAAAAGTTTGAGCAAAATGTTGCTTTCGCAAACCTAAGCATATTAGCTCTTATGTATTTTTTCGCTATTTCAATTATTTAGGGAGATATTGAGGATCAAAAGAATTGACAGCGCGAGGTTTACAAAACTACGCATATTCACGGGGCATTTAAAACCCGGATATCTCGAAAAATGCTGCAGATACGGAAAAAATCGATAAAAGCAGATGTGTTCAGTTTTAAAAAAACAACAACTTTTGTTCGAACTATTTTTTTCTGTATTCAATAGTTTTCCAGCAAACTCGGTTTAAACAATGCAATTGTTAGTGACTTTTGGATGCGCACGGTCTCAGAAAAAAAAAGTGACAGATTCGGTTTCTTCAGCGCAAAAATCATAAGAAAACAACCTGCAATACATGCGCCCTTCTCCTGCATGCGGGAGAGGGGTATTGCGGACGAACTAAACCCTCAAAACACAAAACTGGACGGATAGACCGACGGGCAGGCTGCCAGGCTGTTGAATCTACCCATTTTACCAATTCAATTAAAAACTGACCCAAGACGAGATGCTGATACCATGAATTTACTACTTATTAAACTAATCTCATAATCTGCTGCTGATAACTATTACCTAATAATACTATTTCCGCTACTGCTAACTATTACTATGAAATACTTTCAAAACTTAATACTTTAACGATAATAGGTATTTATATATTTACAAAACGCGTGGTGTGGAGTGAAACATTGTGATATAATAGATTGGTGCTAACACCTTATTGAAATTGAGATGAATTTAATGGGAAAGAGAAAAGAAAAATATGAAAAAATCGTGCAATAATTGCGAATAAAATCAATTCATCGGATGAATCGGCGGGGATGGTTGTCACTCAACGGGTGTTTCAAGTTTTCCTGGTACATCGGCCGGAGAATTGCGGTTTTAGTTGAAACGGAGTTTCGTATAAAGGGAGAGAAAATGAGCCAAATAGGTGGCGGAGGGTGGTAACTGGGTTTTAAGTTTGAAGGGGAAGGGGGCAGGGGGTGCAGATACTGTGCAAGTATGCTCGTGTCAGCTCTCGAAAATGTTTGGCGTGTGATTTCCATCGACCTCAAGTAGATGAAGTTAAACTTGAATGAGTTTCTACGTCATGTCCTAGGAGTGGTATGTGTACCGGCATTTGAGGACCACACGAGCGTATACACTTGGGTGAATTTGGGGGTGGATCTCTCTGTGACACAGAATTGGGTGGAGGAATGGGGTGATATGGGTTCAGTTGTGAATTCGTTGAGCAATAAGTCAGTTTTAGTTTCACTAGATTAGGGGTAAATTTTCATTCTGAGCAGGAAAATTTCGTTGTTTTTTCATGCGAAAATGAACATCGGAAATTGCATTCGTGAATTTGTTGCACAATGCAGTTTTATTTGAGCATGAAAATTTCGTTGTTTTTTTATGAGAAAATGAAAAAGGGAAATTGCATTGGGGAATTCGTTGCATTCGTTGTACAACAAGTCAGTTTTATTTTCATTAGATCATGATGAAATTTTCATTTTGAGCATGAAAATTTTGTTGCTTTTTCATGGAAAAATGAAAAGAGGAAATTGTATTTCATACAGTCGGGGATGCATTATAAAAATCAATAGTACATGGCAAGGAATAATCAAGCGACGAAAGTGAACGAGAGAAAAATGATTGAATAATTTTGAGCTTTTGATCAATCACCTTTCAATTTTCAATGTAACCCGATCAATACTTGGAATTGTTGAAAAATAAGAGAAGTGTTATAAATTGAATTTCTGGGAAACTTTGTGAACGACTTCAAGAAATAATTTTCTTGAAGTCGTTCACAAAACGGAAAATTTCGAAAAAAATGGAAATGGGGGGATTTTTTTGCAAGTTCATTCTTCTCCACAAAAATTGTAATATTTCTCTTTGATTCCGAGGCATTCAGAAAGGTCTTTATAAAAACTATTCGTTAACTCTTTTTATTCAATCTCAGGAATTTTATACGAAAAAATTCCCCCAGAGATTTCAGTACTGAAGCGGTCAAACGGTTTAAGGGGCAACAGAAGGCCCCCGTTTCCTCGAAATTTTCAAACAAACTTCCTGCTCAAAGTTTTTAATATTTTTTGAACCCAAAGCCCATTGATTATCATCATCGCTTCCTGGAGATTAATGTGCTTTGATTTGGAAAAACATCGATAACTTTCAGCAGGCATTCTGTGACCCCTCACGTCACTTTCGTCCAGAAGTTGATTTTCGATGAATATCTCGGAATTGAAGCGAGATAGAGGAATTTTTCCAAAAAACTTTTTTGCAGAACAAAACAAGAGCTACAAAAGAGTTCTTAACGACAATTTCGCTATTCATCTTAGATTCGCAGATATTGCTGAAAAACTCATCGGAGAACTAAGTCAACATAAACATTTTTACCCCTTCGGTACTGAGTTTCCTCTCCACCAAATTTACAGGCCCTCATCATAAAAAAAGCATCAAATTGATTTGTTGTCTCATTTCATCGCTGAATCATAAAATAGAAACTCAAATTACGTTAAAAGTCAGGACTGGGGGAGGTGTCGCAGCACGAGGCGATGAAAGAAAACAATGGCTGTGCAAGAGAACATTAATGAGTGTAGTTAAACTGAAAAATCGTGAATAAAAAAACTAAAAAAAAAATTAGGAATAGGTGTTACCTAGGACAATTAGGTTTAGCCAAGAAAGTAGAGATAAGGGAGTTCAGCGTTGAGACTCGCTCATAGCAACTGAACCCCGTGGAGTGACAACCCATTGATTAAACAAATTGATAAACAATTAGAGGAAAAAAGTCCCGACATCCAGCGATTTGTACATTATTAATCGAAAGAAAAAGAAAAACACCAGAACAATGAGGTGAGGAAAATTTACCAACAAGAAAAAAATTAACTATTATTAATATCTCTTTATATAATAATATATACAAATTATACAATAATTAATTGCGGATATATATGTATATAAATTAAACCAAGCGTATATACAAATATGTATATAAACTATCTTCAAAATATTGTGTATATACATATATTATTCGATCCGTGAATATATAAATTATATATAAATTTTGTTATATCATTTTTTTCCGGGAGCGAGGGGGAAGTGGTCAATGACCGTTGATAATTGTAATAATCGTAAGGGGTTATTCCTACGAAGAAATTAGTGTGTTCTATTCGAAATTTTTAATAAAAAAACAAATGATTTAAAAGAAGTATATATGATAGGTAAATGAATGAGATGAAATAAATAATTATTAATGAGGAATGGCGAATGATTTTGTCGAGGAATATGAAGCCGATGTGACGATCAGACTGAAGTTGTGATTTTTACATGTGGCGTTGATGCCTCTTGACTCTAATTGTTGTGTTTTTAGGCTGCTTGATCTATCGTTTTGTGGAAATCGAATCAAAATTTTTTTATTCTGAAATTCATTTTTTTCCGGTTTGTAAAAGACATTTTTAATCGGTGAAGGGATTTGAAAGCATACGAACGTCGGTGAAGCACGAAATATTTCGTTTAATTCATCGAAAGCAATGGAAAACCTCCGGGTTTATGAACCTCTTGGTCACGTGCGAAAATTGAATCAAAATTTTTCAATTCTAAAATCGATATTTCTTTTTTTATTTCAAAAGAGAATTTTTCGCCAATTAAAATATTTTGAAGAAAACAAAAATCGTTGAATCATGAAATATTTCGTTCAATTCGTTAAAATTAATGCAAAATTCAAATTAATATTTCTTGCCTTAATTCAAAGACGAATTTTCCTGCGATTAAAATATTCCCAAGAAGACAAAAATCATTGAATCACGAAATATTTCAGATAATGAAAAACCCTTGTTTATGCTCTTGATCTTGATTCGCCACAGAGAAGCATCCACGCCAGTGTTACATTAATGATCGGTCCACATTGAAATCGTTACTGGTACCGCAAAATAATTATTTCAATTACTAATGAGAGATATATTTTATGTCCTTTTATGCGTGTTATACTCGTTCTTTACACCTCTGCACACGTTGAAGATCTTTTCTCCGTTTATCATTGAATATTGTTTTTTGGTGATTGAAATTGTTAACGTCAAAGTGAAAATTTGTCTTCGTGTTGATGAATTAGATTGTGACAACACAGGCTGTCGTCCTCGCCTTCCGTTTCTACAATATCTCGGTTTATTGTTAATTGAATTCAGTAGCTGAGTGATAAAATTCAAATTCAGGTCGTCAATTTACACCATTTCATCTTAATAGGTTGATTTCAGAAGAAAATTTTTGAACAACTTTCTGCAGTCTAAGAAACTTTCCAATAAAAATGTCTTTTGACTCTGCATTTTTATATTTAAAAATATTTATAGCATCAATTCGTCACCTCAAAAGTATAAAATTTGATCTTGATAACTTGATTTAAGGAAATTCTCTGATAAAAATGACTTTTCTAATCTTCACACTTAAAAATATTTACAACATCAATTATCAAAATTTTCCCACTTCGCTACTGAATTAAACCCTTATTATATAATCCGTTTGAATAACGCCGCTTCCTTGAAGTCTCATTATCTCATTATTTCTCTCGACATTCTCTTCACGAAAAAAAGTATATCTGCACATTATTTCTGGGGGGCCTATTTCCACATTCTCTCCGTTTCGTCGTTTGTCTCAGTCTCGAGAGGGTAAAAAGTAATATATTTCGATGATGCAGTTACTTACCAGACACGGTGCCGTCATGACCGCACGAGCAAACGTGAAATCCCGTAGATTGTTTTTAGTCCTGTTTTCTGTTCAACTGTCAAAGAGAGCATTTCACGTTTCCCGTTCGTCTCGACGCATCCACTGCGGCACTATACATAAAATAATGAAATTGTTTTCCAACTGGTGAAGAAAGATAGTGAAAAAAGTCTATGAATATATACTACAGTTAATGGCTATCCCCAAATGGCCAAAATCCTACTCATTAATTAAATCGAAAATATAAAATCTCAATGGAACAAGATATAATGAATAATTGAATCATCTTGTTACATAACTAACTGTGGAGGAATGTTTTTGTCAAAAAAAAAACGGTTAATTGTGGTCGCCAGCTGCATTCCCTGTGTCGTCGCAACAAAAGATATTATTCTTATTTTTTTTAACAAAACCCCACACGAAGTGCAAACTTCGTTGAAAAAGTAATGTAATAACGAGCTCAACGACGCAGAGAATTGCCCTGCCACCGGCCAACTTTATTAAAGAAAAAAAAATCAGAATAACAAAATGAAAAAAAAAACTAAAAATAGTTGAAAGAATTGTATAATCTCTTGGCTCGAAACGTACAATAGGCACATAAAGTAACTTTTCTGACCACGCAGATTATCGATAAACTGACAAAACAAGTGTTGAAAGAAACTAAAAACTGAACTAAATACTATTAATTGAATACTTGAAAGAAATACTAAAGATTAAGAGTTAACATATAAGGCAAAACCGATTTTATTACGATGAAAGAAAAGAAAACAAAACAAAAATCCAACAAATGTTTCAAATTAATGGAAAAAACGTTATTCTTATTACCTTATCATTATTGCAATTTACCTTATGATTATGAATTATTCTAACAAAAAGGAAAACAGATATTTATGTTACATTGCATTACTATAAACATTTTAATTATAATGTAGATAATACAGACGATGATATAAACAAGAAAAACAACAAAAGATTTAATCACATGTGCATTTAATGTATTTCATACTAATTTTTTGATTAAACATAATTGTGTGTTAACAGATCGTACAAATTTATTTTATTTTTCCAGATCATCTAGACATAAGAGAGACTCAGAAACTGATTAACAATGAGTTTTTGATGATTGTCAATTTTTTTTTGTTACTTCGGTCGATTGTTTCGATGAATATTTGATTAAAACACGAGAAGGAATATTTATCACCTACTTAACACTGAAACTGGGAATCAGAATCTCGTTATACCCGAGTTACTCGAGATAATCGTTAGCAACAAGTGGCAAACTCCCACTCCATTTTCCCCCCATCGGGTTTGCACCGCGTGTTAACAGTGAACGCCTTGGATTACGCGTCCCATGTCTGCCGGCACTCGGATCGAACTTCTCCTTTACTTGAGTTTGCACTTGTGCCTGTGGATGAGTTTTGAGGTGCCCTAAATACACTCACCACCTATCCAAGACGTTGAACAGCCCTCTTCATCCCCCCCCCCCCCCCCCCCCCAATCTCGTGTATCTTATCGCCTGTCATGGATGAATCACCCGAATTCTTTATTTGCTCGTTTTCTGTTTATTTATGTCATAGAAAAATGATCTGCTGTTTGGTTTTTATTGATTCGCTGATTGACGGAAGCTCGAGTGTATGAAAGTGTGCGTGCAAGAGGGATATGGAGGTTTTAAGAGGATTTGAGGAATGATCAACGGAAAATCATCATTTTTAAAATTTATGAGACCCAAATATGATTTTTCTTCATGAATCACGTGGAGAGAAAAATTTTAGGAATGAAAATAAGTTGGAGGGGAAACAAAGTTGAAAAGTTATATGAGCGAAGGAGAATGAGTTAGATGAATGCTTTAATTTTCAAGTTCTGATTTTAGACCGATTAATGTGAATGAGGTTTAAATTTGATTTTTCCTCGTGAATTACGTGGAGAAAAATTTGAGGAATAAAAATAAGAAGAAAATGGAGAGAAAAATTTGAGGAATGAAAATAAGTTGGACGGGAAAAAACTTTAAAAAATTTGACGAGTGAAGAATGAGTTAGATGGATTCGCTAATTTCCAAGATACAGAAGGGAAAAAATGTGAAAAGCAACAGTGAAATTTTTATGAATATGCAGTTAGCACTCGCTTAAGGGAAATTGTATTGGAATGGCTCCTGTGTTGTTAAAAATTTTTTTGAATATTTTTCAAGAGAACCCCCCAAACCTCCTATATTTTATCGGCTGTTATGGGTGAATCACCCGAATTCTTTATTTACTCGTTTTCTATTTATTTATGCCATAAAAAAATGATCTGCTGTTTGTTTTTGACTGATTCGTTGATTGACGGAAGCTCGAGTACGTGAGAGTGGCGCGCGAGAGGTATATGGAGGTTTAAGAGAATTTGAGAAATGTTCAACGGAAAATCATGATTTTTGAAATTTTGGATTGATTCTAGAGTGATTAATGTGAAGGGGGTTCAAGGATGATTTTTGTTTCTTTAGAAATTACCTAGAGAGAAAAGTTTTGAGGAATGGAAATAAATTGGAGGGGAAACAAAGTTGAAAAATTTGATGAGTGAAGAAGAACGAGTTCAATTAATTCTTCAATTTTCAAATTTTGATTTTAGGGCGATTAATGTGTATGAGGTTCAAATATCATTTTTTCTTAATGAATTACGTGGAGAGAAAAATTTGAGAAATGACCAAAAAAAAGTAATGATAATTGGAGACAATTTTTTCACTTGGATGCAATTGAAAGTTCAAATCACGCGTAAAAAAATTTATTCTGTCTGAAAAAATTGAAATTTCATGGACTAGTAATTTTCAGGAGAATGACAATTAATGCAATTTGGAGAGGAAAAAATTATAAAATTTCAGATTCCACTGAAAATTCCCTGAAATTTTAAATTTTTGCGCAGCACAAAGCCGAGAATTTCCTAATGTAATTCAAATTTCAGAGAATTAAAAAATCTATTGACCTGAATTTTCATGAAATAATTGAACTGAAATTTACAGTTTCCATCAAATTATGAATTTCCATGACGAAACCCCTCAAAATTTCAAAGAAACCGTCACTCAATGAAAGCTCCCCAAATTTCCGTATAAAACATAAAATTTCTGCGATTTTTCTCTCCATGTAAAAAATATAAATAAATTTAAAAACTCCATCAAGATAAGAAAGCACCCCCAGGCATTACCAAAAATCTCTCTCAACACCCAGGAGCCCAGAAACTCTTCAATTCACTAATAACTAAAACCGAGCAATAATAGCACCTCACCTAAAACCTAAAATAAAAAAAGCCAAAATCCCAAGGATTTGAACGATGCATCGAGAGATCCCACGATCGATCGTGCGCAGTCGATCCACGCGCTGACATTAATATTGCAGATGCAAGCAAGGAAAACAAAAATATTAAAAAACCATATAAAGACTTAAAAATGCAAAAAAAAACAAAAAACAAAAGGACGAGACTGCCATGCTGACTGTGGTTTCTGTTGTTGCAGAGCTCAAAAATTGGCGGATATCACAGATATTTGAGAGACAGAATAACACGGACGAGAGGAGGCGTTGCTCGTTGTGCGGTAAGGTCGTGACAAACGTCCGTAATCACTATTACGTACATTTTCCAGGCAAATACGCCTGTCCACTGTGTCCGGCTGTCTATACACGAAGTGATACACTCCTAACTCACACACGCACTAAGCACTCACACGTGCAATAGCGTACGGGGCTCTATCGTCCCTATTACGGTGTGATCTAGCGTCAAGTGCCAACGATTCAAGATAATAGAAATATTTATCTCAACGAATTCATCGATACTCGTTTGTGGATCAACGAATTACATCGACAACTATCAAGACCAACCGAATCACTTGCCAAGGATTGATAATTACTTAAGGCCTCTGCAGAGTGAGGATTTTGTAAATCCCATGAAAAATCAATTTTCTAAAAATTGTCATTAGTTCGTAATTTATCATAAGTAGTCGCTAATAATTTTGGGCTTCTCACAAAAGATTCTCGATGAAACTCGTGGTTATCAATTCCCCCCCTGATTGTTATTTCGATGGATTTTTAGATGAAAACATATCTGGAAGCTCAATACTGTGCCAAAGACACATATCAGTGCCTTCAAAATTAATTAAAATTGATATTTAAAATTTACGAGTGGGGGAGAGTCAGTGGCATAACATTAAACGAGTGCATTCATCGAGTAATGGAACAGATTTTATTACTTAGACGTGTTAAGATGAAAGATTTATCGAGCTTCCGGTAATGGATATCTAGCGATTAATTCAGTTTATTGTAAATTGTATGGGAATTATTGTGATCAGTGCTCAGTCTCGTCGATATGCCAAAGATGTGGGAAGGGGCTGCAACATTTTACTGAGAATTCAGGGGTGAACAAATCATCGCTGAGATGATTTCATCAAGATGTTCTATTCAATTCGTAGGGTTACATAGTTGATTAATTAATAGCTGTGAAAGGGATGTAAGGGCCACCAAAGAGCCAAGATGATTACCGATCAATTACCACTATTTACTTAAATAAATGAAGAAAAATAATTGAGGATATTTACGAAAAATTCGCCTAAAACATTGTTTATTAATCTAAATAACTAAAAGTTTAGTCGAATAAATTAATTATGTAATTGAAGAAAGGAGTCAATTAGGAGCTCTAGGTGACGAAGATAAACACGAAAATAACATGAAATTGATTGAAGAATCAACATTTTCGACCGCAGGATATTTCCAGGACCTCGTCAGCCTCATCGAATCTCAAGAAAAAAGAGACTTGTTAGATTAAGCCGGTAAAAACTCGATTAGAAGTATCTCAGAGCGTTTCGATCTCCAAAATCAATTTTAATTTCCTCATTTTTAAATATCATCAAATTAATATACACTGTTAAAATGAGGATCTACCCCCAACACCCACATTGTTTATTAATCTAAATAACTAAAAATTTATTCGAATAAATTATGTAATTGGAGAAGGGAGTCAATAAGGAGCTCGGCCGCCGCAGATACGAAAATAACATGAAATTGATTGAAGAATCAACATTTTCGACCGCAGGATATTCCCAAGACCTTGTCAGCCTCATCGAATCTCAAGAAAGAAGAGACTTGTTAGATTAAGCTGGTAAAAACTCAATTAGAAATATTTCAGAGCGTTTCGATCCCAAAAATTAATTGACAATTTTCTCATTTCAAAACATCAGCAAATTAAAATATACTGTTAAGATGCGAATGTACTCCTCAGACATTAGAAAAAAATCTCACTCAACACCCAGGGGCCCTGAAATTCTTCGCTTGACATCATTTATTGATCTAAATGACTAAAAATCTACTCGAATAAATTTTGTAATTAGGGAAAGGAGTCAATTAGGAGCTCTGGGTGCCACCGATAAACACGAAAATAACGTGAAATTGATTGAAGAGTCAACATTTTCAACCGCAGGATGTCCCCAAGACGTCGTCAGTCTCATCGAATCTCAAGAAAGAAGAGACTTTTTAGATTAAGCCGGTGAAAACTCGATTAAAAATAACTCAGATAATTTCGCTCCCAAAAATGAATCACCAATTTCCTCATTTTAACCCCTGCATTATTCACTGCAATTGATGAATGTTGAAGGAAGAAAAAAAGAAAACTCGTTTTCCCCATTACCCACTTGGTCCCTATCAATTAACGCCACAGTCTCGTCAACCTCTCTCGGATAGCCCTCAGCGTTTATTTATTTATCATCCCGCAGTTCTCCTTTTTTCCATTTCTACCGGTGCCCAGCGGGCAACGGGTGTGGTTGAAGAGCGTTGCAAGAACTATGTGTGTTAAATGTATATACGTATGATGCTGTTGAAAAAGTATTCGCGTTTTATATTGTCCTCTGTCACACGTCCATCTCTGTCATTCTGTCTTTCTACTCCAACTCAATCTTCTCGATTGCTCCAAATTAGAGGGACAACGCTAATGGGAAATTTTCGAAAAGGAAGGGGTTTACATTCGAGTGGTCAGTCACCATCGATCAATCAATCGGGGGTTATTGGGGAATTATGCAAGTGGAGGTGTGGTGAAACGGAATAGAACAGTCAGTTTTTGAAAAATAAATTGTTTTGTCATTTTCAAGGACTTAATTTGATTTTTTTTTTTTTTGAAAAAAATTGGCTTTCATATAAGATATCAAAAAAACTATCGCTCTCTAAATTTTATTTTTCGAGATTTTCAAATAAAAAAAATCATAGAAAAACTATCTATTAGTTTTTGGCCGATTCTATTGAAAATCTCCGCAGGTTATTTACGCATTTTTCAAATAAAAATGTTCACTGGAAAATATTCCATTGGCAAAATCAATAGCATTCGAAATTCCTCGGCACTAATATAGTTCAACTTTAAGAGGTTTGTAAGTGAAAAAAAGTCGATTAAATTTTCACGGGACATTTTGAAAATTCAAAAATCTCGTTTCATTACTGAATTATCTCAAGAGAATCTTAAGACATTTTTCATAGGAAACTTCATTAGTGATAAAACAATCTCTCGCATTTTCCCCTGAAAAGGCTTGTCTCTGAGATTAATTCATCGACAAAAAAACAAAAACTTGGAAAAGACTTCAAATCATTTAGGGGGAGACTACTATGAGTTTTAAAATTCACGGTCTATTGGAGAAAGATTTATTATGCATTGAAGACGGATTATATACGTGTAAAAATGAATAATTAGTGCAAAGAAATTATTGAAGTGTTAAAAATAGTCCAGGGCTTCTAATTTTTGAATTACAGAATTTTTTTTCTTCTTTTCATGAATATTCAAAAACAAATCCATGAATTTTCAATTTTCCCCTGAATTTTTTGATTTTCCGGAATAATTCAACTGAAAAATTAAGTGTTTTATTGATTTTCAGATCATTTGAACTGCAGATTAATGGAATATTTCATTTTTCAATGTCAACATTTCCTGAAATTTCAGTGGAAATGAAATACGCTAAAAACTTCCTGGATTTGGCACGGAAAATTCAGACAAAAATTGTTAACAGTGTAGTCTCCCCTTACCGAAAAAAAAAGTTTTTTCTCCCTATTACGATTCACCACTCGCCCACTGATAAATATCTGTGCATGTAAACGTATATGTGTGTGACTCCCCCTTCCAAACCGCAAAGGCACTAAATCAAAAGATCAGAGGGCGATGAAAATTGGAGGAAAGAGTAAAAGAGACTATATGAATAATGAAAAAAGTGGAGAGAATGAGAAGTGCGTGCCGTGGAGCATTTCAGGCTTTGGGTTTGCAGGTCCAATGCCGAGTCTGCCGGTCGGGCTATCGTATCACGAGATGTTCGCCGTATCACTTAGCAGCCCGGCACTGTGGAGATGCCGTGCATGCGGCAAACAGGTGACCAATCGTTGGCACCACTTCCACATTCACACCGCTCAACGATCACCATGCCCTTATTGTCCGGCAACCTACAGCAGAGTCGACACACTGCGTTCACACGTTCGCACCAAGCACCGGGAGATGCTCTTCGCTAAGGGTACATTGTAGGGGATGGCTGTACTCGGGAACAGACGACGCAGACAGCATGCCGTTATTCGGCCAACAATGTTACAATAAATATGATTTACTCGTTTTATGTGGTGAAGTGGTAATGCGAGGATAAATATATGTTGAGAATTATCTCTGAATTTTGATCGAAGAAAAAAGTTGGAGATAAAGGAACAAACAAATCATCTCCATTCAGCGGAGCGAAGTCCATTTCGAGGTCTTTTATACCCTAGACTGATAGAAAAAATTATGATTTTTGAGTAAACCAACGAATTTCTGGAGTTACCCGAGTGGAAGTTTTAGTCAGGTCTTGATCAGACACTGATCAAGTTATCATATCAGATTCTGATCAGGTATGTAATGCTCTAATTTTGGATTTTCCACTAGCGTAGCAAACTAGAAAAAAATCAAATACTCTCATTATTGCGACAAATAGAAGGAACTTCAATTCTGGAAACGTTCGATTTCTCCCAATCAAATGTATTTCAAGAAGAGATAACTGGTATTCACTATAAAATCATATTTATTTGAAAATTAACAACCAAATGATAGTTGGTTCAAATAAAATTCTCTTGATAAAATCATTTTTTCCGTCAGTGCCCAGTGGAGAGTTGGTGGATATCCTCCGCAAAAAGTACTTTTTATTGAATTACAATTTCACTCCACAATTACTTTTCGTATAGTAAAATTCGCCGCGATTTTCTAGATAATTTTTGTCCAACTTTTCTCTCCGCCTAGTTAAAGTGCAGCGCGATTGGTTCTTTCAAAAATTTTGAATTGAATTACAGCACAACTTTTTATTTTTTTTGTTTGATTTTTTTAATCAACAGAGTAGGAAAATAGACCGACGAAACTTGGAAAATTTATCTCGACGAATTCCTATAGAAAATGTCTCAACTTCCAGCGTAAAATACGCTTCAGAAAGCGCAAAAGACGACTTCTTAAATGTAATTTGCGTTCAGATTTTTCTGTGTGTAAAAAACACGGAGTTGAGTCGCGGAATTCTGCGAGAGAATCAGCCAAAAACTAGCCTCTCACAGATTTTCAGAGTATGACGTATCTTTGTAAAGAATTGGCACAGCGACATTTGTCTAAAGACATTTTTCATAGAGAATTTGTCGGACTGCTAAAATTCACTTCTGACAATAAATTTGGAGACGTTTCCATAATAATCCGTCCTCCACCACTTCACTACACAATTCGCCCTTAAAAATTCTCCCAAATTGCGTTATGAAAGCCGACTCATGATATTGTTTGTTTCAAATTTTTCGCAATCTAGTCAAACCCAGTATTTATAAATCCCCGAAAAATTCAAACCGCCCACTAATTTCCCCCAATTAAATTCCCTGTCCGGTCGAATTGTTCCCGAGTGCCCCTGGCGCATCGAAGGGGGTTGGGTAGAAGGTGATCAATAACATGCAATCGTGAAATTTATAATGCCAGGGTATTTCAACAAAATAAATATAAATATATGTGAGCGATGGAATCGCGAGTGACGAATTTATCGTGTAGTGCAAGAAAGAAAACACTGAAAAAAATTAATCTAAAATTCCGTGTGTCGCCCTCATTGTCCCTCGACCGTATCAACAATCTCCAGAGTAATTGAATTCACCCTCAGGGTTGAGAACTGAGATGACTTAATAACATTAGCCAAAGATAATGTCTGAAATCAATCATCAGAATCCGTGTATTCAACAGCAGATAAATTTAATTTTACACTTTTGGTGAGAAAAAAAAACAGGAGAAAAAAATTTATAGGAATCACGTGGGGCTCAAATAACATGTGATTAACCGTCAATATGAGCTAAAAACCAATGCACACAATATACACTGTAAATAATACAATAGAAAAAAACAACTGTTTTCCAAAATGAATAGTATTACCGAAGGCTCCGAGCTCTGTCCACTGATAACTCCATCGAACTTTCATTTTTCACAGTTAAATTACACCGATAAACTCAATTTCTTCCAATCAGTTGTACAGAAATAATTCGATAATAACTTAGATAAATGATAATTGAATTAAAAACCATTGTTCATATCAGAATTAAATATTTTTCACTCGTATCACCTAATAAACGTTCGTTATCACTGGTCAGATTGGATCCCGGGCCCTAGCGAAGTTGCAAATAAAGCATTTGCTCTTTGGACCAAAACATTATTTGTGTAATTATAAATAAATAACAATTCATGAAAAAATAAGAAGAAGAAAAAAGGCAAAATACTGTAGTCAAGTGATAAAACGTGAAAGCTCAATAATTTCTCATTTACTTTTACGAAAAAATCTCGAGAACGAGTGAGTTTAGAGCAAAATGCCATAAAACATTTTTTGTAGAGAATCAAACTCTCTACGAAAAATATTTTATGACATTTTCTCCTAAAACTACTCGTTGTCGAGATAATTTCGCCTATTTATAACACGCTAGTTGTTCTATTTTGTCGCGTTTTACCACTTGACAACTGGATATTTAATAACAAAAAAAAATGTCTCGTTGGTACTTCGCGAAGGCATCGAAACTCTCATACCTAAATATAAATAAATTATAATAAACAAAGTGGAGTCCCCTGCGGGCTCCGCTATCCAAGTGGAGAATGAAAAAACCTTAACGAAAAATAAGAAAAATTATATTAATAACGATAAAAGAAAAGATTAATCCTAAAGAAATATTACTAGTGATAATGGTTATAAAGAAAACAGCGACAATGTTGCGAATATTTCAGAGAAAATTAACGATCAATAAACTTATATGTGTCCCACCCCTCCCCAAAGCCCCATTTTTGTCTCGTAAAAACTCGATGGTCTGTCGTATTCTCGTCTAATTGTAAACGAGAAAGAAAAACAAGGAAAATATTCATTAAAAAAGTATAAACACGGAACAGAGAAACACCAGACACCCAGAACTACATAAACATGATTTGAAAACACACTTAATCAAAGCGATATGAGCAACTGAAATTATGAGAAACAACATAAGACACTCATGAAACAGTTCAACACATCGCCGTTCCAGCAAATTAGCATATCACTGCTCGTCGAAAGTCCAAGTTGTAACATCGAAATGATAATAATCGATAACCGAATTGTTAGATTATATGAATGAAGGGAGGAATGATCGAACGAACTGAGGTGAACGATTGAGCGTGAAGAAATGAGAGAATTTTAATGGAGGAGAATTCAGCAGTGATGAGGTGGAACGAAAACGGGGAGACACTTAATCCGCAATATCTTGCGACTCAATAGTGCGATTTGGATCGATCGAGGCTCATTTTGAAGCTTGAAGTGAACTCTTGAAAATGAAAAAAAAATGTTCGATTTTCGCTCTGCCAATCACGAATTATTAACGACTAAAGACGAGTCATTTTACCTTCTTTTCTGGATAGATTTCGTTTCGAGGTGAGTTTTTTTAAAAGGTCTGGGAGATTAAGGGGAAATTTTTGAACAGGACAATTTTGTGGGGCGAGTGAAAGCCTCAACTGCACTGTTGTGAACTTTACTTCCCCAATTCGTTCCACAGCTCACGTGCTGAATTCATTTAATTATAAATTGCATCCTTCGGCCGATACCATTGAAGCTAAAATTATAATAACCCAAACTCGTTATTCATCAATAATGAGGAATGACAGAGAATTTTAATGGAGGAGAATTCAGCGGCGAGAGGTGGAATGAAATTGGGAAGAGACATTTTCAATCTTCAATGTTTTGTGACCCAATAATGCAATTTGAAAATTTAAAAAAATGTTGAATTTCATTGACGACTGAATATACCCATTATATCTTCTTTTCTGGATAAATTTCATTTCGAGATGAGCTTTTCTAAAAGGTCTTGGAGATTAGGGGGAAATTTTAACAGGACTTCCCAAAAAATCCCCTTGGATTCCGAGAGATTTTTATTTAAAAATTGCACTATTCTAAAGTTTACTTGCCTCAATTCATTCCACAGCTCACGCGCTGAATTCATTTAATTATAAATTGCATCCCTCGGCCGATACCATTGAAGCCAAAATTATAATAACCCAAACCCCGTCATTCATCGATACCGAAGAATGACAGAGACTGATGAGGAACAAATTAATCGTGAAAGTATGAGATTTTTCATTAATAAGAGAACAATATACAAATTGATTAAATTAAGGGGCAATGGTTGAGGCCGACGGCTCGAAGCAGTTCCCTATGCACTTGATGTAATAATGATGAAAAAGTTTAAGAGAAAAACCAAAAAATATTATATAACTATCAATATCAAAATGCCAATCTCATGTCTCTTGATGGTACTTAAGCTCGAATGCTAACTTAACTCTTTTTAAATGAAACAGTCAGAGGGAAAGAAATATTTTCAAATTGGGAACATTCTTCTCAATTCCGCAGCAATTCCCAAAACTTATCCGTCAAGCATAAAAAAATAATCAACCCCACAAGATATTGCAAAAATTAATTTCGCAAGACAAGATATTTTTCCGAAAACAGGTAACTTTATTTCCCCAAAAACCAATCCACGAGTTGAGAATAATATTGTCAAATTGAGAAACTCTTTCTCTCAAAACGCCAACAAATGCAAAAGTGAAACTAGATAAATGAATTTAACCCGAGAAATCGACCGCACGGAGATTTACTTAAAAATTATCAAGACACTTATTTATATGCGATGTATTTTTGTGAACGAAAAAAAATAATAATTCAACAGTATTTGAAAGTGCTACTGCTGTTGTACAGTTAAAAGAAACAATTGATAGATGTACTTTATGGATTGTACCTATAATGTATATAGATATATTTAATTAAAGTAAATTATGGATTTGTGTACGGCTCTGCACAATCAAAAAAAAACCACTCAACTCATCCTCCAACTTGTTTAATTATCAGAAATAATCCTCAGAGATAATTGAAGGGGGACGGTGTGATATGGGAGGAGGGCTGAATAAAGTGATAAAACATACGAAGATTGGTTCATTCAATTACGAGGGAGAGCGAGTGGACTGTTCAACCCGGCGCTGATGGCATCTAATCGTATTCAGTGAGATGATGGGCTCAAAATGTTGGGCATTTTCAGGGTCGAGGTTTTGCAGCGTGTCGTGATGCAATTGTGCGCTCGTTTCGGTTTGTACCTCCTGAGGTCGTTTCGCATTATCAAATCAGAGGATTCGTTATTATCGTATTCAATTGCACGACGAGAATGTTTGAAATAACTACAGGGGATTTGCTTCGTCTATCGCGTATACAAAGCAGAATGAGTCATTTGAATTAAATAAAGTTTATTTGCGCTTATGGACGCCGAATAAATTTTTCTTAATAAGCCATTGTTTTATTGATTCGAATTTCTTATATCGCGGAAAGAATGAATTTATTAAACATACGGAGAGAAATGTTCAGTAAAAATAACGGAACTCACAGTGCGCTCACCGATTACGGAATCGACTGAACAAATTCAAGTGACCGTATCGTAATTTTTCACAGGAGATTCAGGGAAAAATTACGGAACGCTGTGGAAAAATTCCGTGATTTTAGGTAAATTACGGAAAGCTCCGTGAAAAATTCCGTGGCAGTTCCGTAAAATTTCCTACAACCACATTGCGCTCCGGAATTACGGAAAAGATACGTAATTTTTATTGAATTTTTCTCTCCGTGCACGTAATATTCCTTCATTTAGATGAAATAACTAATTGAATAAATTTGATTTGCTCTTATTGGCATCGGCTCAATACATTTTTTTTTAATAAGTAAATGTTTTCTTCATCCGAATAAAAACTATAAGTGATAAATGAAATAAATTTTTACGTCGCGGAAACAACGAAATTATTAAATTATTAAACGAGTTTATTTGATGCTAATAAAGATTTAGACTGAACGAATTATTTATTTCATATATTTAATTACACGACGAGAATATTTGAAATAACTACAGCGGATTTGCTTCAACCATCGCATTTACGCAGGAAAATGATTTATTTGAATTGAACAAATTTTATTTGCTTTTAGGAACATCGTATTAATAATTTTTATAACATATTAACACGTAATGATCCTTCGTTTGAATCAAATAAATCGTTTATTCGACTTTAATTCATGATTTAATAGTGAAGCGGTAAAATTTGATGTTACCACTTCGTTTTATTGAGGTATCTGCTTTACCACTTCACTACTAAATCCATAACAATGAACTGTCCGTACCCTTCAACTTCACACTGAACTGTGCTTCGATATCTACAATGCAAACAACTTCATCCTCCCACGAAGTCGATTCCATTCAATCATCCGATCTTTTTCCAAACCAATCAAATATAGCGAAGAAAATATATCAGTGAAAAAATCTCTATTCTCAGATTCTATAAAAAAAAAGTCGAAGAACATTCGAATGTGGAACCAACTTCGAAGTAGCCCCTATATTTTGGACTATTGAGCAAGTGAGTTTGTTACTGGGAAGTAACCATTTTTACTCTTTACAAAATAAATTTTTTTTTTTACGAAATCCGTGATTGAGGATATTTTTGTTGACGATAACAATTAAAATCTTTTTTTTTATCGAGTGTAAAAAATCGAGAATTTTTTTTCTTATAGAAAATGATGAACCGTTTTTAAAATAAGTCCTTGATGAATTGCATTAATTAATTTGCATTCATTAGGTCATCTAAACCAAGTTCTTTGTTAACTGAATTAATTAATTTATGAGAAAAATTATCCAAGTCTACAGATTGTAGACGTGGATACGGTTTCCACTTCCATTTCGGTTTCATTGTGGGGGATCATTTTGGGAAGAAGTCTTTTATGCTGCAGTGCCATCTGTTAATAATCTAGAAAATTAAGGATTTTTGTAGAAAATGGAAAAACATTATTCTTCGGTATTCTAGAAAATTGGAAAAAATTCACTCGTTTTTAGGAAATTCAAAAAAACTCTCAGGGTTTTTTAAAAATAATCTCGAATTCTTTTGAAAATTCGAGTGGAGATAAGGACAAAAAGAGGTAATTTAGCGAATTTTTGAAAAATACACGGAAGGGTTTTCTATCTTATAATATTCGGAGCTTTCTCAAAAATAAGAGGAACAATAGCGCTTTTCTAAAGAATTGAAGACCTATAAACGTAAAATTCCGGTTATATCGAAAGTGGAGTCACCTGCAGATTTTTCATTTTTCACTGGAAAGTACCCCTCCTCCACGCATGAAAAAACTCAGTAGAAAACCTAGCGAATTCGCTAGAAAATTCCATTGGAATTCTATAGGAATTCTATGGGGTTTCTATAGTATAGGACAGGATTTCTATAGATTTAGAATTTCTATTTCAATTTTTCTATTAGAATTATTGGGCAAAAAATTTTCTAAGTAATTTCCGCGAAAAGATTAGAAAATTGATACCCAAGCATTCTTTAGAAAAAATCTCTAGAGAAAAATTTGAGCAAATCTATTGACTTTTTCTTATCGAATATCCAATAGAATCAGCGCAAAAAATAAATAGAATTTTGCAATAAAATTCCAATAGAAATCCTATAGATCCTCCCAAAGAATTTCTATAGAATTCCAATAGAATTTTCTAGCGAATTCGCTAGACTTTCTATGAAATTTTTTCATACGTGTCCCCATAGTCATAAATCAAGACTGAGATGAATTGATAGAGCTGTTTCCAAGTTATATAGTTAATATTTAAAAAATGTCAAGACTATCCATTTTACCCCATCCTCCCCTATAGAGCTACTTTACAAAAAAAGTTAAAAAATTGCCAAGTGTGTAACGACCTTTAAATCAACCCAAACCCACCATCTGGTCACGTGACTCACCGGCAGAACCAGAAGCAAAACGACGGAGGCACGAATCACGTAGGCGCCGGGTGAGTATCAGTGAATATTATATCTCAGCCAAAGCCTCTTCCCTTCTCTCCCCTTCACGCCTCTTTTCCATTCGCCTCGTTATCTAGCCACGTGAACCACGACGAAATCGCGCCCTTCCCGCTCTCCGGCATCTCGAAACAGTTAAAATATCAAGTACACACAGAGTAAAAAGAGACACGCATGGAATAGGTCGGTTTCGTGATACTGTTCGGAGTGAAAATTTTTAAAATCCATCAGTCGAGACTTTTGACAGTGCTTGGGGGGGGGCTAGAATGACTCTCGAGGCGATCAAATGGGAGAATGGTAAGCTGGAGATACTGGATCAGATACTTCTACCAGCGATAACTAGATATGTGCCGGTGAGGGGAGTCGAGGATGGGTGGAAGGTCATCAATAAAATGCAGGTAATCAGCCTGAATTGGTGAAGTTATTTTGATTTTGTCGTTGAAGGTTATGCGTTCTCGTTGTTACTGATAATGAGTTAATACATAACCTAGGATTTTTACTTACTTCGAGCGGGTTGAGCTTTTTGTAAACATTAGGAAGGGAATTACTCTCGCAATTTCTTATTGAAAATCTTGATTTTTTAACAATTTTGTAAAAATTTCAAGTTCAATTCTGGTAAATTCAGTTGAGTTCTGAGATATTCAATGGAGTTATAATTTTTAAGTCCTTTTGGATGAAAATTGTTGAATATTGAAGAGATTCAGACAATTCTTGATCTCAATTTTCAGTCTATTTAGAATAGTATAGAATGTAAAATTTATTTTTTACTATGAATTTGAAAATTCAAGCCTTTAGTGAAATATCAATAATCATTCATCATGAAAAAATGATTTTTTTTTTCAATTTCCGAAGTGAATGAGGAATTTTATGAACGATTTTATGTTAAATTGAATCCAAATTGACAATATTAGATTTCTAGAATTTTTGACACTATCATGTTTTATACTGACGGTATTTGAGTTTTCTCCAAAAAGTTCTGTTGAAGAACTATGCAATCCCAAGCTAATTTCGAAATTTTGAATTTTAGAATGGCTTCAGTAGTGCATTGGTGAAGAAAGAGCAATTCTCTTTTGTTTACTCAAATTTTTATCCAAGAAAACTTCAATATTTACATTATATCCATATCTTTAAAACTAGTAGAGAAAAAATTTAGGAAAAATATTATTAAATAGATAAACATTGATTCTCCAGGAACTGTCGAATTTAGATGATATCTTAATAATAATAAAATTGTAACGTAACAAAGTGATGTTACTCAGTTTATTGTAAGATTTTTGTTGAGATTTTTTTTCTAGAGCAAAATTATTGCTGAAAATTCATTCATGAAGAATTCTCTGTCCCCTCAATTCTCAGATATTCAACATAATTAATTCTGTAATTCTCAAGTTATTTTCATATTCGATGGAATATTAAAAATTGCTTTGGAGAACTGGTAAAACGTAATTAATAGTCGAACGAGACATTTCGGAAGTGTTTTCAATCAATTCACTCAATTTCATTTCATGATATCTTAATAATAATAAAATTGTACCATAACAAAGTGATGTTGCTCTATTTAATGCAATTATAGCTGCAATTTATTTTCGTATATGTGTATGTATAAGAAATATTGTAATTAATTAATTGCATAATTGATATTCTCAACTGAATAACAATATAACGGAATATAAATTTTTTTCATTAAAAATTATTTCTGTTTTTCGCCATTCAGATTGGGGTTTCATAATTACCGCGATGTTGTTGCATTTATATCGACTTAATCCAAGATTTGTTCCAAAGTATCGTTAATAGGCGACCTCCTCTTTCAAACTAGTCAACCAAGAGACGCTGATGAAGGAGCAATCAATTGAAATTTATGGTCTTGTTCTCCGATTTCACCCTTTGACACATATATCAATTACGCAATTAATTATTTAGGGAACGAGTGACTTGAGAATGGAATTTCAAAGGAGATCTTCGTAGTAGGGAATATTCCTGCCTGCAAACGCTTTGTCTCTGAATTATTGAGTCTTGAGATAATTTCTTAATTGACAGAGTGAAATCAATCAATCAATCAACTACAATTTATTAAAGATTTTTGTGAAGATGTCCTATTTAGGGCAAAGCAAGGGCTGCAGATATGATCTTAATTAACTTTTCAACCCAGAATATTCTATAATTTAGTAGCGAAGTGGTAAAACGGTTTAAGTCGACTTATCTCTTAGTTGAATTTTTGAGAAATATTTCCGAATCTAAGTGCGATAGCGAAATTTTCGTAATTACATTTGTTGTAGCTCTCAATCGGCTTTCCAAAAAAGGTTATAACAAAAATTTTGCTATCTCCCTTAGATTCCAAGATATTCAGTGATAACTGCCAAATAGTCAAAATTAACTTGTACCGTTATACCACTTCGCTACTGAATTTTATCCATTAATTCTCTTAAGCTTCATGTGATGATAATGATTATGTTTGGTTTTCTGATATTTCAGTATTGAATAATTATGAAATGTTCAATATAATTCACCGATTTCACCTTTTGAGACATATCAATTACGCAATTAATTATTTAGGGAACCAGTGACTTCAGAATGGAATTTCAAAGCTCTTCGTAGTTGAGAATATCCCCTACCTAAGCTGCCTACAAGCACTTTGTTTCTGAATCATTTAGTCTTGAGATAATTTCGTAATTGACAGAATGAAATTAATCAATCAATTACAATTTATTGAAGACTTTTGTGAAGTTGTCCTATTCAGGGCAATGTCAGGGCTGTAGAGAATGATAATTTCATTCATTAATTCTCTTAAGCTTTTTGTGATGATAACGACGATGGTTATTGCATAATTATAGATTTTCCAATATAAATTTTCATAATTGTTACTTCATTCAGGTGCGTGGAGCCCCTGCAATTGCTATTGTCGGCTGCCTCAGCCTGGGTGTTGAGCTCCAGAATGAGCAATACCCGGATAAAAGGACACTGAGACGAGAGATCGAAGGGAAGCTCAATTATCTTGTCTCTGCGAGGCCCACTGCTGTCAACATAAAAATAGCAGCTGAGGAGCTTATCGAACTCGCCAACAAACTGGGCAAGGACGACAGCATCACTATCAGTCAGATGAACGAACAGTAAATAAATTTTATCTGGCATTTTTATCTCTTGATTGAAGAAAGATCATGTGGGATTCTTGTGGCATGGATGACAGATCATGTGAGACTTTCTGTTGATTCTAGGTTTCTCAGGAAGATCGACTCGATGCTGGAGAAGGATATCGCTGATAACAAGGCTATTGGGGACTTTGGGGCTGAGGAGATTCTCAAGAATATTCCGGAGGAGAATCTGGTCAGGGTGGTCACTCACTGCAATACTGGCTCGCTGGCCACTGCTGGGTATGGCACTGCGCTTGGGGTTGTCAGGTCTCTACACGAAAAGAGAAGACTTGGTAATTTATTTTTTCTGGTTTTGAGAATTTTTTCATGAAAAATTGGGCCATCTTTACTTGAATGCTTACGATGTATTATTTATTATTCAGAGATTATGTTAAAATACTTGACATTTGCGGAATTTTTTTATGTTTATTGGGAGAAAAATATCGGTTGCATTTGATGTAAACAAAAATATAAATAACTTTTCTTGGTAAACAATATTATTTTGTAAATCTAAACTAAATTATTGCAGAGTGGAATGTCGAAATGAACTTTTGTCATACATTTTGTCTCTGAATAATTTAATCTCCAGATAATTGTACAATTGAGGAAGTGAAATTAGAAATAATCGTCAAGTTTAGATAATTATCTGGGGCTCTAGGAGTTGACGAAATTTTTTGCAAAAATTCCCATACTTTTCAGAAAAACTCCACAAGTTCATAACAATACTGAAGTACTCCATTCATCAACCCATTCAAGTAATTTCTTGATGACAATGAGGTAATTGAATAATTACACGTTTTACAGAGCACGTCTATTGCACTGAAACTCGACCCTACAATCAGGGAGCAAGATTAACTGCCTACGAGCTAGTTCACGATAAAATACCAGGTACCCTCATCTGTGATGACATGGTGGCTGCCTTGATGAAGTCCAGGACGATATCAGCTGTTGTCGTAGGGGCTGACAGGGTCGCTGCCAACGGAGACACTGCCAATAAAATTGGAACATATCAAGTAATTGAAAAATAACTGATGAATTAAACCACTTCTTTTCTATTTTATTAATTCCTCAGAGACAATGTGAAGATATATTTTTTGAAATATTTGTTTGAGAGTTGGAGCATGAATTCCAGTGAATAAAATAGTATTTCATAGACGATTTTTTCTTACGTGTTCTGGGGTGTGTAGAGTATAATATCTTAATTCGTAAATATCTCCAAGGCTATTAGGTTTACAGGAAAACGTCAGAAAACATTTTTTGTGGAGAATAAAGTTTCCTACAAAAAAATTCTGTGAGATTTTTTCATTAATACGTTATCTTCACAGATATTAGCAAAATAATTTCGACAGATGAATTTTCTTTTAAATGCGTTGAGGGTCTCGTTTTAAATTCGATTCTCTCTATTTCTCCTACTAGATTGCAATTATCGCCAAGCATCATGGAGTCCCATTTTACGTAGCAGCCCCCCAGACCTCAATCGACTTCAGAATTCCTGGTGGTGATCACATACCCATCGAGGAGAGGCCAGACAGGGAAATGACTCACTTGAATGACCAGAGAATTGCAGCTGCTGGAATACAATGCTGGAATCCATCTTTCGACGTGACACCAGCAAGCCTCATCACTGGTATCATCACTGAAGTCGGTGTCTTCAGGCCTGAAGACCTCACGAAACTTCAGTCCGTGAATTCTTAATTCATTTTCCTAATTAAATACTTAATGGAACTGTGCAAAAATATTTTTCAATCAATTAACTCAGTTTCATGATGAGTTTATTGTAAATGTCTGTGAATTGAAGGAGGCTGAGAAATTTTCTTTAAATTTTTTTGTTCTGGAGCAAAATTATTGCTGAAAAATCATGCATGGAGAATTCTCTGTCACCTTAAGTCTCAGATATTCAACATAATTAATTCTGCAATTGTCTTAAGAAATAATATTTTAGAGAAATTCCTGGGAAAATTCTCCGCATAAAATGGCCTCTAACTTTTCCCAAGTTATTTTCATATTCGATGGAATATTAAAAATTGCTTTGGAGAACTGGTAAAACGTAATTAATTGTCGAACTTAACATTTCGAAATTTTTTTCAATCAACTCAATTTCATGCCGAGGTTATTATAAAAATCTGTGAATTGAAGAAGACTGAGAAATTGTCTTCAGAATAATTTTTTTTCTGGAGAAAGCGTATTACTGAAAATTAATAGAAGTTAATTAACTAGAAAATAAATTACTGTCCTCTCAATTCCCAGATAGTCAACAAAATTAATTAATAAATTGTGCAATTTTCTTAAAACTAATTATTTCAGAAGACAATGTCATCATTTTTTTCTAGTAGCTGGGAAACTCTCTAAATAAAATGTCTTTTGACACTTTCTCAAGATTTTTTCACATTTCATAGAATATTAAAAGTTGATTTGGTCTACTTTTACCACTTCACTATTAATTAATCTTCTGTTATTTCTCGATCCTCAGTTCTCATAGGGACTAATATTTTCTCAGCATTCGCACTTTTGATACTCCTGAACAATCTTTCATTGCACTAACCCCACTAATTAAATAAATACGAGGATATTTTCTATAAATATTTGCCCTGCATTCAGAATGAAAATACGAGGAATGAGGAATTAATGTATTAAACAGCTCAATAATATGTAAACGTTCGCAGCAGAAGGCTCGAATGTGCCATTATACTGTATTAACCCCTCACGTACGGGCTCGGTATGTCATACCGACCCCTGCAAAAACGCATGGCTCTTTTCAAAATTGAATATTTCCGAAACTATGGCAGATAATACAATCGGACTAATACCATTGGGAAGGTGAATACTGTAGCTTCAATTATATATTTTATTTATAATTTTTCATTCATCAGAAAATATGGGATGCGAAGAATATTGAGCGTGTTGTAGACTTGGTAGCAGAAAGGCCCCGTACGTGAGGGGTTAATAGAACTGTGTTAATAGAAGGATCTTTTGTAATGGAGGGTTGAAGAGAGTGGAAGCATTCCTTTGTAAATTCAATTCCTTTTGATAAATTATTTAAGAATGTTTAGAAACGCTTTACACGAAGTTCGATGTTATATTTTTATAATTGTACCACGTCTAAAAACAAATTCAGAATATATAAATGTTGTTATAAATAAACAACCGTACAAAATTATACATTATTGGGTAGTAGTTGTGATTGGATTTATGAGTATAGATCAGTGGTGGAAGGAACGGTGCTCTGTGTACGCCAGGACGATGTTGTGCTCGTTGCACGCCTCGATGACTACATGATCGTTGGTGGAACCTGCTGGACTTGCGATGTATTTCACTCCACTCTGCGAAAATGATAAATCGAAGGTTTTTAGTGATTAAAATTTTTTTCTTCGTGATTTGAAAACTCAAAATTTAGGAGGAGTAAATGAAAAAATTCATACATTGATATCCAAATTGCACACATTTCTAAAAACATTGGGTTTTGAAGAAAATTAAAAAAAAAAGTTCTGTGATTTTTTTTTCAATCTATTAGTTTCAGAGGTATTTACAAAATAGTGTGAACAAAAAAACATTCAAGAATTTAATTATTTTAAAACTCAAATTCAATGATTTCCTGAATATTTTAGAAACCACTAGGTCCACCAAACACTTTTGCCCACAAAAAAATCCCAGAATAACAAATGAAAAAAATTAATACATAAATAAAATTTCAAAAAAAATTATATGACATTTCTCTCTCAATCCATTAGTTCCCGAGATATTTGCAGAACACCAACACCTGCTTATCCCCAAATATTTTCCCCAGAAACCTCCGCCCCCCCTCAGTCCCAAAACCCTCAGAGTAAAGAAAAAATCAAAATTGCTACATACAAGTCTAGCCCTGTCGACATTATCCCTGAACGGGAAGAAGGCATCGCTTCCAATGGCGACTCCCTCCAACTTCTTGACCCACTTGTGCCTTTCTTCATCCGTCAGCATCTCGGGCACCACCTCGTAGAACGCCTCCCACTGCTTCCTGTCCATGTCCTTCCCCACCGACCCATTGACATAATTATCGATGGCATTGGAGATCTCCGCCCTCTTGACCCCCTTCTTGAACTTCATTCCCGTGACCTTGGGGTGTTGCCTGAGCCACCAGTTGTCAGCCTTGTCCCCGGCCAACCTGGTGCAGTGTATCCTGGACTGCTGTCCAGCGCCGATGCCAATGGTCTGTCCATCCTTGGCATAGCACACAGAGTTGCTCTGGGTGTACTTGACTGCGATCATCGCGACGATGAGATCCCTGCGCCCAGCGTCAGTCAGCTCCTTGTTGTTACTGACAAGATTACTGAAGGTGTTGTCATTGACAACTGCACTGTTCCTGGGCTGTTCCATCGTCAGTCCAAAGAGGGTCTTGCGTTCCACTGGAGTGGGAACGTAGTCAGGATCCATCTGGAGGACGCAGTAGCCTCCATTCTTCTTCTTCCTGAGGATCTCGAGGGCCTCTGGGGTGTAGCCAGGCGCAATGATCCCGTCAGAGACCTCCCTGGAGATGATTTTAGCTGTGGGAACGTCGCAGGTGTCTGAGAGTGCCACGAAATCCCCGAAGCTGGACATTCGGTCTGCTCCTCTGGCTCTTGCGTAGGCAGTGGCCAGGGGCGTCAGCTGCTCCAGGAGATCGTCGACTTGACAGAGCTTCGCCTGCACTGGGTCCAGGGGGACCCCCACAGCTGCTCCGGCCGGGCTGACGTGCTTGAAGGAAGTCGCCGCTGGAAGATTCAAGGCACCTCTCAGCTCTTTCACCAGTTGATAGGCGTTCAGGGCGTCGCACAGGTTTATGAACCCTGGGGAACCGTTCACCACGGTCAGGGGGAGCTTCTCCAGGGTTGTGAAGATCTGGGCGGGCTTCTGGTGCGGGTTAATACCGTAACGGAGGGAAAGCTGGGACACTCCGGAGCTGTACTGCTTGCGGAAGTAGTCCGAAATCGCGTCGTCGTACTGCGCTGTGTGGGTGAAGGCCTTCAGGGCCAGTACTTGTCTGGAATGTTGGAGAGATGCGAGATTTAATGGGCGGGGGCACGGGATTTTAGTTGAAATTCATGAAATTCATTTTGAGGAATGTCTTTTCTCTGGTATATTTTTTAAAATTTTCACTGGATTTTCTAGCACATTTTTAGGAACTTTTTATCATGAGTTATAATGAAATTCCTAGTAATTCTGCCATTGGAAATGGAGGATTGAAGAAATAATCAGTGGAAACTGCAATTTTTTATTGTTTGTTCTATTCTTCCATAAAAAAATTAACAATAAAAAAAATTCTCCATCAAAATTAAGAGAAATCAGAAAAATTCAGGTGAATGGATTCTTTTTTTTCTTGACTTTCCCATTGATTTCTGCCCAAAAATTTGAAATTCCATTGAATTTTCAGGGAAATTACATTATTTTCCACCTCTAAATTGAATTAAATACTGCTTTCCTAAAAATTGCTACTAAACTGTCCATGAAATTTCATTTTTCTTTAACAGTGTACTGGATGGAGAAATTAAGAATATCATGCAAATTGTTATGCATCAGAAAAATAATTCATAATTGAGTGCTTGGGGATCATTCGAAACATTAATATCGTTTTAGTTAAGTTAGTTAATTTAGTTCATGAATTTATGAATTAATAATCAATACGCCAATTCCGGTAAATGTCAATATACCTCGATTCTGGGGAGGTACTTTTCAAAATCATTAATGTCATAACGAAGTATTCGAAAATTTCATAATCATTTCTTCTGCTCAAATAATTACTCGGGACCTCCAAAGATACCGTTTTGTTAATTCTAAATGAACTCCGCTGACAAATCTTTAGCCCTAATAGAGAATTTTCTTGTCATGAAAAAGCAAATGAATATAATGAATTCATATGCATGTCCAACAATACCAATTTTCACGTACATAAATCAAAGATTTAGTTCATGAATTTAAGAATTAATAATCAATACGGTAATTTCAGTAAATGTCAATGTACCTCGTTTCTGGGGAGGTATCTTTCTCAGCAGATAATTCCATTTCACCGATGACCTTTTCATAATCATTGGGGTCACAGATAACCGTGACCCTGGCGTGATTCTTGCCGGCAGCTCTCAATAATGTCACTCCGCCGATGTCAATATTCTCGACTGCATCATCGATTGTAACGTCGGGCTTGCTGACGGTCTTGACGAAGGGGTAGAGGTTGCAGACGACGACGCGAATGTAGTCGAACTGCTGACGGTTCATGTCTGCTTTGTCAGAGTCAGAGAGTCTCGCCAAGATACCTTGGGAAATTATTTTAATCGATTCGTGAATATAGAGAAAATTTTTTTTCATCACTTTTGAGTAAAGTGACTGAAAATTCCATTTTCCACACATTTTGATAAAAAATAGTGTTCGACACTCGAGGAAAAAGTCTTCTTCATAAAATACACTTTTCCGGACTAGTATCGAAATACAGTATTAATTCACAGGAACATGTCACTGATTTTCAGGAATGGAAACCATTATTGAACAATCATTGGTGATACTGGATGCTGACGAGAATGCAGTATTATTACACGTATGAAAAAATTCAATAAAAAACCTAGAGAATTCGCTAGAAAATTCTATTGGAATTCCATAGAAATTCTATGGGTTTTCTATAGGATTTCTATTGAAATTGTATTGCAAAATACTATTTGTTTTCTGGGCTGATTCTATTGGATATTCGATAAGAAAAAGTCAATAGGTTTCGAATTTCTGCTTGAATTTTTCTCTTGAGATTTTTCTTCTATAAGAATGCTTGAGCACCAATTTTCTAAGTTTTTTCCACTCGGATTGTGCAATGAAACGAAACAAAATCCAGCCAAAAAAAACTTGGAAAATTTGTGCTCAATAATTCTAATAGAAAAAATCTAAGAGAAAAATTCAAACAGAAATTCGAATCAACGCAAAAAACAAATTGAAATGTTCAACAGAATTCCAATAGAAATTCTATAGAAACCCCATAGAATTCCTATAGAATCCCCATAGAATTTTCTAGCGAATTCGCTAGGTTTTCTATTGAATTTTTTCATGTATGTATTCTAATATTATTAAGAATAGATTCCTGAAAATTAGATGTATAACTAAAAATCAAAACTTTTTTTTGTCTGTAAATGAGTGGATTTTTTTAGATTTTTTTTCTCAATGAAATTTACCAGCGTGAACTGCTGGATGGAGAGTTTTGACTCGTCCGCCCAACATTTCTGGAGCTCCAGTGATGTCGGAAACATCTTTTACAGGAAGACCAGCTTCTCTCAAGGATTTCGCTGTTCCTCCTGAGGCTACTAGCGTCAATCCAAATTCGTGGAGCTTCTTGGCGAAGGGGAGGAGGTTCGTTTTGTCAGAGACACTTAGAAGAGCTGAAAATAATAGCAATCGGAGATAATGAATGCCAAATCAATTTAATTGACCTGCATTTTACAATAGTTGGGTTTTGACATTAAGTTTTTGTCTCGAATAGAATGGCGATGACTGCGGAATGAAATGTAAAGTTTAAAATGCTTATCAATAAAGATTAAGATGCTGACGAATGAAAATTGGATGTAAAATACTTATTTTTGATTTTGGTAAATGAGTTGAAATTCAAAAGTGACAACCCCTCGAAAAAATGTCTGCATTACGATTGTGTTCATTTTCTGATCGATTTTTAATTCAATTTTTATTCAGCAATAGAAAAAATTCATGCAGAACTTCAATTCAATATTCAGTAAATTAAAATAAGGTATCAATGATTTTCTATGAAGACAGTTATAAATACATCGAGATTCCAAGGCCACTCCTAATCTTTTCTAAATTCCTTCGAAATGGTCCAATAAAGTAATTAATAAAAGAATTTCATTAATCGAAAAAAGTTGAAATACGCAATTGAAACTATTTTTATTGTTAAAAATTAATTCAGTTTAAGTGATTTTTTTACTTTCCATTCTGTTAAATATGAACTTAGTCTGTATGAATGTTCGGAGAATGAATACTAACGAAAATAAAAAATTTGAATGATTACGATCATTCATAATTTTGTTTTCTATTAATTCTACGAATTCGACACGTGCGAGTTACGCCAAAGATTCATTTGCAATAGCAAAAGTGTACTTACTACAATAATTCAAACCAGGATGAATTAAATATTAAACTGTCATCAAACTGTCATTATTTATCAAATTACCGAGTAAAATGATGCCTTAATAATCTTTCCACGTGAATCATTATGAATAGATCGAAATAAATGCCAAGGACATCCCAAAATTCCCCCGGAATGCTTTTACAAACCTCGGAAATTCTTGAAGAAATTCAATAAAAAAAAAAGTTGAAATATCTCACCTAAATTTCCAGCCATGCTGAGATTAAAATCGCGGGAATAATATCAAAAAACTTGGCAATAAATGGATGAAATATCTGAAAATACTCGAAAGACCGGTTCTCGCCGAAAACGTGCGCACGATGGCCAGTTCAACAAGTGTCTGAGCGTGTCTGAGTCAGACTGAATATCGCCGAGACTCTACACTGAATTCTAACTTGTCTGAAATTTTCGCCTCGCATCGAAATATTATGTTTGTCCTGCACAAATGAGGTAAACATCTTTATCAGGCCTGGGGAGGAATGCATGGGGGATAAAAACAGTTTCGAAATCCAACATTACCTAATCTAAAAGACGTCATCGAAATTGTTGATTGTATTCAATTATTCTGACGAAGGAAATTTATTTACTGAAAAAACATGTGCCATGTGCTCTAGATTCCTGCGCGATCGACAGCTTCAAACACGTGACGATGGAACAGAAGTCTTCAATGAATTTTCAGATTATTTCTTGAATATCTCTAAAACGATTGGGTTTACGAAGAAATGTCATATGACATTTTTTGTAGAAAATTTCATGAGTTGCAAAAATGATTTTTTGGTATTTTTCGCTAAAATCTATAGTTTTGAAGATATTCGTGAAGTAATGTGTCTGTAATAATTTTTTTTTCTATTCATCAGATTTTTTACGAATAAATCTGGAGCAAGAGCTGTTGAAATTTTCTAGGCATATATTCTGCATATTTAATTAAAAAACACATGTTCAATTCAAATATTCAAAATGTTTAATTTATAAGGAAAATCGGAGCGCAAAATGCGTAAAGACGCATGACACGTTTTCTTCCTGTAAGAACAGATGGCGGTGTATGATTATAGCTCCAGGGAGCGGCAAATTAGAACTGCATCGACGATTACCTGTTCTATTGAGTTGATAGTATTGACAACAGTACGAAAATTGAAATGATTTTCAAAAATGGACGTGCGGAAAAATTTCATTAGAAAATTCTACAGCTTCACTAGAAAATTCTATTGGATTCCTATTGGATTTTTAATTAATTTTTGACTCATTTTATTGAAAAATTCCGCAACTGATCTGAGCTTTTTTTTTAATACAAAATAATTTATATAAAACATCATTCGAATTCGATTTCTCTATTCAACTTATTCCAGTGATAAGATATTTTCGGTAGACATTTTTTCAACGAATCGAGTATAAAAAACTCAATAAATTCATGAACAAGTTGTAAAAAAAAACAAATTCTAATGATTTTTTCTATAAAATAGTTTCTATTGAAGCTACTAAATTCTTCAATAGAAGCGGCCAAAAACTAAAAGAATTTTATACAAGTTCAATAGAAATCCAATAGAATTTCCTACCGAATTCGCTAGGTTTCACACAATATCCTTTAGATTTCTTCCTGATCAGCAGTATTAATCACGTGACGGTAAATTGACTGTCGTAACTTCCCGGTAATTTCTCATCTCTAGACATAGGTCACTGCCTCTTGAAGACCGCGACCCCCTGAGGGCAATTTATCGACCCGTCTGCGCATGCGCAGTTAAAATCGGGCCCAAGAAAGGGCCCACAGTCCCCCCCACCAAGACCGATCGGGCCAGATCGGGCCCGCACATCGGCTCGGGCCTTCTCGGGCGATAAGTGACATCCTGACACCCGCATCTACGTGAATTACCGCTTGGTTTACATCCCGAATTAAATTAAATGGGCATTGAATTGGGGTAACTGGCCCCATAAGGCCCTCAAATACCTGGGACTCGTATTGTGAATCAGAATTAAGGGGGGATTGGAGGAACGAAAGGTGGACTTTAGCTGGATGACGGGTGGTTTAGAGTGAACGGGGGACTTGTACAGAGGCAACATTCCAACTGGCTGAAACTTATATTTGGAATGTAAGATCAAGATGGTGGTGATTGTGACGGAAAGGCTGAGTTATGTCATACATCGTCGATGGTTATTGTCCTTTCTAATTTGATCCAGGTAATTCAAGTTTTTTCGCAACTATTTTATCACCTTTTTCGCGCATTAGTTTGGATAAAATGGGACAAAGGGATTGAAATTATGTCGGCTAGCTGCAGATAAATTAAATATCTCAAAGTTCTTGATCATTATTTGGGATGATCAATACGATCGATGAATTTTGGAACATACGCTTGCGGTTAACATTTTGCATTGAATCATTTCATTTTTTTATCTTGACGAAAAAGATTTTATCACTTTGCAAAATGATTAATTGTGAACTTAGAACTAATGATTAAATTCGCAATAATTGATCGATGATCCACCCTTTTGTATTATGGAATATTAGTGTATTGTGTTCCTAGTGCGTAAAGTTCCACTTTTTCGCACCCACGTGTAGCACATCCTATTTTACGATACCAGTGAAAAAAGGGCACTTTTTGCACGCGTTGCGCGCAAGGAACCGCCTTTTTCTCACCAGTACAATGAATATCGTACTAGAAATATGAAAACATTTACTTCCTGACGAGTGTGATTACAGACTGCCTCAAACTCGTCAACAACTACTTTTTTTTACTTGTATCATAATATACTATTTTGTGATATCTGCCGAGTTGACTCGGCAACGGGAGTGGGGATAAAGTGGTTGTTTTTGTGTACCAGTGCGTAACGTTCAAGAGAATACGTAAAATGAATTGCGAGTGTGTAAAGCGAAGCTTTAGAGTGATGCCACAATGGACCGCGAAATTTACGCAATGCGTGAAACAATCCTTCAACTAGTTTTCGATTATTTGTGACAAATGCAAGCGTTGCGTATGTCTTGCGTTGCATTCATCGTGGCATATTCTCTACGCGTGAGAATTCACTTGACGCACGCCGTGCGAAAAACAACCGCTTTGCGCGCACTAAACCGTTTCGGAAAGTGCACTTTTCAGGTAGATATCCAAAAATGGTTATTTTCGTCACAAGGCCGAAAACAAAATTTTCTGACGCGTATGAGGTTTGCAGAGCGAGACGAAGCTGAGGAATGCAATCATACGAGTCCGAAAAGTTGTTTTCGGCTGAGTAACGAACATAATTTGTCTTCACAATGTCCGTAAACGGCATTTGACGGACACGAAGTGTCACGTTTTACGGACAGTGTGATGAAAAAATTTTTTATGTCGCGCCGTGCAATAAGTCGAGTTTATCGCACGCTGCGTTTCGCGCAGCCTGCTCAAAACTCGACTTCTGCACGACTTGACATAAAATATTATAGAGCACTCGGTAATAAATTTCGTTTTCGACGAATGTGTGTATAGACCTCGCCTTCGGCTCGGCCTGTAAACTACACATTCGTTGAAAACGAAATTTGTGCCCTTGTACTCTAATGTACTATTACGCACTCGTATCGAAATTAGCACATTTTGATACAAATGCATAAAAGTGTTTATTGACCCGTAGAAGATGACACGGAGCGTGCATAAAATCTCACTTTGAGCACAAGCGATGAAATATACAATTTTAGAAGGAGTAATTTTCGGTCGAAAACTCACAAGCCATTTTACGAATTAACAAATCAGTAGTGAAGTGGTCAATCGGTTTAAATCGACGTAGCTCCCAGTTCATTTTTCGTTGAATAACTTCAAATTTAAGCAAGACAGCGAAATTTTCGTAAGACCTTTTTCGATAGTCTTCACTTTTCTTTACAAACAAGATTTTGAGAAAAATTTTGCCAACTCCTTTACAATTTGTGATATTCATCGAGAGCGGGCGCTAGAATAAAATTGACTTAAACCGTTCGACCACTTCACTACTGAAATGAAAACAATAAAACCAAAATAACCGAACTCCCCCCGCTCTCTAATCTTCCAGATTAAATAATGGAATGGATAGTCCCTACCCCCTGCTCATATCCCCGGATCGTGCGATCACCCATCAACTCCAGAAGCTCTCCCTGTACTCCCCCTCCGCCGCCGACTCGATCGACCTCGGCTACCACACCCTCGACAACAACCCCTGCAGATCCTCCTCCTCCCCATCGATCCCCTCCCCCCGTCCGCACCACCAGCACAAGCGTTACCCCCCGCCAGCCCTCCATGCGACCCTCTGCCAACTGGAGGACAAGCTCCTCCTGAAGATCCTCCACTGGCTGTCGACGCGCGACCGCTGCACCCTGGCGCAGACCTGCAGACGGCTCTGGGAGATAGCGTGGCACCCGTCCCTCTGGCGAGAAGTGGAGATCCGCTACCCCCAGAACGCCACCACAGCCCTGAGATCGATCGCCCGAAGGGGCTGTCACTCGTCGATCCGAAGACTCATAATCGAGGGCTCCACTGGCTTCACCGGCGCCTTCTCCCTGCTCCCCTTCTCCAGTCTGACGTCCCTGGCCCTCCGCCACTCCAGGAAGCTCACGGACACCAACGTCTCCACAATCCTCGACAACTGCGTTCACCTGAAGGAGCTAGACCTCACCGGCTGCGGGAGTTTAACGCGCGCCTACTGCCACGTGGGTCCGACGCAACTGGAATCCCTGGACCTGAGTGACTGCCACAACGTCGACGACTCGGGTCTCGTGATGACTCTCTCGCAGATGCCCCAGCTGGGGCTCCTCTACCTGAGGCGCTGCATCAGGATCACTGACGCCAGTCTGGTGTCCGTCGCCTCGTACTGTACGAATCTGCGACAACTCTCGGTCTCCGATTGCTGCCGAGTCACGGACTTCGGGGTGCGGGAGTTGGCGGCGAGGCTCGGGCCGTCCTTGAGGTACTTCTCGGTGGGAAAGTGCGACAGGGTGTCGGACGCTGGGCTCTTGGTGGTCGCGAGGCACTGCTACAAGCTGAGGTACTTGAACGCGCGGGGCTGCGAGGCCCTCAGCGATTCGGCCACCATCGCCCTGGCCAGGGGCTGCCCGAGGCTTCGAGCCCTCGATCTGGGCAAGTGCGATGTCGGGGATCCGACGCTGGAGGCCCTCTCGACGGGGTGCCCCAATCTCAAGAAACTCTCGCTCTGCGGCTGCGAGAGGGTCACTGACGCCGGCCTCGAGGCGCTTGCCTACTACATCAGGGGACTCAGGCAACTCAACATCGGAGAGTGCCCCAAGGTCACGAAGGTGGGGTACAGGGCTGTCAAGAGCTACTGCAGGCGGTGTGTCATTGAACACACCAATCCCGGTTTCTCCAGCTGACGAGGTCCTGGGGGGTTTATTATTTTTTGAGATTTTATATTTATTAATGAGGGGATCAGGCGAGGGGAGGAGGCAGGGGGTTCGGGGGGCCTCGTGTTGCATTGTGTTAATTTATTCAGGTTTTTCTCATTCGGAGATCTTGGAAGGCTTTATGGATGTATTTTTTATTTTTTATCGTTTTTATGTCGAAATAAATGAGTTTGAAATTGGGGGATTGAGTTTTTTTTTTTAAAAGTGTCTGCATTCTTTTAGATTTTTTCAAACCATTTTAGAAGAGTGTCATCGTAGAAATCAACTCTGGGGGTATTTTAAGCAATTTTAACAGAAAAACAAGCAGGGGACAGCGAGCATATGACAGCGCGCCAGGTGACTGTGAGCGTGTCGCTGAGTGATGTATTGTTTTTCGCCATCAATAACATCGATGGCGGGCTTCCGAATGGTCGGAAATATTACAACAATTTATGGCTTCAGACCACTAGGGGAGAGCGGGGTAAAATGGACAATTTAGACTTTTGTTTCAATTACTCATAACTGAGAAAAAAAATTATCAATTTAGGCTCATCACAAAGGGAAAGAATTCTTTTTTGCAATGAAAAAAAAATGATTAAATTTTATCAATATTTCAACCCGTCATTAACATTTTTAAAAAAGTCAAAAGTGTCCATTTTACCCCAACCTCCCCTAAGGGGAGGCTATTATTATTATAGTGCTATTAAAATTCTAATGTTTCGAATACTTCGTATGAGCGGGTAATATCTCGATTTTTGCACAAGCTAGAGTGTTTATAAAATAAACATTTCTACAAACTCATATTCGCCAGGAAAGTTTTTTACGGCCCAATGACGAAACTTACTATTTTTTCAGTATAGAGAAAACAGGCCTCACACGAATATAAACAGCCCAAGAAGAAGAAAAAACAGGGAAATGAAAAATACGGTGAAATGTACAACGAGTGAGGAAATAAAACACTTTAGTAATTTTGCTCATTACAAGAGGGATCATTTCATTACGCACGAATCATTCAGTAATTCCGATAATGAGAGATATTACGGGAATTTCGCGGTAATATATTGCCAACTTTTCCTGCAGATAATTTCATGAACTATAAAAGAGGTCTTCTGACATTTTTCTCTGTACGTGGTAGTTCTGAAGATATTCACGAAAAAATTCACTCGCCTTAATAATTTATTTTTACAAATTTCAATGAGTGGATGGAATCTAAAAATCTCCGATGACATTCAGATTTGAATTGACGTCAGTGCGCATGTATAGCCACTGGATTGGACCACGTGGTATATCAAAAAGAGGCAGCCAGTCAGTATCGCGTCAGTGGTCTAAACGCACTGGATATTTCGAGCATCTTCTCTCTCGCAAAAATACTAAACTGTCAAATGCTCAGGTGTACGAACGGCAGTCGCATTGACAGCAGTGTACAAGTTTGGTTGAAGGAGTTGATAGTGCACGATCGTTGATTTCCCCCATAATTATCGAGATGAGACCAGCCAGGAGGAGACAGCAGGGGTTAGAGTACGGTTTGTACTTGCTGGGGATGCAGGCTGTGAATTATGGGATTGATAAAATTCCACCGGTTACCTTGGCTGCGATTATTGGACAAGTGAGTCATACAGAATTGATAAAAATGAGAAATCGATTGATTAGTTTATCTGCTTTATTCATGAATTGATAAATTCATCAATGCGATGTGACGAAATTTTCTTTTTCTTTGCTTCTGTTTGTGGAGAGTAAATTATGTTAAATTCAATTCAATTTCTCTCAGTGTCAATATTAATCAACACTCTCCCTCAAGAATTATTATTCATTAATGAGATGATTATTGATTGATATTAATTACGAGAGAACATCATTTGAATGAAAAATCAATAAACTAATTAACTAATTGATAATTAGTTCAGTTACGAAGACGTCAAACGAGATGATCTCGTTGAATCTCAAACAGTTGAGGTTTCTACGAAAATTTCACTGTCTCCTTAATTCTAAGGAATACAGTTTAGGAATAACTGTCCTGATATTTTGAATTCCGCTGACAATTCACTGGAATTCCAAATCTTTGAGCAGCAGGAAGTCGAGAACTTTCCAACTTGCTTGATTATTTTATGAAAACCTGAATTTTCAGTATCAAATTGTGCTTGTGTTTTAATTAATACACAATGCAAGATTATATTCACCTGAATTCCCTCATTCTCATTGAGTTTTTCATCAAATTATGAATTTTCAATGAAGACATTTATTGAAATTTTAGTGAAACCCGATTTAATTGACAAAATAATTCAATTACAATTTTTAAAGTTTTGCATTAGCTTTTATAGAAAATTTTTAATATTCTATAAATCAGATTCAAATTCATACTTTTCAAAATTTACTTGTAAAAAATTATTATTACCAAGAGAAAGATTGGAAAAATCAAGAATATCTTAACCTAAATTTCATTGATTCCGTCATCAAATTGTGAATTTTCAATTACAACAGTCCTTGAGATTTCCAGACAACGTCAGTTAATAAACATCTTCTAAAAGTGTACGAATCCTGCCAGAAAATTAAAAATGAATGGAAAATTAATTGACGAAATAATTAACTTATAATTTCTGAGGTTTCACATTACCTTTCAAATAAAATGAAAGAAATTCGAAATTGTCTTGGCGATTCCTGAAATTAATTAATAAAAAATCGTTATCAACAACACGAAAAAGCCATCATTTTCTCCTAATTTCAAGTGCAAACATTGATCCCAAAAAATTAATTTCCAGGCTCTACTTTACATCGGAGTAATCCAGGTTCCCTGGAATTCCGAGGATGTCTGCATATCAGCAGTGAAGATCCTGAAGTACAAAGACTGGAGGTCCTTCTTCATGTCCAACTTCGAGCATGGCTCAGACATGCACCTGTACTACAACATGATATCGTTTATACTGAAGGGCGCCTACCTGGAGCCCATGTATGGCACAGCCAATTTCGGTATTCTCCTGGGGATCCTCTCCACGGGGTGCAGTGCCATGTACGTCGGCTTGTCCTACGCACTCACCCAGATCACAGGGGATTACGGGTACTTCACGACCTGCGCCATAGGATTCTCCGGGGTCCTCTTCGCTCTGAAGGTCATCGTCGTCTGCGAGGAACACGACAGACTGCACGACATAGGGGGATTCAGGGTCCCCAGTAAATTCGCTGTCTGGGGAGAGTTGATTATGATTCATCTACTCGTGCCTAATGCCTCGTTTGTGGGACATCTTGGGGGCATTTTGGTCGGGTGTTTGTACTGCTATACTTCCGTTGGAACTTTTATCGATGCCAGAATCAACTCCATCACTGGAAGACCGATTATTCATGAAGAGGCTTTCTACAGGAGAAGATCTATTTTTTGATTTTTTTTTATTGAGGGGGGAGGGTATATCTGGAGGGTTAAACAAAACTTATAGGGGTTTTTGTGGGCTAGAAGAAAGGTCTTTACATTTTTGAATTTATCCAGTAGTTTCAGAGATATTTTGAGAAAGAATGAAAGAATTTTCCTTGTTTTCACTGGGATAAATATCTTTGGAAGGGAAACTTTCAGAAAAATTTATCAAACGACTTTTCTTTTCGTGGCTAATTTTATGGTGCACAGCAAACCTCTGGAATATTTCCAAAATAGAAGAATGTGATAACACGAGGAACTAGAACAAATGACTTAATTTTTCATTTTTCTACTTTAAAAATTCTGTTGCAAATTTTCAATCTTTTTTAACCTAAAACTGAATCCTAAATAAGAAGAATTAATAAAGATAGATGAATGCCAGAAAGTCCTCAAATTAAATCCCACAATGTTTTCATAATTTCATTTTATTACTCTAAACAATTGAAAATAATTTCTTCCATAAATTTAATTTAAAGGCTTTCTCTGGGGTTCGTTAGTTAAAAAACGAGATCTTTTCCGTAAAAAATATTTTGCCTGCAAATATTTCGGGCAGGAAGAAATCTCCAAGAATCAAAATGCGTCAAACGAGAAACTAGAGCAAATAATTTAGAAAAAAATCCTGAACAAGAATAATTGACGATTTATTTGAAATTAGTGAGGGACAAATATTGCTCAAATTAAATCCAAAAACCTTCTCATAATTTAATTTTATTATTCAAAAGAATTGAAAATTTCTTCCATAATGTAATTCAAAGACTTTCTCTGGAGTTTGTTAAACAGAAACAAATATCTCTTTTGTAAAAAATATATTTATAACACGACTTAGAACTAGCATAGATGTAAACTATTTACAGTGGATTAGTTCACGTGAATGACCCGGTGCATTCGGAGCCTGAAGAAACAAGTGTGATCGACTGCGTGTACATTTTCGTAATAAAAAAAAACATGAAAGCTCTACTAAAACTTTTCCCCTCAATTCCCTGAGAAATTTCCACCTAATTTATACAATTTGTACAGCGTTACTTCAGGCAGATGAAGCTGAGTATTGAAGGGATTGAAATCAACAGGTCCTAAACGGGCATTTGTGTATGGAATATCGTAATATGTGCAGTAAGCTGTGAATTTCCTCATGGTAGCTGCGTCTCCTTCAATTGCACCTGTTTGAATATATTTTTTCAATACTGGCCGTAATTCTGAAAAATCAAAAAACAAACATTAGTTTTGGTGATTTCACAGGAACGAGAAAGAATGGACCAAATTAATTTAGTTGAAACGTAGAGAATGAATCAAATTTTTATATAAATTTTTGCGGAATATTTTTCAATTCAAGATTTTTTACTCATTAAAAATTTTTTATAACACTAAATTTGTTCAACAAAAAAAATCAAGATGAATTTTTTTTAAAATTCGAGACCAGAAATTTTTTGATAAAACAGATTCAATAGAAGTAATTATTTTTTCACAGAAATCTCCAAGCAACAATCTTGTAAGTTTTTTCAGCTATACTTTTTCCTCATTACAAAATCAAAGGGAATAAAAACTTGAAAAGTTGAGGCCCAAGAATTCTTATGAAAGAAATAACAATTTCTTCTTCTAATTAATTAAAAACATTCACTCATTACAAAATCTAAGAGAAAGGAAAATAAAAAAATTCGGGCCCAAGAATTATTATAGAAAATCCCAACAGAATAAATTATACAGAAAAATCTCCATCTCTCAACTTTTTCGTATCAAAAAATTGCCACTGAAAAACGCAGAAATCATTAAATTCTCCCTTTACTATTTTTTCTTTCTCAAATAATCGTTGAATTAACATCAATAAAAAATACTGAATAATCTTCACCTTCCTCCCACATATCCATGATCAGTGCCACCCGCTGTTTGATCGCAAGAACGCTCTCGACACTGAAAAGAGCATTAGCATCATCGACCTGGCACCTAGCGAGGACATGAGCAGCCACGAGTTTAACCTGCCACACAAGATTGCTGGTGGGTCTCCTCTCAATGACCTCAATGCTCTTATAAAGATTCACCCAGAGAGGCAGCAGACTGACTTTATCCTTAATAACACACTCATAAACAATGATGGCCAGGGTCTGCAGGAAGTACCTCTCGACCTCAGAGACTTCCCTGGCCTCCTCCTGAGCGTTAACAAGACTCTGGGGGCTCCTCGCAGGTGAAGAGCTCTCCCCGATCTCCATTTTCTCAGACAAGCTCTCTCCAAAGCTCTTCGAGACATACCCGGAGTTAACCTTACTGCTCCCTTGTATCGAAACCTCCCCAAACTTCCTCTCAAAATTCTCACTGGATCGTTTCTGCAGGAAGTACTTGACGATATTCAAGACGGTTTTGTCATTGGTGAAACTAGTGACGTGCTCCTGCCTGGCAGCCCACGGTATAACATTCTCAGTAGTCAAAGTTTGAGCAACAAGACTCCTGAAGCCCTGAGGATCCTCCACATACGGAAGACACCCAGCTTTCTGCTTCACATCCAGTGAATCACACTTGGACAACATTCCCTCCAGCAGCTGCCAGTTGTGGCCCCTCTGAAAAACAATCTCCCAGTACCTGCAATGAAATAAACTAAAATTAAATATGAGAAATAAAAATTCAATAAAATCAGTAACAAGAATAAGAATTGACAGTGAATTAAATAAATAGAATGCTTTAATTATAGAATTTGCAATAGTATGAAATAATAATTTTTTTTGTGAAGAATAAGTATATGATCTCATGAGGGACACTGTGTGTACGAAACTTTGTCAAATGTTAAATAATTGTTTCTCTATTCTTCCAATTTTAGAATGATTTGTTTAAAATTGTTGTGATCATTGAGAAATAAAGAGTTTTGTGAAGAAAAACAGAAATGGTTGGACTAATTTTTCTAAATAACTAGGAATAAAATTGAAAATAATGAATGAAATAAACAAAAATAAAATCAATGAAGACATAATGTTAAATAATTGAATAATTAACCAATCGTATCTGATTTCATTTGAATATCGTAAACAATGTATTTCATTATTTGATTAGTTCTTAGGGGATCATTTCATCCCAGAAAAATGAGAAATACAATGATATCAATAATAGCACTAATAATTTTCAATGAATTAAATAATCAGAAATAACATTAAAAAATAATGAATGAATTAACCAAAACAAATGATGAAAATGAGACTAATAAAGTACCCGATGATAAACATGTCTTCCACTAATTATAATTTTAAGTAGATTAATAATTATAAACAATAGTTTGCCCTAAAGGTATTTTGTACCTCAATATCTATAAAAATACATTTAATGAAATTCAATACCTATCATCCTTCAACTCCACCCTCTCCAGACTCTCCAACTGCGGAAGAAGACAAGGAGCCTTCATGGTGATCTCCTGTCCCTTCTCGAGCTTCTCCGACCTGAAAGTGAGCTTCAAGGTGGCGTAGCAGTGAGCCCTGCTGTCAATATCCCTGGGTAAAACCAGTCTGGGCTGGGCTGCGAGGACATACAGATGCCTCAAAGCCTGGAGATGATACCTATTATCATTGCTGTGCGTTGGGAACTTGGGGAATAGAGAGATAATCAATGCAGCCACTGCACTGGGACTGTTGGACAGTGTGTACCTCCCTCCCCCCAGGAACAACAGGCCCAGAGCCATGTGAGTGGCCAGATGAGAGCCATAAGTGACGACACTCGACGCTGGTCCCACTCTCGTTCTGATCTGCCTGCAGATCCTCATGACGTCCAGATTACCAGTTCCTGCCATCACCACTGCAGCTGACAGTAGAGTTACGTTGAGACACGTTTCAATTGTGGATTTTCCTGCAAGCTCTCCAATGGACTTGTGGGACAGAGCTGTGAACATCTTCGCGTAGTTCAAGAGGATCTTGAAGGCATTCTCATTAGCACTCCCTGCGTACTTGAGGCCAAGAGCCATGCAGGCACCAGCTATGATGTTGCAGTAGGTTTGATTCATGGTCTCCAGGTCGACATTCTGGGTGATCTCAGAGGTTGGCTTCTGCAATCTGTACTTGTAGACGATATCAGGGACGTGGGAGGAGACCCAGCTGTTCGTGGGCTCAATCTCATCCCAGAGGATGAGGGATCTCGACAAAATCCTCAGTAGCAGGAGATCAGGCCTGACGAAGTCCAGGAGAAACTGGGTACCAGGAGCTCGCATCCACTCTGCAACAGCTCGATTTCCAGTGTTGAAGTACATCAAACCGAGGGCTATTGTAGCCCCTGGACTGGTGACATCGATGTTGATGGAGTCCCCCTCGCGAATTTGATAGCTGGGGGATTTGTATTTTTCCTTTTGGGCACCTGTGAAGGGTCTCGAGTTCCCCCCGACCATGTAATAGTGGAGGGTGTCAGGGATGCTGGCTAGGTCGGCCCCACCACCTCGTCCTAGGACCACGAGACCCAGGGCGAGCCCTGCTGCGAGGGAGTAGGACTCCCGGTCGACGCAGTTCTTCATCTCTGGACCTGGGGGTCTTCCTATCTCTGATAGGAGGGCGTGCGAGATGTGGCGGTGGGCTGTGCCCTCGTAAACGAGGCCCACTCCCATCAGTGCAGCCACCTGACGAAAATATAAGGTGGAATAACGAATTGGTGTGCAGGGAGCGCGACTTAATCATTAGTTTTTAGAATATGAAATTGAATCAACACTATAGATGGATCAATCTTGGATTCAATCAGTCTTCAATAAATATCTCGGAATCTAAGGAAGATAGCAAAATTTTTATTATAAACTTTTTTGTAGAGCCGATTGAGTGCTACAACAAATGTAATTATGAAAATTTTGCTATCTCCCTCAGATTCGGAAATATTCCTCAAAAACTCAATTGGGAGATAAGTCGACTTGAACCGTTTTACCACTTCACTACTGAATTCATCATTTTCATTGCCAATATAGTACTATTCTCTATTCTAAGACAATTCATATTAATCAGGAGGATGGACATTGACTAATTGACACCAATTTTTGCGCAACATTTCGAACTGAATAGCGAGCAATTTCAGTGAATAATAAGAAATATTACTATTGGTCTCCTTTCTATTATAGAGAAGAGAGAAGAAAATCATTGTCAATCATTATTGAGAGATGGGATCAATAAAGTAATCAATAATTTCAAAAGTTCAAGAGAATCCAAGAAAAAATAGTAATTATGCCAAATGAATTTGTTCGTTTTCAGAGTAATTTTTCCAAAATAAGTAAAAATTTAACTTATATCTAGGATTACTTTACTTTCTACTATTTTTACTGCGAACTAGAAACTTTTTTTTCCTGCGTAATAATAATAATAATAATAATAATAATTGCAAACTAAATGAAAAATTCTAAATTTTCGGGAAAATTCAAGCGAACGAAAAGTCAATTATCCCGAACGAATTCGTTTTGCACAAATAAATTATCCTACATGTATACTCTCCCTACCTGAACATTCTGTTGAACATTGAGTTCGATGCTAGTGGGTGGGAGAAGAGTCTCCACATGAAGAGACAGCAGCTTGGTCATGGAGACGTCCATACTGCCCCGATGAGTGGCAGAGAGTCCCAGAAGAAGTCCAACATTCGTCGACTCGTGACACTCCACGAGGTACTCGTACATGCTGAAGGGAGCGAGTTTCTTCAGGTGCCCATTGAGCCCCAGAGCCATCAGGAAGCCCGAGTGCTCGATGCCGAACTCTCCCTGCTGCTGTTTATTGTACACAATCCAGGTGGAGTCGATGTTGGAGGCGTCCGGGTGGATCCTGAGGCCTGCAGCCACTCCATTGTGGAATAGCGGCCAGAGATTCATGTTCGGGGGGACGTCGATGTGGGAGAGTTCGACTGTGGTGCCCCTCAGCGCCGCCTTCCCCGTGAGACAGAGTCTAGGAATGGGCAGTTGTTCTGTAACGATTGGCGTTGATGTTCTCAGGGTGAACATTCCTCGCGCCACTGGGAGAGCCATTGTCCGTGAGCATAACGCGTGGAGATGACGCTCTTGCTCCTCGATGAACTCGTGATCGGAGACCTCGGGGCGCTGGACGATGGCGATTTTCACGGGCTTCGAGGAGTTCAGGAGGCGACGAACCTCGGAGATCCTGTGGTCCTTGTTGAAGCGCAACTTGAGGATCGCGTCGTCGAAGGTCATGCCGTCGTCCTGCTCGGGGTCGCGGATTGGGTAGTTGGAGGTGGAGTCGGTGTCCAATTTGTGGGAGAGGTTCTTCAGGTGTTTTTCGAGGGCAGCCAGGTCCTGACGGTCCACCAGCTCGTAGGCCTGGGTCGGCCAGGTTGACGGGGGCCGCTCTCGGCAACGGTACATCACGTCTTTCAGTATTAGGGAGACCCCTGGGGGGAGAGTCTCCAGGTCCTTCTTGGACATGCCCATCTCGTGGTAGAGGAGGACTATTCTGGAATGTTTTAGGGGGAGTGTATTTGCGACAGCAATTAGCTGTTGAAGTCAATTCGGGAGCACTTGCGGCTTTTGGGGATTTCTCGAGAACTACAGGAGCCTAGACCCAATTGTATTCAATTCCTGAGGAAATTTACGATGTTTTAAGCTAACTTGGGAATAACTTGAGTTAATTCTGACGTTTTCTGCTTTTTTTGCTCCTGTGGGTGGTAGAGCAAAAAGGGGCGTTCCTTGATCACTTTCGTTTTTTGAAGATTTTGTAGAAAACTATAGAACATAAAATTAACTTTTCTAACGTTCAAAAAAAAATTAATCACAACAGTCTCGGCAGAAATGAAAAAACTAATTTTTTCTGATGCAAATTTATAATTCATCTACCAGAAGACTCTGAAAATAGGAATAAAAATAGAAGGTAATGTGTAAAATCATACTGAATCCAATGGCCAGAGAAAAATCTGGGGTACTCGGGCAAAAAGAGGAAATATTTGAATGATTGTATCCCATATAAGCACATGTTAGCGCATGTATTTGGTGCATTTTGTCTAATTCATTTCTAAATAATGAGCATGGGTTGGTGGATTGAAATTTGTCTCAAAGTGAAGGGAATATTTTCATGTCTCAGTTGATAAGAATCTTTTTTTTTCAAGTTTTCTTTTGCGATTTTGGATAAACATCCTTAAGGGGATAATTTAAAAGTGAAATTTAAAAGTCTTCACTGCGCCTTAGGAGCCATTGAACAGTTTATGATATATGACGGAATATGAGAATAACTAGAGAAAATCGCGGACCCGATCAATTTTGCCCCGTATAACTACGAAAAACTTCATTTTTTCCTGTTTTTACCTTCAAAATGCTCCTTGCGCCGTAGTTTTCATACGATTTTACCTTTTTTTTTAAATCTTCGTTACACTCCGAAGAATAAACTTAAGCATCAGTTGTACTTTATTCGCAATAGATTACGAATAAACGAATTTTGAATTTCATAAATTTTACTCCACTCTAGAGAGGCGAAAAATGCATTCTGTCAAATATTCCCGTTATTCTAATCTCTGAATGTTAATAAAATTATCCTCAACATAATTATTGCTCTATGATTCGACCGTTCGATCGTCCTAGCTGCGTCTTCGAAAAACAAAAAATTCCATACCAATCATGCCTGTCTCAACTCACCTGTCAGCAACCGGTCTCTCCACCTTCCTCGACACATCCTTATCGATCTTGAACCCAGTCTCCTTGTGGTCAACCCGACTCCCCGCCGGTACAATGACCTTGACAAACCTCTCCATCTCCAGTGAGTCCACCCTGCCCTCATTAGCGATCATGGCCACGAGTTGAACGATGCTCTTAGACATGGGGTTCACTCGACTCAGGTGAGGATAAGCCATCGCTTCCCCAGTCTTCAACAGATCATTGAGCGTCTCGAAGACCCTCGGTGGCTTCATCGGCATATAATTAGGGGGAGTAATCTTCTGGAGATCAGCTGAATTCATCTGCGAGGGACACTCATAGTCTGAACAGTGGCCTGGATGATCCAGGAAATAATGATGCGAGTACATATTGAACTTCAGATCTCTGCTGAGTTGGTGCAGCAGTTGGGCAAGGAGAGGCAAGCTCTCCGACATCACGCAATTCAGCTTCAACTCTTCATAGAGAAGATGAAGGGAGAATAAAACCAGAGGTAGATAAGGAAACAGAATGGCCTGAGTGCTGATTCTCCCAGCGTTGCCGTCTCGATCGACCCTGATGGTGACCTCAGGCTTCACAGCAATGGATTTCGACAGATGAAGAACATTTGCGACTAAATTCTGGGAGTTCTTATGCTCCTGGGACCCCAAAGTGTTCAGCCAGTCCTCTTGTGACCCAGAGTCATTGGTCTTCTGCTTTTTGGGAACGACGATGGGACTGCTCCTCTCCGCACAGCCATCGCCATCGTTCCTCCTCACCAGAGGTAGCTTATCAACATCGTACCCAAGGAGAGTCAGTAGAACCACGATGAACAGGTGCCACTCCTGGGATAACGAGAAATCCTGTGGTCCAGGGGCATTTCTAGCCCCATACCACTTGACGAGGAGCTGCATGGCCAGATCACGTTGCAAGACACTCCTCAGGGCCTTGAGACACCTGGTGACTAATGGAGAAGTGCTCGAGGTGGGCAACGCCACCCTGTAGAAGCTCTTGTTCCCATACTCCAAAGTGATTTTATTCCCAACTGCGTCTTTGAGACCGACCAATCCAGCGTCGTGAATGGAGTTGTCCATCAGCATCGTGGGCCTCCCACAGGTGCCAACGGGGCTCAAAGTATGCAGCGCCTCATCGAACTTTATGTCCCCCCCAATGTGCTGAGCATTCAACGAACTCCTCTTGGGGAAGGGTGAGCTCACCAGTTTGGGCCCTAAATTACTCGAGAAGTAGTTGCAGCCGATGGTCGGATGCAGACTTGGTATGTGAACCTTCCCGACACATGTGACGCCCGAGTACAGTGTCACGCCGTTTGATAAGTCCAGGGTGGCGATCATGTTAATCGAGGGAAGATTGACAGCGTCCTTAGCAACAATACTAGCCACCATGCCGAAGATAATCTGCTGTTGCTTGTTAGTCTTCTCGATTCTGACTAGAAATAATTGGGACCTCGAGGGGACGAGGTACCCCAGGTACCCCTGGCCCACGAGGTCGGACGTGAGGAGCACCTTGGACGCCTTCCCAGAGGGAACCTCCTTGGGAACCCCCGAATTCTCTGTCCAGACGTGATCCAGACAGATCTCAGGGTACAACGGTTTACTAGAAGTAACAGGTGCATCCTGAAAGTGGAAACTGTTGCAACTGCTGGGATTGTGCTGGGAGTGACACATGATGGTGGCCATGACGGTCTGATGGAGACGAGTCTGGTGGATTATGGGGCCCATGGAACCTCCGATTAGAGGAGAGAAAGCTGGATGGGTTGGGGACTGACACCTGGAGATTGTCGCCATGGGGCTTTGAGATCTTGAGTGAGTAGTCTGGTGTTGTTGAGGTGAGGGGGCACCTCCTGAGCACGAGGTCGTGTAGGAGGTGCCTCTGGAGCCGAAGGGACTGTTCGACATTCCCAAGCTCATTCCCATGCTGACGCCACTCAGTTGGGGATTGGGCACGCCGAAGAGGCTCAAATGGGTCTTCGTGCTGCAGCTCTTGTTTCCAGAGGCATTTCCAGGCAGGTGCAGGGGGGAGGCACTCGTCGAGTGGTTGAACATGCTCGGGGTGACGTCGCCGGTGCCACAGACCACCTGCCTCTCATCCATGGAGGCCTTTCTTATTTTGTAGACCGAGTGGAGACCTGTCTTCGTGTCGTAGATGACTGCTAGCGAGGGGGATGACGAGGTGAAGACTATCTGCTGGCTGGGCTCGCACATGTAAGTGATTGTGCCGTGTTTCATCAGGAGGGGGCAGATCTCGTCCAGGGGGTGGGTCAGGGAGAACGCGATGGGAAGGGTCGGGTCGTTCTGTTGAGCCCATCGACTGGTTTCCAAGGAGGCGTATCGAGAGGCCGCTGGCACCTGGGACTTCTCCAAGAGAATTCCGTACTTGGTCGGCCAGACCGAGGAGATCTGGAACTGCAGGCTCGACACGTAGTCCTCACCGGTCTCGGTGAAGACTTTTAGGGTGTAGGAGTCCAGCAGACAGATGCACTCCACTGTCTTCTCCGGGGCTTCCGGGTCCTCGGGGCTTGGGGGTGGCGAGTGACTTTGGCTTGGGGGGTTTGTGCAGAAATTGCACCAGAGTGCGTGCTTTATGTCCGTGTCGCAGGTGTAGCTGGTGCGCAGGACTCGAGTGAGCTGGGAACCCCTCGAGTGCACTGCCACTTTGCCGGAGCAGTAGAGCTCCTCTTCGCCGTGATCCGGCGTGTCGCGGATCAACCAGAATTCTTTTAGGGACTTGTCGGATATGTTGACTTGACTGAATTTTTGGAGGAGAGCACTGTCGTTTTGGAGGGTTCGGTTCTCAGCATTTTGCTGGTGGATTACGGAACCCGGGTGGCGGCGGTAGGTCTGACGTCCACCTGGTGAATATTCCTGGGGGGAAGGGGTTTGAAGGGGGTTTGATCTTATTAATTCAGTAGCGAAGTGGTCGGACGGTCTAAGTCAGTTTAGTCTTTAGTTGAGTTTTCCGCAAGTGTTTCCGAATTTAAGGGAGATAGCGAAATTTTCATAATAACATTTTTTGGAGAGCGAATTGAGTGCTACTAAGAAGGTTATGAGAAAAAATTTTCTATCTCCCTTAGATTTTGAGATATTCGTTGAAAACTGGCCAATCGCCAAAATCGACTTAAACTGTTTGACCACTTTGTTACAGAATTATGAGGTTCTCTGGGTGAGGGGGCACGATTTTGCCTATTGGGCAGGTTCCATGAATAGCTCGGAATCGAAGATAGATAGGAAAATTTTTAATACAAACTTTTCTAGGGCGAATTGGGAGCTACAAAAAAGGTGGTTACAAAACTTTCGCTATCTCTCGGAGATTCGAAGATATTCCTCGAAAATTGAGCTAAATGCTCATTCGATTCGAATCGTTTTACTGGTGCACTACTAAATTTTCGTCGGAAATTTTTTGTTGGACGTGTGAATTGTCTGCAAAATCTTCTGAGGATTTGGAATTCAGACGAGTATTTATTTTTTATTTGCGTAATGCACGTTACGCGATCCTAGCCTTTTTATGACATGTAAATTTTAAGTAACCAGATTGATAACGTGAACGCGATAACGAACGTTTAAAAAAATATAATCTGAGGAATTTTGGTATTCGATTGAAGTCTACGATGTTTTATTTCAATGTCCCTGTGTCACTCTGTCTTGTGTAACATTCGTTAGATTGTAGCATCAAGAGAAGAGTGAATGAAAAAATGAATAAAAGAAGAGTTCTAGGAAAGTAATGTAACTAGGGAGTAACAAGTGACATTTCAAATGAAATTCCTGATGGAGATCTCCTCATAGAAATATCGCAAGTGAGAAAATCAATGGGAATTGCAGATTTCCATTCACTTATTCAGAGGGAATCAGTAAAAATTGTAAAAATATTCAACTTCACGTGAAAATTGAAGATTATCACGAAAGAAATTATTTATCTAAGATTGACAGAGTAGATAGCCCGCGGATAATACCGAATCATCTCCACTTAGAATCCATTGAATTCGATTGGATTTTAGCTGGAACTTGAATTTCCCAAAACTTCCTCTCGAATCGAATTTAATAGCAATGTTTTGAAAATAACAGTGTATTAGAAAACTAAAAGACTGTATTAGAAAATAACGAGATTTTTTTCTGGGTTTGCTCATTCATTCTTCTTTTATGTCGATAATTTGTTTTCCAAAATAACATGTTTTTAAGAATTTACCACCTTTTTCTTGTTCTATTCTATAAAAGATAATTTAAAATTTGGAGCAATTGCATCGGTGATTGTTGCTGATGAATTGTTTGGAGTACTCACCAGCGGGTCTGAGGCTGCGATCATTCTTTCCTTGGTGTCATCCAGATTTGCTGAATTTCTGGGTGGAATTTATGGAGAATTATCTCTACTTCACTAGAACTTCTTAGTTGATGATTTCACTGTAAACGTTTGGGGTTTAAATAAATTGGATTAATGGGAATGAGTTACTTGGATTGACCGGTTTTTCGAGTGTTTTTTGAGGTTATGGGTGATGACTATGGAGGCTGCCATGTTGAAATGACGCACTGCGATATTTACCGCCAAGGACAACAATTTCAAAGTTATTTTATTTTATTTTATTCCGCCATTTAAAATTCAGAAAAAGAGGGGTCTAAAGACCTTGATTAAATCGTAAACTGTATTGAAAAATTTCTGATTGTGGATTTATCACTTCTGTCTTTCATAAATGATGAACTTTACGATTTAGTTGTTAAAAAAAAAGGGAAATGGACATACGGAGATTTGAATGGAATAAAAACAATCAGACTGTATGAAATTATGTATTTATTAAAATCAATTTCAAAACAATTTTACTCCCTTAATTCTATGTTTTTTCCTTCGTAAATAAATTTTTAAATTCAACTATTCGAAATGAAGAAAAATGGAGGTATGGTAACATTTATATAACAATCATATGGTGACAATTAAATCATAAGATAAATTAAAGAATGATCAATTGTTCATTTATTACTGCTTTCGTTGATACAAGACGAATTTTTAAATTTCGGGGAGGGTAAGGCGAAACGGACCGCAGGGCAAAAGGGATCCCTAGGGCAAAACGGATCGCCGACAGAAAATTGATAATTTTTGTTTTTGCTTCCATTTGAAAGCAAAAACAACCGCAAAAATTGCGGTTCAACAACATTTCTTGTCTATAAAACCCCTCTGAAGGTTACGGTTCAGGAAACTCACTTTTAATTCAACACATTGTTTTCTTGATTTGAAGAAAAAAAAAAGCAAAAATGACCAATTTTCTATCAGTGATTCGTTTTGCCCTACCCTCCCCTACTTACAGAAAACCAGAGAAATGGAGATACAAAGACTTTAGACTCAATAAAAACTTAAGTCAGAAAATACCAAATTGTGTTTATTTAATTCCCAGTTCGATCTAATAATCATTTTTATTTACATGCATATAAAAATGAATAATCGAAGCAATTATCTTGGAGTGCTGTTGGCAATCTGCTCCTTCAGCACCAGAATACTCTGTCTTTGCTCCATGGGGAGCTTGGCGATCTGGTCGTCCGTCAGCTGGAGCACTTGCATGATCAACGCAGCCTGGAATATAAATCCCAACAATCAAATCAATGGGAGAATAATTTTTCATTAACTGTGGGGCTGTGTTTGTACTCAGGGACAAGAAAGTGAAGTTTATTGCTCTGATGGTAGAATTGGAAGTGTTGTCTTTACCTTCTCCTGGTCAGAGGCTCCACTGGGAATGCTTCCGGCGGGTGACATGCCAGCCATGAGTCTGGAAGCAGCTACACTGGATGCGGAAAATCCAGCTGCTGAAGTTGTTGAGCTCACTGTGTTGATGTTGACTGGAGGTACGGCTGGTGTCACCACTGCACGAGGGACTTGAGGAGCTGCCACGAGGATTGGAGCTAGAATAAGGCAGATATTCAGAGATTTTCAACATCACAGAAGAATTTTTATGACGATAAATTGAATTTATAATAGTATTTGCATTTTTAATTGGGATTTGTTGATTACTCACGAGTGGGTTTGTTCATCCTGGGGTCCACTGTCATTCTGGGGTCTCTGGAGTCACGAGGATCTCTCCCAAATCGATCTGCTCGTGGGTCTCGACAGAAATTGCTGCAAATTGAAGAGAATGTTTCAATGATAATGCTGGGGCCAGGGGAACTATTGAGAATTGATAAAAATTGTTTGAACCTCTCGATTCCCTCCGCAGGAAGAGTGCTAATCAATGGAGTGAATCTATTAATTTTCGTGGTAATTTCAGTTACTTTTGTCGGACTTACTTGTCTGGGGGATTGAAGACTGAGAGACGAGTGTCGATCATTGGAACTACTGGAGGCACCACTGCGATAGGTGGCTGAGTTCCAGTTCTCAGATCCATGTCCATTCTTGCTAATCTGTGGTCGATGGGTCTATCCAATGTTCGCAAGTCTACATCTTTAGCTATAGAAACAAAATAATATTATTGGGTTTTTGAACATTTGTACAATTGAGAAATGTTGATAATTCAATAACAAAACTCGATAAATCGAGACTAATTGATAAATATTTCTTTTTGCTCTGAATTCTTGACATTAACAATATTTCCACAAACCTGAAACCTTGTTTAGAAACCTTATTTTTTAGGCATTAAATCGATTTTTGGAGAAATTCTGAATATGAATAAATTTGTTACTATTCCGAACACATAATTTTTATGGTGAACTATTGATTGTTTATAAATTATTTATAGAAAATGCTCGTAATTTTCAAACAATTTCATAAATCTTCCTCCAAACATAAAGCTTCTAATTTTTTTCAGATTTTTAAAACGTTTTCTAACGGTTCAATACCGCCATTCAAAGTCAGATTGGCAAAGTTTAAATAATAAAATCATTGTAAAATGCTCGGAAATTTAGGGTCAAATGGGGTTCAAATGAAAGCTCTGATGTTCGACTACAAAAGTAGAAAAGCATTTCACTGGAGAAAAAATAGCCAAAATACTTGGGTATCCTCAATCAAATGAAAATGAAAAATAATGATCACTCAATTATCTCGACATAATTCACCTGCAAAAATAGGTGGAGGTGGATTAACAGCAGGAGCAGTCCTGGCAGTGGCCCACGGCTCCTCAATCCTCGGTTGAAACGTTGGAATGGGTGGATGTTCCGTTGGAGTCAGTACTGCGGGAATGGGATTGGCCTTGTGCAGCATGCTGACAGCAGTTTGAGGATCCACAATTCTCATGACAACATGAGCCTGCAGAAGGGCATAAGACAGCTGTGGATTCTGCAGGAGCATCTGCCTCGCCTCATTGGGATTATTCTGAATGCAGACTTTCATCTGCTTCATCAGCTCGAACATCTGCTCTGGTGGTAGTGCAGCTACTGCCTTGGAGATGGCCTCTGGTGCCTTGTCAGACTGCACAGCCTCTCCATAAGTATTCTCTGTGTTATGAGTCTGCAGAAGACTCTGCATCTCCATACGACTCTTCTCTGTGCATGCATTGTCGACTCTCAGGGTTCTTCCACCAATTTCGTAACTATTTAGGTTTCTCATTGCACTCAGGGCGGTCTCCTGGTCCTTGTACTCGCAGAAACCATAGCCCTTGGGTTTTCCAGTTTCTCGGTCGTATACTAATCTGTGGATAGCATTGGAATAATGAATTGACATGGAAATAATTACGAGAATGCATGCAGAGGGCGGAAAATGAGAGAATGAGAAAGTAGGGAGGGGTCAGCATTGGTTGTTAGGACTGTAACTTCTTGTTTGGGTGATTCATGCTTCACTAGCTTTTGACTTTCTTTTGTTGATAAATGTTCTATCAAGAATTATCTTTCGTCGTCGAGCCTACATGAATTTATCATTAAGGAGGATTTTTGATCATTCCAGGAGCATAACGAGATTATTATCAACTGGAATTGCTTGTAACCTGAAAATCCCGGGGTAGTTAGTCAGTTTGAATGGTATATTTTAGGAATTGTTGTAAAGATTGAACAGAATATTTGAGAAAGCCTGCATTTATTATGATTCTAGAAGGATTTTCTATCATTCTTAGAGATATAAAGAAATCTATTATTTCATAAGTATAAAACTTCTTCTTTCTTGAATTTTCCTTTCCTGTTATGAGCATTGGAATAATTAATTGACATGAAAATAATTACAAGAATGCATGCAAAGTGGAAAAAGTGAGAGAAACGTATCGCTTAATAGGTTATCACTCCATTTAATCGATGAAAGTTCATTCTTGATAATTTATTTCTTACTTGAATGAAAGCACTGGCCCAACTTCGCTGAAGATATCCTTCAGGTTCTCTTCTGTGGCTTCGTACGGAATATTTCCAACTGAAAGAGAGAATGAAGCCAATGGCAATAAGATGGAGTAAAAGTAGTTAGAAATATTTCATCCATTGAATTTCTGAATTTCTATAATTACCGAAGACACTCCTCATTGACTTGTCCATAAGCGATTGGTCTGCATTTGAATTAGTCATTTTCTTAGCTGATCGTTAATTACTATTGCTAATTGTCGATTATTTAATTCAGTACATACAACAAGAGGGTTATGTCAGCAAGAGACTGCGACTGTAATTCTTAATGAGGGAGGATCGTTTGTATAATCCATGTACAACTGAGCAGTATCCTATTAGCCGACAAAAAACTATTTTCAAACAAATGACCCTATAGAATCGTTTGTAATTCGTTAGCAGGTCATTGTACATCTCTTTTTAACGTTTAAGAGTTAATGGTCTTTTTTAATTAATTAATCAAGATCATGCATGAATCTAGCCGACAAATTTGGAAAAAAAAAAATTTCACTTTTTTTTTTCAATCGATTGCAAATCGTTTGTAGAATACAAATCTATGACTTTTATTGTTTGAGATTGGATATTTTATTCACAATGATGAAATTCCTTATACCACGCGTGGGTTCTCTGGTTATGAGGTTATGTACTATCAGTTCAAAAACAAAAACAGAGGATCTCCTGGAGTGTTCGTCATTACAATAGTATAGCACCAATGATTGTTATATTTTCATGATGATATTGTTAACTTGTCTGACTATTGAAAGATACACCAGACGTACATATCACTGGGTTATGAGCTGAGAACCGAATTGTCTTGCAACAATTGAGTTCAAGTTTCCCTTGTTTTTTTTGGATGAAGAAAAGTTGAAGGTAAGTAAAATAGAGCATAATATAGCTAAAAAAAGTTGATAATTATCTATAAACAGAAAAAACTTCTCATGTAGATTTAAATCTGTCCCCATTTTTCCTAGAGAACTTGTCCAAAACAGAATGTGTCCATCTGAAATTGTTCAAAAGACCTCCACCAACCCATGAGTAAGCGGGAAAATCCTTGCGCAACATCTTTGCGCACATCAAAAATGGCCGACTAGTCTCGAGGCTGGTGTTCGTCTCCGGATTTTATCCGAAATCAAGGGTAAAATCATTAAAATAATTCTTAAAAATGCTATAATTAGTTGACAACAATGGACAACAATAGTTTGGTCATGAAATCAACGATTATTCTGATGAATTGCCGGTGTTGGAACGTAAAAACAAAAATTGCCAGGAGAGAATGGGAAAAATCTCTGCGCAACATCTCTGCGCACAACAAAAATGGCCGACTAGTCTCGAGGCTTCGGCGTTCGTCTCCGGATTTTATCCGAAATCAAGGGTAAAATCATTAAAATAATACTTAAAAAAGCTGTAATTAGTTTATAATAATGGAGAACAATAATTTGATCATCAAATCAACAATTATTTCGATGAATTGCGGGTTTTAAAACGTAAAAACAGAAATACACATGAGAAAATAAAAACGTCTGCGCAGATTAAAAGTGGCTGCCCTGATGTTCCTTGGCGATAACCGCAGTATTGTCGAAGAAATTACTCGCCAAATCGCCGAAAGTAACTGACAATCTGATAATAAATTAATTAATAATAATAATGGACAGTCACAATGGTACAAGGCAATGGTTGCATAGTTCGATAAATTACGAAACTTAAAACGACATGAACGTCTCGAATGGTGAAAATCTGGAATCTCCATGTGACCGACGTATTTGTGACACCACGAGATGACGCCTGGAGGCAATACTGGAAGAATCCAGTGTTTGTGGACAGTTTTGATAGATACAATGACTCTTTAAAAAATTCAAAACGTGATAAACCTAGTTGATGAGTGAAACCAGTGGACACAGGAATTTATTAGAATGTTAGTGTTGTGAATTGGGATGATGTTTTCTTTTGTTAATCAAGTGATAAAGTGCTCTCGGGAATTTCTTCGTCGATATGTGTATAAATACGTAAGATGGCAGTTTCAGTCATGTTGGTACGGTTTATAATTTCGAAAGTGTTTAGTGCAAGTGATTTTCACGGGGACGAGCTTCTGGAGGCATTGGAGAGCATATCGACGTCTAGATGAGGATTTCAACGCCCGGTGAGACAATAAAATTTACAATTGAAAGTTGACATTTTTCAAGCGTCAATATCTCGAGAATAACTGGCGCGATTTCAACAAATTTTATTTCATTTCATGAAAGCACTGAAATGATTCTATTTTTTAATTTCCGAATTTTGCTTGGAAATGATGTAAAATGGTCTAAAACGTAATAATCCAAAGTTTTACGGCCATGCGTGTATGAGCGACTGTCCACATCTGGTAGTCAACTGTTAGAAAATCGAAGAATTTAAGGAGAAACCGATTCCAAAATTTTTCAAATTTTGTCAGGATATAGGTATGAATGAGGATTCTGTCCTAAGGTGCTGCCCAATCGGGCCAACTGTTTTGGAGAAATCTCCATTCGTTTCTAAATCGTTTTTTGCAAATTTTTCGAAAACTGTCTAACCGATTTCAATAATTTTTTTTTCAAAAAATTCGTCTCAATGTCCTCTATTGGAATCGATCAAGATATGCATAACCGTTCAGGCAAAATTTCCAAGATACAGTAATTGTTCGGTTTTTCGCTCAAAATGCTTGTGCGTACTCTAACTTTTGGAAAAATCAACATATTAACTTCTAATTGGGCATGCTCCCGGTTTTCATTAGAGCAGTAAATTTCTATAGTCAACTTGACGGGACGGGAAGGGGCCCGCTTAACCATGAAGAAGAACAATGATCGGACTCGTTTATGAATGTTATTACGAAGTAAAGGCGTCATATGCCATTTGGGTTCCCTATAGGCCGATACAAGGCTCAGAATTGCGTTGTNCCCTATACAAGATGAATTAAATTAATTTTTTTTGGCGATTTCGTTTTTCGCGATTATCTCGGAAACTATGAGAAATAGAGCCTTAGAACCTATTCCATTCGATTCCTGAGGAAATTTGAGTTCCTCAGGGAACTCAAATAGAAATTGGGATAGGTTTCAAGGCTCTATTCTGATAGTTTCCGAGATAATCGCGAAAAACGAAATCGCCAAAAAAAATTAATTTAATTTATTTTGTATAGGCTATAGGAAGAGGAAAAACGCAATTCTGAGCCGTTCATCTGCCTACAGGGGACCCAAATTTCCTCAAGAATCGAGTGGAATAGGGTTTAAGGCTCTATCTCTCTTAGTTTCCGAGATAATCGCGAAAAACGAAAGTGCAAAAAAAATTAATTTAATTTATTTTGTATAGGCTATAGGAAGAGGAAAAACGCAATTCTGAGCCGTTCATCTGCCTACAGGGGACCCAAATTTCCTCAAGAATCGAGTGGAATAGGGTTTAAGGCTCTATCTCTCTTAGTTTCCGAGATAATCGCGAAAAACGAAAGTGCAAAAAAAATTAATTTAATTTATTTTGTATAGGCTATAGGAAGAGGAAAAACGCAATTCTGAGCCGTTCATCTGCCTACAGGGGACCCAAATTTCCTCAAGAATCGAGTGGAATAGGGTTTAAGGCTCTATCTCTCTTAGTTTCCGAGATAATCGCGAAAAACGAAAGTGCAAAAAAAATTAATTTAATTTATTTTGTATAGGCTATAGGAAGAGGAAAAACGCAATTCTGAGCCGTTCATCTGCCTACAGGGGACCCAAATTTCCTCAAGAATCGAGTGGAATAGGGTTTAAGGCTCTATCTCTCTTAGTTTCCGAGATAATCGCGAAAAACGAAAGTGCAAAAAAAATTAATTTAATTTATTTTGTATAGGCTATAGGAAGAGGAAAAACGCAATTCTGAGCCGTTCATCTGCCTACAGGGGACCCAAATTTCCTCAAGAATCGAGTGGAATAGGGTTTAAGGCTCTATCTCTCTTAGTTTCCGAGATAATCGCGAAAAACGAAAGTGCAAAAAAAATTAATTTAATTTATTTTGTATAGGCTATAGGAAGAGGAAAAACGCAATTCTGAGCCGTTCATCTGCCTACAGGGGACCCAAATTTCCTCAAGAATCGAGTGGAATAGGGTTTAAGGCTCTATCTCTCTTAGTTTCCGAGATAATCGCGAAAAACGAAAGTGCAAAAAAAATTAATTTAATTTATTTTGTATAGGCTATAGGAAGAGGAAAAACGCAATTCTGAGCCGTTCATCTGCCTACAGGGGACCCAAATTTCCTCAAGAATCGAGTGGAATAGGGTTTAAGGCTCTATCTCTCTTAGTTTCCGAGATAATCGCGAAAAACGAAAGTGCAAAAAAAATTAATTTAATTTATTTTGTATAGGCTATAGGAAGAGGAAAAACGCAATTCTGAGCCGTTCATCTGCCTACAGGGGACCCAAATTTCCTCAAGAATCGAGTGGAATAGGGTTTAAGGCTCTATCTCTCTTAGTTTCCGAGATAATCGCGAAAAACGAAAGTGCAAAAAAAATTAATTTAATTTATTTTGTATAGGCTATAGGAAGAGGAAAAACGCAATTCTGAGCCGTTCATCTGCCTACAGGGGACCCAAATTTCCTCAAGAATCGAGTGGAATAGGGTTTAAGGCTCTATCTCTCTTAGTTTCCGAGATAATCGCGAAAAACGAAAGTGCAAAAAAAATTAATTTAATTTATTTTGTATAGGCTATAGGAAGAGGAAAAACGCAATTCTGAGCCGTCCATCTGCCTTTAGGGAACCCAAATTTCCTCAGGAATCGAATGGGATAAGTTTCAAGGCTCTATATCTCATAGTTTCCGAGATCATCGCAAAAAACGAAAGTGCCAAAAAAAATTAATTCAATTCACCTTGTATAGGGTGTAGGAGCTGGAAAAACGCAATTCTGAGCCGTCGACCTTCCTATAGGGAACCCAAATTTGGTTTTAAGGCTCTATCTCTCATAGTTTCCGAGATAATCGCGAAAAACGAAATCGCAAAAAAAAATTAATTTAATTTATTTTGTATAGGCTATAGGAAGAGAAAAAACGCAATTCTGAGCCGCCCATCTGCATTTAGGGAACCCAAATTTCCTCAAGAATCGAGTGGAATAGGTTTTAAGGCTCTATCTCTCATAGTTTCCGAGATAATCGCGAAAAACGAAATCGCAAAAAAAAATTAATTTAATTTATTTTGTATAGGCTATAGGAAGAGAAAAAACGCAATTCTGAGCCGCCCATCTGCATTTAGGGAACCCAAATTTCCTCAAGAATCGAGTGGAATAGGTTTTAAGGCTCTATCTCTCATAGTTTCCGAGATAATCGCGAAAAACGAAATCGCAAAAAAAAATTAATTTAATTTATTTTGTATAGGCTATAGGAAGAGAAAAAACGCAATTCTGAGCCGCCCATCTGCATTTAGGGAACCCAAATTTCCTCAAGAATCGAGTGGAATAGGTTTTAAGGCTCTATCTCTCATAGTTTCCGAGATAATCGCGAAAAACCAAAGTGCAAAAAAATAATTTAATTCCTTGTATAGGGTGTCGGAGCTGGAAAAACGCAATTCTGAGCCGTTCATCTGCCTACAGGGGACCCAAATTTCCTCAAGAATCGAATGGAATACGTTTTAAGGCTCTATCTCCCATAGTTTCCGAGATAATCGCGAAAAACGAAAAAATAATTTAATTCACCTTGTATAGCGTGTCGGAGCTGGAAAAACGCAATTCTGAGCCGTTCATCTGCCTACAGGGGACCCAAATTTCCTCAAGAATCGAATGGAATACGTTTTAAGGCTCTATCTCCCATAGTTTCCGAGATAATCGCGAAAAACGAAAGTGCCAAAAAAAAATTGATTTAATTCATCATGT
>NW_021680362.1:2242076-2242446 GCF_001412515.2 Diachasma alloeum
CCGAGATAATCGCGAAAAACGAAAGTGCCAAAAAAAATTAATTTAATTCACCTTGTATAGGGTGTAGGAGCTGGAAAAATGCAATTCTGAGCCGTCCACCTTCCTATAAAGAACCCAAATTTGGTTTTAAGGCTCTATCTCTCATAGTTTCCGAGATAATCGCGAAAAACGAAAGTGCCAAAAAAAATTAATTTAATTCACCTTGTATAGGGTGTAGGAGCTGGAAAAACGCAATTCTGAGCCGTCTATCCGCCCACACGGAACGCAAATTTCCTCAGGAATCGAATGGAGTAGGTTTTAAGGCTCTATCTCTCATAGTCTCCGAGATAATTGCGAAAAACCAAAGTGCAAAAAAAAATTAATTTAATTC
>NW_021680362.1:2242642-2243597 GCF_001412515.2 Diachasma alloeum
GGGAAACCAAATTTCCTCAGGAATCGAATGGAATTGGTTTTAAGGCTCTATCTCTCATAGTTTCCGAGATAATCGCGAAAAACGAAATCGCAAAAAAAAATTAATTCAATTTATTTTGTATAGGCTATAGGAAGAGAAAAAACGCAATTCTGAACCGTCCATCTGCTTTTAGGGAACCCAAATTTCCTCAAGAATCGAATGGAACAGGTTTTAAGGCTCTATCTCCCATAGTTTCCGAGATAATCGCGAAAAACGAAATCGCAAAAAAAATTAATGTAATTTATTTCGTATAGGCTATAGGAAGAGAAAAAGCGCAATTCTGAGCCGTCCATCTGCCTACAGGGGACCCAAATTTCCTCAAGAATCGAATGGAACAGGTTTTAAGGCTCTATCTCCCATAGTTTCCGAGATAATCGCGAAAAACGAAATCGCCGATAAAAATTAATTTAATTCCCCTTGTATAGGGTGTAGGAGGTGGAAAAACGCAATTCTGAGCTGTCCATCTGCCTGCNATCGCGAAAAACGAAAGTGCCAAAAAAAATTAATTTAATTCCCCTTGTATGGGGTGTAGGAGGTGGTAAAACGTAATTCTGAGCCGTCGATCTGCCTTTAGGGAACCCAAATTTCCTCAGGAATCGCATGGAATAGGCTTTAAGGGTCTATCTCTCATAGTTTCCGAGATAATCGCGAAAAACCAAATCGCAAAAAAAATTAATTTAATTCACCTTGTATAGGGTGTAGGAGCTGGAGAAACGCAATTCTGAGCTGTCCATCTGCCTACAGGGGACCCAAATTTCCTCAAGAATCGAATGGAATAGGTTTTAAGGCTCTATCTCGCATAGTTTCCGAGATAATCGCGAAAAACGAAAGTGCCAAAAAAAATTATTTTAATTCCCCTTGTATAGAGTGTAGGAGGTGGAAAAATGCAATTCTGAGCCGTCCATCTGCCTTTAGG
>NW_021680363.1:0-8055 GCF_001412515.2 Diachasma alloeum
GATGCACCCAGTTACTACCACGGACTGTGTTGAGTCAACCTCTGTGAGTGGACGTGACTGTGGGGATGATGTGGGGGTGGAGGTCACTGGAAGAGATGACGGAGCGTCATTTTGATTGCCTTCGTCTTCATTGTCTACCCGCGATGATGGCGTGACGTCTGTTTTGGAAGTTGGAGAGATGCACCCAGTTACTACCACGGACTGTGTTGAGTCAACCTCTGTGAGTTGACGTGACTGTGGGGATGATGTGGGGGTGGAGATCACTGGAAGAGATGACGGAGCGTCATTTTGATTGCCTTCGTCTTCATTGTCTACCCGCGATGACGGCGCGACGTCTGTTTTGGAAGTTGGAGAGATGCACCCAGTTACTACCACGGACTGTGTTGAGTCAACCTCTGTGAGTCGACGTGACTGTGGGGATGATGTGGGGGTGGAGATCACTGGAAGAGACGACGGAGCGTCATTTTCATTGCCTTCGTCTGAGATATATTCATTGTCTACCCGCGAAGACTGATCGATTTTTGGCGGTTGCAAAAACCTTACGTTTAGTCTTACAGCTTGTCCTTCATCTTCTCTGCGGGATGGGAGCACAGATCCCGAAAATTGAAAGATCGATCGTTCTTTCAATTTTCGGTAATGATTATCGTCACCAGGCTTTGGAGTTCGGATGGTTTTAATGGCTTGAGGATGATGATGATCCTTCATCCACCTGGACTTGACGGCATCGACAAATTCTTTGGTAGTGCTGTCATAATTGGTATTATCGTCACCAACAACAACGACTAATATAAAACAGTCGCTCGCACATACGATGTTCAGGCACAAGTTTTCAGGCGTGTTTCGGTCGAGATTCCTACAGTTAGCGGCATTGAAGTAATTCTTCAGCCCCCGTAAGCTCTCTCGAATTTTTTTCGATGAATCTGCGGCTGATTTGGGAGATAGAATTTTCTTGTTCTTCTTCAACGCCAAGTTCCATTGCCCATTATCGGGAACGACGTCTTTAGTCTTTTCCCATCCTGGTAGGTCCATTATCGTAAAGGAACATGGAGAGCCGGTAATCCGATAAAACTCGTAAGTGAAGAAGCGAGAAGATTGTTCGTTCCAGGCCGTTCCGGGTCCCTTGGTGGCTTTCAAAAAAATCTTGATGTTCTCGACATTGGTGCAAGCTAACGAAGGCCTCACAGAAGCTTTGGGTATCGCGTATAATGTGCTCCACTTTCGACGGTTTTGTTCCTTCATATTGCTCACGACGTCCCAGATCTTGCTCTCTAATGTTTGGACTCCTTGTAGTTTTATTCTCAACTTCCAGTCATCTCCTAGATTTTCTTGCATCGTACCGTAGAATTTTTGTCTAATACCTGGACCAAATTGTTTATGACCATTGATTATGGTAGATTTCCCCGCTCCACTTTTTCCACAAAACATCACTGATGTAGACCTCTCTTGAAATTTTGGTGTGAATATGAAGGAAGATAACTCATCCACTGAATTTACGATTCTATCGAAGTGACTTTGGGCTATTAAATTATTCTCCTCGATCCTCTTTTTGTCTCGAGTAAACAAGACTTTGTAGAATACTGGCTCATGGTCATTCGTGTTCCCGCTGTCTTCTGAAAGTATAGTATATTACGTTACAAGTGTGAAGAAGGGGGAATATTAATACGAGTGGGGTAATGTTTTTAGGGAGAGTCGTAGGTCACGCGCAGCCGAGCGATAGACGAGATGAGGCAAGTGGAAGAGGCACGGGCCGAGCGTTTTGTTCATCCTAATTAGTCGATACGCTGAGGGGGGTTGAGTAAACATTGCAAGAGAGATTTTTGCGAAAACTCGTTTTTTATGTATTTTGAGGTGTAGAATCCGAATTTCTTGGTGTGCCGACCAAATTTTACCGCAAAAGTATAATTATTAACAATGTAATTGTTAAAATGCGTCTAGCGCCGCCATTTTCAATGGTACCCGAAAAAAAGGAATATTTTCAACGGAAAATATTGCAAAAGTCATAACAAATACAACGGCGTTTGATTTATTTCGATATTCAAAATAGAGGGGAGTCCAAGGGATAAAATGAGACCGAAAACATCTCGAAAATCGATTTCCACAAGGGTCTCCGGGGGCAATTTCCACTCCCCGAGTCGCATTGGGATGAATGAAATTGTTCAAAAAATGTTGAAAAATTGTCAAAAAAAAAAATCCCAATGGTAAAATTATGTCTGCTTTAATCGAAAGAAAAGAAATTACATGTACGAGAATGTTCACACAGGAAATAAAAAATAACAATAATACCTCAAGAAATATCGCAAAACCGAGCAGGCGCGAAAAGAAAAGACCGATATTGGCCCGACACTGGTGCCAATGGCCCCAAAAATGATCTCATCCTACGGGGAAGACTCTCAGGATAATATAACTTCGAAATGGCAAAATAGTGGACCACTTCTTCCCCTCAAAAATAGGCCTTCCCTTACGACTCGGAGAGCAGACAAAACGTGGGGGACCCTTGCACTGCTTACATTTGCCTGAGAAAAGTTAATCGCGCCTTCAATTAATCCGCTCCCAAAATCTAGAAACTCTCCTGCTCGCGCATAAAACCCAAATTAACCTCACCTCTGGACAAAGCAACCTCCACACCTTTTTGCATGGGCAGGAAACCAGGGATAAAAGTCTCCAGGACTAGGTGGACGGGCCACGGTGCGAACCGCGTGTCGAATCGCGACTCTATAAGATATCTCGCTATACAATCAAGAAGACTTTTGATTCGACTTGCAGAATTATACAATTGCATCACAGAAAATAATGAAATCTAGACAAGACAATATTAGTAGAGCGCTCTACTCCTCGATTAAAGAATCTTCTACAATGCGAGATTATCGATTAGATATTTTGTTCAAATCGAAAGACGTCGCAGGAAATACACAGAACCATGAACGAATAACTATGAAAATACTAGAATGAATGGGACAGATTTAGTTCCACTTCTAGTTATTGAGTAGAAAAAGCATAACGGACAATACGACAAATGACGTGTGGAAAAATTAATTTAATCCATTTTCTCATTATACCGATGGATTACATTCCACGCATAAAAAGATACGATGAAGGAAATCTCTCGTTGATTTATAAAATGAATTAATTAACGCTACAAAATCCGCAATTTTCGGAATTCCGACGTCTAGTTTCGCGTTCTTGATAGCGCACCCAGCCATTAGGAGGAATCTCATGGGTTTGAGTCGAAAATCAGACATAAAAAGCTGGAACAGCCGAAATAGCACACCCAAATTTTGACAATCGGGATAGATAGTTGAAGTTTTTTGCAAATTTATTCCGATGATTTCGAAATTTCCTATTTTAAATTTTCTATTCTATGCAAACTCGGGAAGGGTCTTCTGAAGGTCCCTCCTGAGTTTCAAATTTTTGAACTGAAAAAAAAAACAATTATGAAATCAAGTTCTCCCTCTGCTAGAAAAAAACTTAATAAAAAATAGATACCCGCTTCGATCTGATTACTTTTTTGAACCAACAATTCCACGCTTCAAACGGATGCATCGAACAGTATATAATGTATATACATGAAGGGGTTGATAGCTACAAAGGTTGTGAATGAGTAAACATTCATATCGGAAATTACTCTTCAATTCATATGTTCTTAATAAGGGATTAAATTCATTTTCGGTATTTTCTACTAATAAGTAAACATTCGATAGAACATCAACCAATATACGCGCAATCACGCCAATTTCCACATTCCACTCGTAATCACGCTGCCGAAGAATAACAGCCTGATCAGGTTTATAAGTGGTACCTTTGACATCAACTTTGAAGCATTCATCGAGTTCAAGATCACTCGAGCATGCTGATTTTATGGCATTTTGTACGTCTACGCTGAATGCTTCCAGCCGGCAGTTTCGCATTTTCCCCATTTCAACTTCACTTCGCAAGTCTGAACCTTCTCGCAGAAGACATTGAAACAATTCATGTTTGACAGTTAAACTTTTAGTAACATTTGTATAATTTCCGAGTGTACGAAATGCTCGTTTAAAATACTTGTGTTTGCTCTCAAATCGCAGAGTCCACACACGCATTAGAGGACCGAATAAACGAATCAGTTCTGGATAATGACTAAAATAATGATGTTTAGGCCTTAATTTAATATCCGGAAATAATGACGTTCTCATTATCAAGTATTCGTTGATCAGATCTTGCAGATATGGTAGATACGATTTATGAATTTTATCGGAGCAAACTATCTCAATCATTTCCAACAACGTTAAGAAGGTTTTCCAAACGGGATCCTCAGCATTTTTAATGTTACCCGCCATAAGCAAAGGAAGTAAATTAATGAATGTGAAAATTTGCCAACAGCCTCCAACTATTTTGTCCTTTTTCGGGTTTATTAAACAAGGCTTATCTCTCCTAGCCTCGATGGAGTACTCGAAGTTTTCTATTTTATGATTAATTTCATCAAAAGTAAACCAATGGTTCTGGACAAAGTATTTTACAAAAAGCATGACGTCATACGCGGCAAACCCTTCCATAATATCGTGAGCTAAGCATGGAGGTAATCCGGGGAGGCAAACATGAAAACTTTGAAGTTCATTGAAAATTGAATTGAATTTGACACCACAGTGTGGGATACCTTTCGATTGTACTTGCCGAACATTTTCATTATATGAATCTACAGTTCTCAGTGGGTAATCATGATGATGATAATGTTTTTTATCGCAGCCAATACAGATAGCGACAGATTCTGTAAGGAAACTTTGTTCGACGTGGCAATAACGACAAAAGAAAGTAGCTCTGCTAAAATTCTCTACGAATCCACCTAATGAGTGACTTCCCAAATTATCACCTGCAATGAAGGCTAGGCCCACTTTACGAACATCACCCGGTGATATTTCGAGTCCTTCTTCTTCAAGTACACGCAGATCTTGAACAATTTTACCGTAAAATTTATCATAATCAAAATCCTCTTCTTTGCAAAGTGCAACTAATTGAATCGTGTTGACATGAGTACGAATATGTGGGGGTAATTCGCCTAAACTGAAGTAAACTGCGAGAATTTTATATTTTTTTTTTGCTGCTCCAAGGGGGTTAGCGACTTGAAAAACATCTTGATATAGGAAAAGCTTTATAGCATTTGGATTATTTTTGAAAAAAACATTCTCTTTAAACACCTCTCCGTCTGTAAAGTCTTCTAATACTTGATCATTGAATCTAGTCCCATTATGATTCACAAAATCAACAAGTGATTTATTATGATTCAGAAGGCGCTTCAATGTCTCTCCGATTGGTACATAGTGGAAGACAATTTTTTGCTTCCCTTCTTGTCTGATGAACCCTTCCCATGGATCTACATATTTCCGATGCTCTCTGTAGAATTTTTTCCGCTTATAATCACTATTCAAAAATTGGTTCTGAGTGGAAAAAGGATTAGATGAAGCGACTTCTTTAATAATGGCTTCAATTTTCTCAGGAGTGAAATTTTCATTTTGTAAAATTGTTTTCAATTTGTCATTGATCACTTTCTGCCCTGCGTCTTTCAAAATTTCAACATTGGCGATTATTTGTTGAATAGTGGTTACTGGGATTATAAATTGACTCTCTAATTTTAAATAAAAATCTACCAAATTATTGAAAAAATCGTTATCCAAATCACCATCTACTTCATTAGCATCAGTACTCTCATTTTCAGAATAATTTCCTGAAATTCCATTATTATCAACGCAAGTGTTTTCGTCATCTATCCCAGGCGCATTCGATTGCTGTGAACCGATTGAACTTGGCTCATGCTCTTCTGAAACCCTTTCGAATTCTATGACCCTGTGACATCTCGATATGTGACTGGTGAAAGAACCGACTATTGTATATATTTTGGGACAATTGATCATCGGACACTGAATGCTCGAGCCACCCTTAATGTGCCATTTGAGGTGTTTTATTAAAGTACTATGATTGTGAAATTTTTGTCCACATGAAACAGCGGTACAAACATAATAAGTATCCTCCTTCGGAGCCAAAGCTAGAACACGGCCTTCTTGTTTCACTGATACTTCATGGCATCGCCTCAAGTGTTTATATAAATAATTCTTTACGCGATAAGCTACTTTACATCCGTTATATCCACAATGGAATTGTTGACTAATATTAATATGGCGTAGTCGATGATGCAGCAAATGAGACTTCAATGACTTCACTCGCTTTGGACAGAACTGGCAAATGTACATGGTATCTGTAAAAATGCAGGGAGATATACAGATTGAAGATGATGGTGACAGATTGAGTTGTCAAACACCAGTCGTGTCTATATTACCGACTCTATAGGGTGAGCCTGGGTGAGATGGATATTCGTGTTCATTCTCAAACGGTACATGTGAATAATTCCATTCATGCATCTCGTAGATAGAACCCCATAGATACCAATGAAATTTTTCCGTAATTAATTAATTAATTAATAATTGATTTTAGATGATTTTATGAAGATTGGAAATTTTTTTGAGTAGGTATATCTCATTAAAAACCTCATTACAAAAAAAAAATCTAAAATTATTAGATTTTCGTCCAAGTATAAGTGATTGTGAACATTTCCATGTCCTATAAATTTCCTTGAGGGAGAATTTCACTGAATCTTTGGTTATTTGTCTGTTAGTCCTTTGTCCGAGCGAGTCAAGTCGAATGGGGACCTGTCGTTGGAGTGCGTCCCCTCCCCCCTTGTAAATGTTCAAATATCGTCCGTATAAACAGCGTTATTTGGGACTATATATTGAAACGAAGATTGTGTTTAAAATTTCATAAATTATCCATAAATTTTCCTCTAGACAAATGAATGAGTGTAGATGGCCGCTCCATTTATAAATCAAGCGGCTAGAATTTTGGGATCTACTGGCGAAATTAATAGGTTCGGAAATTTTGAATCGAAATTGTTCGTTCATTTACACTTGAAGTGGATAAACGAACTAATAGTATTGATTTTGTATGATTTCCACAGTACAAGTATTCAATCGATAGAATGTTTTCCTTACCTGTGTATGTACGCCTGGCGTTCTCTTTCAATCGGTCCACTCTCCAGACTCACAAAATAAAACGTCTCGATACCAGTCTTTTCAAAACGTCAATTACGTTAGCGATGTATATATTTAAAAGAAACAGATAATTTTTCACTTGAAACACTGTAACACTTCGAACTGCTCACGTCGACGTCCCACTCGGGAATGAGCCCAAAAATATTGTCTTCGAAAGGACAGAGGAGTTGCTGTTGTAAACAAAGGCAACAGTACTTGACAACTACAGCAACACATGTTTTGACTACGTGAAAATTCTATATAGAAAAAATCGGGAAAAAGGAGAGAGTACCGGCCGTTTACAACCCTGGCGGACCCTGGGCCTTTCCCCCTTTGGGTGAAAGATTTTTATGACCTTTCCCGGAATCGTCCACCACTTTCTGTTTCAATAAAATATTGAATATTCAAGAGAGTAGAAATAATTTGTTTGGTAAAAATAATTTGATACTTCCAATTTAAATGTGATATTTTTCATCAATCTCTTTAATTAAAAATATAATTGATGAAATAATATCCTTCGTATCCATATTTCATAAGAGTACCAATCATTAAATTGATGGAATCGTTTGTTACTCATCAAGATGGATAAGATGTTTGATTTACATATATGTTATTGATAAGAATTTTTTGTTTAATCCCCGGAGTTTTTAATTGGTAAATTTCCACTCTTTTTCCCCCATTCATTCATGAGAGGATAGAAACCAAATGTTTCATTGCCCTTCCACCAGGTATGAATTTAACCTTTCAAGTTATAAAACCCAAAGAAGATGGCTCAGGTTGGCAGGTATGGATGGTCTGAAGAGTACGCATTGCACTTCAATAAACTGAATTTATCCCTCATATTTGATTCTTAATAACGAAGAAGTAATTGGAAATATCTTGGGGAGTACTGGGCTTAGGGGAAAATGTTATGAGAGGTTTTCTGTAGGGAATTTTGTGGGCTTCAAAAAAGGTCTCTTGATGTTTTTTGATAATGGAGAGTATTTACAGAGATATTGACAAA
>NW_021680363.1:9589-25179 GCF_001412515.2 Diachasma alloeum
CCTTTTTTTTTGGAAAATAATGAAAAATCAGGACAGAATGGTGACGTCACAACCCTCGACGTTTTCCATTGCCTATAGCTCGTCAATTTCTGATTATTTTTCAAAACAAAAAAATACGTATCTAATATTTTTTATTCGATTTTTATATCCAACAATGATAAAATTTCATAAAATACCCTGATTAACAGGATTAAGCTGAGAAGCTTTTAAACAAATGTTGTAATCTTCAGTGTATTTAGTCTAAAAGATCGTCTAGGAAGTCAATAGAAAATGCACCAATAAATCAAAACCGAATAATAGTTAATGAAACATTGATAAAAATATTATTTTGAATAATTATTGACGAATTCATATTGCTATATTCCATGTAATAATTATTCTAATAGCTTCCTCGATTTACAATACTTTACGTTGGATTACAGTGGAACTAAATCGACCATACCTGATTTCAGTTGAGGGCAATATCAAATATTTGAACGAAAGTATCAATAAAAACGTTGGAAAAGGAGAATGATTGTCAGACATTCGAAAACTATCACATATTAATAACTATCCCATTTCTCGTGAAAATCTGACAATTATCCTTCTCTTTCGATATTTCTATTGAATTTTCTGTGAATATTTGAATTTGCTTCCAACTGTAGTCCGTTCCATTTAGTTCTACGATTCTGTGGCGTAGAGTATTCTAAATCGAAAGCGCTATGAATTCATTATTTCGGATAACAAAGGTATATTAATTCATTTATTTCTTCAATTGAAATAAAATGAATATCTGTTACTCCATCCTACAGTATTTCTTACAATTATGTATGAAATATTACTGCGATTTGGAGATTATTTTTTGCTTGCCCTGTTCTAATATTTCATCACAGCAGGAAATAACAACTATCTTAAATAATGAGTTGAAACGATTTCAAAAATATCTGATCAAGTATTAATTGTAATCTGAATTTGAACACTTTGATAATTATTTGGATTATTTTGCCTGAGACACGAAAAAGAAAACATTACATTAAAGCAAAAGGTCAGTTATATCCAATGGTTTCGAAAATAATGAGGAATTTCTAAAAATTTCTATCAATCGTTCAATGAAGAAAAAAATAAAACATTGCTTCACGCTGGAGCTCAATTGAAACAGACAATATCACTAATTAATAAAGAATACAAACTTTTTTTCCTTCACAATCGAATAAAATGTCGACAAGTTTATGAAAATTACTGATGAAGTTCGTGTAGGGAAGGAACTATTTTTCTAAATGATAAAACAAAACTGACACTGTTTCTTCCCTCGAAAATAAGGATTACACGGTTTGACTGCACTCTTCATAACAGTTAATAAAATTGATAATGTTGTGTCTACACAGCGCCAACATAAAAAAAAGGGGTTCAATTTTTTCCTTACCATATCCTCACTGGGCTTATAAAATTTATCAGGTAATGGCTTAGGCATAATCAGTCTGTTAGTTTCACGTTTCCTCGATCCTTCACAATTGTATTTCAATGCCTTGTAAAGTATTTCTTGACAGGTCACCAATTGCATAGACACTGGAAATGATATATCTCTAAAATATTGTACGTTCAATTCCATATTAATTCATAGTGAATAAACAATCTAGCTGTGATCTGTGATTTTCAGAGAAAAAAGAATCAAATGGGCAAAAAACTTACCAGGATGGGGTAGGTACTGTGCTAGAGCTCTAGCTGCACTGTTTATATTTTCTTCATCAGTAGTTTCGATAGGGTCTTCATCAGAATAAGAGTCATTATCGGTTATACCACGCCAATCTTCCTCGAAATCATCACCAAAACCGTCAGATTTGGCATCCGAGTGAACCAATTCTTCCTCAGAATTCTCTGGATTGCTATTGTCATCAATTTGGAGTGGATGGTGAGAGTTGTCTGATGGAGATGTGAACATATCTGGTAATTCTTGGCGCTCATCATTCTGACTTGTGCTGTGTTCATTATCTCGAAAATTTTCTGGGGATCTCCTTGGCTCTGATTGCACTGAGTGTTCTTTAATCGATGATTCAACTGTTGTGGGCTCTTCATGGCTTGGAGGTTGATCATTAGCTGAAGAGTCTGGGTTTGAAGTTGCTGAACTCTGTAGTGTCTCAGATGAAAGAGTATTTTTCGAGGCTCCTGGCAGGAAATTTCGATTATTACCATAGCTGGGATTCTGAACTGAGTCTAAGTCTGTGAATATTTTTTCTCGACTTTCGGAGGTAGGATAATTTCCAGGTGTCTGAGGTTGATTATTCCAGTGATCCATTCCCACCTGCTGGGTTGGTGGATACTGCTCCCTGTAATACCTCATTGACTCAAACTGATGATTTCCTGGTGCTGGATAGGATTGTGATGGGGGATAAAAATGATTGGCATTCATGGGAGAGTCGTAAGGCAGAGGTGGTGGGATAGAGGAGGGACGTGCTTGCCAGGGTGGTGCAGAGAGTTCATTCAGCTGGGGATTCCCCTGGTTTTGTGGATGACGGTACCAATTGCTGCCCTGACCTTGAAAACCAGTCACATTGACACCTTGGAAGGGCCAGTATTGAGTTTGGTTTTGAGGTATTTGTTGTGAAAACGAACACATTTGTCGTGGTCCTTGACTTTGTCCATTATCTGCAGAATTATAGACATTCTGAGCCCAAACATCTGAAGACACTATCGTTGCAGTTGAATCATCGGGACGCTTCAATAGAGACTCCCTATTGCGATGGTAATGTAAAGAATTGGTGTCTATCATATCACCTTTTCCACGAGAAGAACACTCGTACGACTTCTGCTCACTGTTGGGAACTGCCAGACTAGAGGCACTTTTTTGTATGAAGCGCTCTCTCAAGACGTTTGACTGGGGTACAGAAGAGGAATATTGAGGAACTGGAGTGGTCACTGATGCCACTGGTGCTGACTGACTTCTCTTAATTTTGGTCTCTTTGTAACTTCTCTTGCCAAGCTTGGAGTGTTCACTCCTCGTTCGATTTTCATGTTTACGCTCTGAGTCAACTTTACGAGGCTTTTTTGCAATTGGAGGATCACGAAGAGAGAAAATTGGAGCATCATGAATAATTCGACTGCTCGTCTGTCTTTGGTTGGATTTCCTCACGGTTTCAATCATTTTCTCTTGTTGAGCTTTTTCCTTTTGATCCTGAATTACTTCACGTGAGAATAATTTTGACATGCCATCATCGATGGTACCTTTATCTGTGAGGAATATTCTGTCAAGCTCGTCTGGGTCTTCTGAAAAATTACTCCCATTCCAAATTACTCTCCAACTGAATATACCAAAGATAATGACTGTATTTTCATGGAATTACAATTAAGATGAATTGACAGATCACCATGATACACGAATCATTTTCATTTGAATTACAATCAAGTAGCTTCAACACTTCTAAAAATATTTATTTTGATTGAATTGGTTCATGAACAGGTGCTAATCAAGTAGGAACATCCTAAGGATATATTGCACCCTTTAAGGTTATTTTCACATTTTTCTTAATTCTCTGACAAACTGTTGATCAGATTGACATAAAAAAATACAACGTTTTTGGGTTTTACTATTATTTAATTGCTCACGAAGTTTCATCATCGTGCAACCATTTTTCTGGATTTTTCCTGAAGTTTTGTGAATTTTCGAAAAGTTTAGAAAGAACGCAGAAAAATGATTGCACGATGATGAAACTTCGTGAGCCATAAAATAATGGTAAAACGCAGAAACGTTATATTTTTTTATGCCAATTCAATCAGAAGTTTGTCAGAAAATTAAGTAAAATGTGAAATTAGGCCCAAAGGGTGCAAGACATCCTCAATGTACGTCAAAGGTTTCAGAACACATTAAAAACAATGTAATGTGTGGAAAAAAAATAAACAAAGAATTCAATAGCAGAATGGCAAAATATTATGAGTCAATGTTGACATTTTTTTCTAATGGTCTATTCATCTTGCAGACAAATAATTTTCGAAAAAAATGTCAGAAGATCGTTCTTGTGGCTGAGAAAATTTTCAACAAAAAAAAGAAGTCTCTGGCCTTTTTCTTCTCAAATCATTAATCATTGGAATGATCTCATATTTAACAAAATGTGTATTCCTCAAAATTGGTGATAACAAGAATGTACGTACCTCCGATAGCGATGACTTTAGCTCGGTGTACTGTGGTCTTTTCCCCTTCTGCCCATTTCAACGTTGTGACGCAACCAATTTTTTGGTCTGCTTTTTTTATTTTATTCAGTTCGATAACATTTTTATGGTGGCTCTCAGTCCACCATATTAATGCCCATTTCTTTGATTTTCCCATCGTCAATGTAATGTGATATGTGGCGATCGATTGAGGTTAGAAATCACTTCACTGATATATTCACAAACCAATGCACTATAATCACAGTAATAGTCTCGAAAACCCGCCAAAGCTAGTCCTTCACTTGTACACCATAAATTTTGTTCGTTTTTTAATGATTAAAACACGAAATTTCACACGAAAAAAAAGTATATTCTATTGATACTAACGACTCAGGTGTAATCAGGTTAGTAATGGAACAAAATGTATTTGGTACTAATGAATGTATCCACTGAATATATCAATAAATGCAGAAAATTGATGAATTATCGATTAATTATTATAATAAATTGTTAAAGGTGAAGAATGTAATCAATTTATTATTAATGATATCATCGCATTAACGTGATCACTATTATGGATGTGATTATAACATAGATATTTTACCAATAACGATCTTAAATTCCATGAGTGCTGACTGCACTCTCTAAATTAAGTAAAATTGTCAGAAATTGAAGAAAAAAGGAAAAATTGTATTAGGATTCATCAGGTCAATCCAGATTCTAAGTGACCCTGAAAGGTTAGTTGGGAACTCGGGAGGAGTCGAAAACATCCGTAGGATCATGAAGGTCTGGCCTAAATAGTCGTAGAGGAGTTGTTCGGACATATTAGGTTTATATGGACTTGAACCGAACTGAGTAGGCCTGGTTAAGATTAAAGAGGTCCAAATCCTCGACTCGGGTGGTCTATTGTGGAATCAATTGACTCTACCACCGTGGTAATATTAACATCTTTGCGTTCACTATTCAATTCGAGTCATCAACTTTACTCATTCATTCGTGACCTTTACTTTTTTTCTACAAATGTTCTTTTTTTACAGTTGAAATATTTATCTTCTCCCTTCCTCATTTTTTTCTCTTTACTTTACATCCAATTATAGAAATGATTCTTTTTTCTTCACTGAGGGAAAGGAAGAAAGACTGCTGGCGATGAAATCAGCGCAATTTCAGACAAAAATAAAGTATGACAAAAGGTGAAGCAGACGACGTTCCGGGAATAGGTACGTGAGATTTCTACTGGGGAAGAATGAGGGCTAATTTGGGCATTTTTTATGTGTTTTAGCCCTGGAACGCTCTTCTTGTAACTATTCATGACATCAGTGAATCATATACGTAGAAATATGGTTGAATCGTGGGTGGTAGCCATAGGTTTTCATTATAAATTGGTACAGTAAGATGACCCTTCAAAAATTCGATAGGGTTTTTTTTAGAATAATTCCAAAAACTAGTAAATGATCAAACCTTCTATAGAGGAGGCCTCTCATGATAGATAGAGTATTTAAATGCCAGACTTCCCAATATCTTCTTCAATACAAATCAACAATATATACCAATCAATTGTCAATACAATAGTAAGTAAGAGCATTTTTAGCGTAGCTTGTCAGGTTTCAGTGGAGCTTGTCAGGTGGCAGTGGAGGAGATAGTTACTTCGTTTGTAGTGCTCTGCCTGATTTGGACAGTGGAAGTCAAAGCTCCTCCTTGGTCGATACGTTACCGGGTATCTCGCATGTTCGCTCTTCACTGATGACAGGGACGTATAATTACCGGCCTCCAATAGAAAGTCTTTCTTTATGATTTCTCATTAGTATCGAAGATCACGGACACGAAAAGTAATGATGAACTTGAGAAAAATTATAAATTCCATAAGGATTACTGTGTAAAAATCTAGGAAATCAGCGTATTGTATTCTCTTCATTGCTTCCTAAAATCACTCAATTTTAATACAGGATAAGAAATCGATGTTTAACATCGTACTTTATTAGATTTTACTATTCTACAGCTAACTTGTTCATCCCGAGATCTCACCACCAGTGAATAATAGATAATTACTAAGCCGGTCACATGCAGTGAGTATCTCTGCAAACTTACGATAAACTGATACATCGTCGAACACGGCTAGTAGCAGCAAGCCGGCCACCAACTTTGATGCTGGATCAACCCCTCTCAAAACCCACCCATCTACCCCTCCTTCCCTTATTCACCTCTGCAACCACTCATCTGTTTGTGTTCCTCCATGTTGCATTTGCGTTCAGCATGTTAGCCAACATGGATGCCAATGGCAAAGATGGCTCCAAGCCAACCGACAATAATGCACAATGTCGTGAATACACACTTTAGTGCACTGCCTTTGGTTTGAGGGAGGGGGAAGTAGATCGGGAACTGGGACAGTGCAACGTAACCACTCAACACTTGATGCTTCCGGAGTTCATTCGCAATGTCACGTTGTTGGATAGTTCGATTGGATCGGTGACCAATTGTCCCAGCATTCAATTTTTAGTAAATTTCGGAATAGAAGAAGATGATTTATGAAACACTTTTATGAAACGTTAGAATGATTCTTAACAAACTTTTTTCTTCGTGTAAGTCCTACATTGTAGGACCATCGATCGGCAATTCTGATGATGCAGTCACCTTCAATCCAGGCGGTCGTGCTATTCATGTACAGATTAACAGTTGATCGGGGATTGACCTCCTTCAACGTGGAAAATACGATAGTGCAGTGACAATTCACATAGTTGATATGAGCACAGCAATGGACACATTAGATCCGAAGTTACAGTAAAGAGATAATGAATATCTCAAGAGAAGAAATCAGTAGTGAAGTTCATAATGACTGAAAATAAGATCGTCAGTTGAAGAGCAGGTTTTGAAGGATAACTTCCAATTCAGGTGATTCAGCTGAATTTTTACTTAGGGGAGGGTGGGGTAAAATGAACACTTTAGACTTTTTTAAAATTATTCATAACTCAGAAACAAATTTATCAATTGAGCTCAGTTTAGGCTCGTCACAAAGGGAAATAATTGTTCTTTGTATTGAAAAAAAAATTATTAAATTTTATCAACATTTCAACCCCTCATTAACATTTGAAAAAAAGTCAAAAGTGTCCGTTTTACCCCAACCTCCCCTATTTCATTTTAACTCATGAGAGATATGGTGCACATATTTTTTGGTCAATCATTCATTCTAGTTTCCAATATATCGATGAATTTTATTTTGTATTTAATCCGTTTATTACACTTATTTAATATGAATAGTGGTTTATCCAAGCAGTGTATCATATATGTTTTACATATATGTTTGTTTTTATATTCCAAGCCCTATGGGACGGGTTAAGTTGGTCTGTACTTCAACTTTAACTCGGGCAAGAACAAACCGCCGCGACAAAAATGGACTATTCGCCGTTTTTAAACGTAATTCAAACCATAGACTTGTGTATACATATGAGACATTCCATGGAAAACCATACTATTGCTACGTGAAAATATTTTAAATTACTCTTTAAATTACTTACTTTTAATTACTAGTAGATACTAGTAAAAAAAAGTAGTCATGAATTTTTTTTAGATTTTTCGGAGCTATTAAAAAACTCGCAGACCATATTCGATTTTTGAGTTTCTTTTTTGATGTTATTTTTTCATCATAAAAATGATGACAGGAAAAAAAATAATTGTACAAGGATTGGGGAACCAATCATCCAATCAAAGAGAAATTTTTTTTAGCTCATAAAATTCCCAGATAGATAGGACTCTTGAAATTTTTCAAAATTTTTCTACAGCTTCAATGTTGTACAGAAAATTAATGAAAGTGCGATGCCATTAAAATAGTTGTGGAAGAAAAATGAGGGTAAATCAAATATTTAAAAAAAAACAAAAAAATGAAGTGATGCATTATACTTTTTCCCAATCCCAGAACCAATTTTTACATTTTCGTTTCTCTCGTTGGCTGTAATGATGATTCCAGTCTAAAAATTTTGCAGAACGTAGAAAAATGTATAAAGATCAAAGTAAAACAACTATGAAATAATTGAGACTGACCTGTGTAAATGGTACACGATTTTGTCAAAAAAAATGTCGTTTTAGAGCTCAAAAAAGGGTCAAAAAAATTTTTATCGCGTTTTCCTAAAAGCTAAGACTTTCTTACGTATGCTTGAATTTTTTACATTTTTTCGTAACGATCTGTGATAATTTGGAAAAATAACATTAAACAAGCAGGGGTTCGAGCCTTTTTGGTAGAAGCTATCTAACCATTTCTTTGTGTTATAACTCTTTTTCTTTTTTTCACTTCTACCAATTCCATTGGTAGTAAGCTTCCGAATGGATCTGTACCAATTCTATTAAAAAACAAAGAATTATGAATATATGGAGACCTATAAATTTTGAAAATGTGCGTAAAAAGGGGTATTAATGTCTCTACCATTCTAAGGAGCGACAAAAAGGATGATACATATGTATACGATTTCTCAAAAAGTCCGACGTTATAAGAGGGAAACATAATCTAACTTTGTTCTTATAGCAAAAGTGAATTTCACCAATTTATTATTCAAAGTATTATTTTTCTATCCAATAGTTTATTTTATGAAAATTGATGGCAAAAACGTTAAAAATTGGCAAGTTTGGGAAAAGTTGACCCTTTCACCCTTTTTGAACGTTTTTGTGTCAGTATGTACACATCAATGCGCATGCACAAATACTCGTTGCAGTCTCTCGATGAAAAGGCGTTGACTGTAGTTAAAGTCAGGGAGAACACTCATGGCAACAAAGAGAACGATCAACGGTGAAGTGATAGAAGTATGAAGACCGTGCGTTGAGAGACAAGAGAGAGGGGCATGGAATGAAAGAAGAAGGCGGTACACAAACACACCGTATACTGTATATATTCCTGGCTAACACTGGAAAGAGATGAGTACAAAGAGTAAGGGAGTGGGGAACTAAGTGTACACAGTCTTCCTCACTCGTGTTGCCAAAGACTTCACTCTTCATAGGCCAAGCAATGCTTTGACGGGAAAGAGAAGGTGGGAAAGGAGTTGAAGTCGCGAGGATAAAGCGCGAACGCGAAAGTGAAAGATAAACGCTACGGGGGAGCGGAATTCCTTTGGCTTGATTCATTCGTTGGGTTCGCTGCCGCATAAACATACGGTCAGAATTCAACCTTTCAGGTTTTATATCAAGCAAGAGGGCTGGGGAAACATCGATATCGTGTTGGTTTGTGAGAAACGAAACAGTTTATTCATTCATTTTCGTGTTTGAAAAAGAATAATTCGATGCGGGTAGTGACCTCAAAAGTGTATGTAGATACTATTGTTAATCCAGGGAAATTTGCAACTCTAAAATCTAATGTGACAACGTTTTTTTTTTCATTTTTATTATTGATGTATTCATATCTTCTAGTAAAAATTTTGGCTGGTAAGGCGCATTCGTCTGTCGAGGTGACAATCATTGGGCGAACACGCCCGTGTGTATCAAACTTCCCTCCCCGTTGACGCATGGCGATAATCGCGATTTTTGAACCTTATATTCTGACTCTTCCTATTCGTCTTTAGAATCATCGTAATTTAATCGAAAATTCGTCGTTAATTGCGGATAAGTAAACGGAAAATACCGAAACTATCATCATAATTTAGCAATTCAAAAACGTAAAAGAGCACTTCTCGAACGTAATTTATGGTTGGATTTTCCTATGAATGTGTGTTTGCACATTCATAGAAAGTTAAATCATACAGCCATATCAATTGCTCAATAGGTGTATATTGAATGAAGTAATTAAGAGTTTGTAGAAGGAAAGATGAAAAGAGAGGAATCACTTGAGTCTGACGAAGCTTTGAAGAGGATCGACAGCATGAAAGGGAATGAAAGATTCAAGTGAATCTCAAAAATCCAAGTAATTTCCCTTCTTCCCCCTCTCCGTCCCTCTCACAAACGTTATATACACTCTAAGTCGGTGTATCCGTAATTTACGCCAATTCCACTAACGAGTAAAAGCGAACTCGAGAGATCGTCAAGGACCCAATTAGAACGGCCGGGTCCTCTGCTTCTCTCGCACTCCCCTGCGTATTAATCCGGCCTCTTGACCGTCTGTGGATACTTACCGACATGATACCCGTGTTGTAAAGCTTTTCCGATCCTGACTTCAACTGACAAATCATGTGATCACTTAACAATAGAGAGACAACGATGAAACATTAGTTAGAAAACACTCCTAATAAAAATACTCCATTATTCCATTTTTATTACGAGTAACTGTTGTTGCTCCATGATGAATTCATAATGTTATGCAATCTTATGCCGTTAGGAAAACCCATGTATAAACTACCCCGTTGTACCCCGGTCCGTCCTATAAACTTTCCAGTTTTTCAGATAAAATTCAAGTGAATTGGAATAGTTTCAAGTAATAAATCTGAAATTTCACAACTTACTTAACCTTCTGATGAGAAAGTTCTACCAAACCCTGTCGGTGGGAGCTGAGAGGGGGAACTGCTAAGTGCGCTCTGGTGTTGTGTATGGTAGTCAGCCCTTTTCTTCAGAGGGTTCATTTTTTCACAAACGTAATTTACACTCAACATTGAAACGTCATCTGGTGACCTCTTTTTCACCATGACAATATTGTAAGGATTTATGCATTAAAAAAGTATATTTTTTATTAATTCTTTCGTTTTTGTGAAATTATGAAAAATTGAAAAAAAACACGTAACATGGATGATGACGATTTAAATGTTTTTCACGCCGCTGAAATACAGTGTAGTAAAATATTTATCTATATAAATCTGCTGATCCGTACAATTTATTTATTTATTTTTATTATTCCAGAGAACAAAATGTATGGGACGGTAGATTTATAGGGGATCTACGTGCAAGTCGAGAAGCGATAGGACAGAGAGAAATTCGGGATATAGAACAGGATGAGGTGGGTATAGTATCGATTGCCCCGGGGAACATTGTGGCTAGGAGGCTAGATGGCTTCCCGAATCATTTCGACCATTTTACTCCCTGGAATGTCTATGACCTCATATTTGATCACATTCCATCCTCGAGGAAAAGCTCTTGTGCCGACATTTAGTATGAGACTTTTTCTTATGTCAAGATACATACTACAAAATCTTCTCTTATGAAAATAGTTGCAAGGGATAGGGGATCGTCCACAATAAAAAATAAATCCGTCGAGGAAAGTGTCTGCAATTTTCTGGAGAAATCTTACAATTTCCCGTTTAGATTCTTGAAATTGTTTTCGATACCTGCAGGGGAGCGGAAATTCTCCAGAAATCAACTGAAATTCGCGGTCACCATAAAACCCGGGAAATTTCAGCTTGAAAACTCAGTATATCGACCTCTTTTTTTTATCAAAATTCTTTTTTACAGATTTGAGAATTTTGTTTTCATATTCACAAATTTGTTCTGTTAAAGTATTTATGATGAGGTAGGCATGTAGGAGGTGAGACGGGAGGAAATTTATTGTTCTCCCCACGTAAGAAAAAACGGACGGGCCGAGCTTGGCCCAAGCCCGGTGGCCGGCCTGCCGAACTTCGGGCCCGTTCCTCAACCAGAACCGCGCCGAACTTGGTTGAAACCTGGAATGATAACATCGGGCCAGGTCTGGGCGCCGATCTTGGGCCAGCGTTGGTTGCCAATCGTTGGCCAGGCTGAATTAAACATTACTTAATTACATGAATATGATAATATGGGTGATTGAAATACAAGTAATTTAATATTACTCCTCAGCATTCGTAATAGGTTCAACGAGGAAAAAAAATCAATACCGGCATGCGACTGGTGCCGCACTGGCTGCCAAACTGTTCATGGCAATTATCAATAATAACAAAAACAAAATAATTAACATTTTTTAGGATGATTTTTAGTATTGATTGTGCCCTACCTACCAAACCCTAACGCAATCATCGCTGAAAAACCGATTTTGTTAACTTAAAATATTACCCCCTAACGTGGGCTCGAACCCACGACCTCACGACTACTAATCCGACGCCCTAACCACTAGTCTACCGCGCAATTCGTAAAACCTCTACTTCAAATCTTCCATATTAATTCCATCTCGGTTTTTTTCGACTTGAATGTTTTATCATTCAGTTGATAGAAATATTAAGTGATTCAACTACAGTTTAATCGGTAAATTAATTCAATAATGAATAATAATAATTATTATTATTAATTACAATAATAATTATAACAATTAGGATTACTGTTGAATGACGATTCTTCTTCTCTTCGTAATAATTAGCGAGTAACATGTGACTTCAACACCTACAATGTCACCATTTTTTTACGATTACACCCTTAATATTTTACCCTCAAGTTTCCACCCTTACCATTCAACCCTCAGAATGTCAGTCTTATGATTTTTTCGCCCCTTTCCATTATTGCGATTTGACCCTTACAATTTTACTCTTCAGATTTTACCCTTATGATTCCACCCCTATGATTCCATTCTCATCATCTCACCCTTACGACTTAACCCTTACAGTTACACCAACGGCTGGAGCCCAATGACCAAGCTCCGGGCCACCGCTGGCTGAGGCTTGGTTATCGAGCTCCGGCATGCCAGTGTCCGGCCAAGGCTGGGCCAGATCTGTCAACCAAGGCTCGGTTACCTGCCCTTCTCCCGAGACTCAAGCCCTGGTCCCCAGGGATGGCCGAACCTCGGTCCAAGCCTGGGCGCCCAGGCTTGGCAAGCCCAGGCTTGTGCCAGGCTTGGCCCGTTTCTCCAACACTGGCATTTCGTACGTGGGGCGCTTAGCGAAAGAGTTCTCTAGAGTCCTAAGAGTATTACCGTATTTTTCCCAGTTGGATGGGAATCCTTTGGATAAAGAATATCAAATCGATTACGAGGCGGAGGGCGAAACACAATAAGAGTGATGTAAAACGACCAAACAAATTTCCTCTTCTCCCCAACGGTTTGCTTTGCCTCTTGAACTGAAGAATGAGAATGGTGATGTGAGAGTAGGAGGAATAAAACGTAGAAGAGCAGAAGGGGAGAGTACAGAAATCGAGAATTTAACATTTTTTATTATTCCTATAATTCCGCTTCTTCTCTTGACTTGGAACTGAAAACGTCAAACATATTGAAGATTTGAATTCTTTGACTGTTGAGCACATTTTTAAACACGACATAAACAAAGTTGAAATATGACACAGGGGAAAATTATTTTGCTCGGTTGTGTAGGGATTTTGATAGCGCATTGTTGAGGTAAACTATAGTTGAGAAGAGTACTTTGATAGTATGGAATTCAAGTCTAACATAATTAGATTGTTGGGCAAGTGTCACGAATGAGCGACACCGCAAATTCCGATAATATAATAGAGATGCTGTCTTGCTGCATACATGATAGATATAAACCAACTACTGGAGCGATGATATTCTAATTAAGTTCACAACAGCCTCTTCTGTTTGTTCCGTAAAATCAAAGCAGCGCTAAAACAATTTTCTGATTTGAAAAATGTAATCACATCAATTATGTTCCTCTCGAAAAAAGAAGATGTACTGAGTTTCAGATAAACATTATCATGACACCAACCAAATGAATTACACGGTGAAAATATAAAATAGAATCTGGCTGGAGGCCTTTGGGCGGTGGCCACTCGCAAACCCCTTGCGGCAAACCACGTTAAAAAGAAATATATATATATATATATATATATATATATATATATATATATATATGAGGTATTCCCTGCCAAATCAGTCAACGGCTGACCCTCACCCTCTTGAAAATTGATGGCGATCTTTTCTACGATTGGGAGACTTGAAAAACTATCTCAAATTTTTCAAGACTTTTTTGACAGCCCAGTTCGGACATATGATTTTTTTCAAATTGTTCCGTTTTTTTACGATAACTCGAGTTCTACTCATCCGATTTCGATTCATTAGGGGGCAAAATTTTCCATTTTTCACCGCCTATAAGAATGTACTTTAAATTTTTTTTTCCAATCTTTAGATGCTCGAAATACCGAATTTTCGAGAAAAAAAGTTGAAAAACTTGAATTTTGCCAATTACGTCACGGCCGATTATTTTAATTTTTTCCAGTAATTCTTATAATGAAAACGGAAATTTTGAGCTGTCATACATGTTGGGTTCCATCCAGGATCTTTTTTTTTTTTCTTTTTTTCTTTTTATAATTGCGAAAATTTGGTGAAAACACCTTAAAACGACTTTGATTATGTATCGAAAAAATATGTAATATATAGGTATATATTTAAATTTACTTCATACTGTTTTTAATCAAAGTCAACCAATGACAATTTGGGGTATTTTGACCGAATTCGCGGAATTTTGAGAATAAAAAATTAAAATTTAAATGGATCTACGACGAAACTCAACATGTATGACGGCTCAAAATTTTTGTTTTGATTATAGGAATTACTGAAAAAAAAAATTAAAATAATCGACCGTGACGTAATTGGCAAAATTCAAGTTTTTCAACTTTTTTTTCTCGAAAATTCGTTATTTCGAGCATCTAAAAATTGGACAAAATTAAAAAAAAAAACATTCTTATAGGCGTTGAAAAATGGAAAATTTTGCCCCTTAATAAATCGAAATCGGATGAGTAGAGCTCGAGTTATTGTAAAAAAATGGAACAATTTGAAAAAAATCATATTTCCGAACTGGGCTGTCAAAAAAATCTGAAAAAATTTGAGAGATAGTTTTTCAAGCCTCCTAATCGTAGAAAAAATCGCCATCAATTTTCAAGAGGGTGAGGCCGCTGACTCATTTGGCATGGAATACCTCATATATAATAGAAATATTTCTACCACATATTAAACAGTTCATAGTAATGCGTTTTCAATCTTTAGATGTTCATAATAACGAATTAAAACAAAAGAAAAAATTTGAAAAGTGAACGAGGATTTTTATGTCATTGGGCCCGAATCACGATTTATCGGGTCTGATAACATAATATACTATTATAGGATTTTTTTCATCACTGAGGCCCGAGAAGTGGTACTTACGGCGGCTGTGTTCAGGGGGGAGGGGGCAATCGGAAGAAGAATGGGATAATCATAATAATAATGATGATAACATTCAACTAGGTTAAAAATCTGACAATATTAGTTCATCTTATTCGACCTAATAAAAACTTGAAGTAATTGGCTGAATTCAAGTTTTTTAACCCTTTTTAGTGAAAGTTATCATTGTAGGTATCTAATAATTGAAAAAAAAATTCTCACGAATTCTCAAAGATGTCAGATCAGAAAATGAAACATTTTAGTACTGGATAAATTCAAAAAGATTGATTAGAATGCGAGTTATGTTAAAAAACGGAAAAACCAAGAAAACATCATGCCTCCTGTATTTAGCTATAGTAAAATCCAGGGCCGTGACTATTCGCACCATTGCGTGAATCACTCCCGTACACTCCATACACTCCACGCATGCGTGAAGTTTGTGTGTTTCACGCAGCCGAATTTTCATACTGCTGTGTATTTCACGCAGTTGAAGTTTCATACTACTGTGTGTTTCACGCAGTTG
>NW_021680363.1:25953-26309 GCF_001412515.2 Diachasma alloeum
CATTTCTCGACCCGCTCTTTCATTTGAGCCAAAAAAAACATTCATATCTTGTCTGACATCTCTGCTACAAACTCTGGTCATCAACTCTGGTTTTCAGTTGAAATTGGAATTGTTAATTTACACAATAATAGGAGTGCATTGACGATTTTTTCTTAACTCGCAAAAATCTTCGAACAATTTGCTACCGATTGGTGATAAAATTTTTTGGAAATAATGAAGTAGGGAGGATAACGCCTTTTTTTCAGGGGAGATTTTTCAAAAATTTATTTTTAAAAAAGTCCTAACTAGCAAATGTTTTTTATTAGCTCGCAATTTTTTTCAAAACTACTTCAATGAGGAAAAAAATAAAAATTTGG
>NW_021680363.1:26355-27692 GCF_001412515.2 Diachasma alloeum
AAAAAAATTAATTTAATTCATCTTGTATAAGGCCTAGGAAGTGGAAAAACGCAATTCTGAGCCATCCACTTGCCTATAGGGAACCCAAATTTGGTTTTAAGGCTCTAGATTATGGTTTTCATGGTTTATGTTTGGAATCTGACCGAATTGCTAGTTGTCGAAAATTGTGTAATAAGCTATTAAATATCGGTAGTAAAATATAAAAAAAAGGAGTAGAAGCAATGTATCTGGAGTAGAACTGTTTGTTTGAACTGTTTGCGATTATCAATTGAAAAAATGTTTCATCTTGTGAAAAAACAAACGAGTTGGAATAAAAACCATAAATTTCTCAAGATATGAAAGCAATTCTATGCTCATTTTGAAAAAAAATCTCCCTAAAAAAAATAAACAAATGTTTTTGGAAAAACAGCGTCGAGAAAAAAATTTGTTTGCTTCTTACTTAGCAAGTCAAAATTTAAAAAAATATAAATAAATGAATAAGAAAGCCAAGTCAGAAATGTCGAATCAATGAGTCTAGTGTACAATCAGACTTCTATGAAAACATATTTCTCAATAGAAAAAAGATTAGAAAAAAATTCTCCATTAAAAAAAAAATCGGCAGGAGCAGGACCAACGTTTTCGGAGTTTTTCGACTCACTGTCTATATCATCTAACCCTCCATCTTCTGATCTGCGCCAAGGACGTTGGTCCTACTCCTGCAGATTTTTCATTTCATGGAGAATTTCTTTTGAATCCTTTTTCCATTGAGAACTATTTTTTTTTATTGAAATCTGACTGTGCACTAAACTCATTCATTCGACATTCCTGACTTGGCGTTTTTTTCATTTATTTGTAACAAAACTTTTCCTTGGTGCAGTTTTTTTTACAAAAACATTTGTTTTTGTTTTTTTAGATTGTTTTTTGTTCATCAAACTAAACCCTCACCCTCTCAAAAGTGAACGGAGATTTTTTATATGATTAAGAAGCTTAAAGAACTATCCTCTGGCTTGTTTCTGGATGTTGGCCGTGACTATTCGCACCATTGCGTGAGTCNGAATCACTCCCGTACACTCCATACACTCCACGCATGCGTGAAGTTTGTGTGTTTCACGCAGCCGAATTTTCATACTGCTGTGTATTTCACGCAGTTGAAGTTTCATACTACTGTGTGTTTCACGCAGTTGAAGTTTTATACTACTGTGTGTTTCACGCAGTTGTATTTTTATACTACTCTGTGTTTCACGCAGTTATATTTTTATACACCTGTGTTTCACGCAATTGCATTTTTATACACCGGTGTGTTTCACGCAGTTGTAGTTTTATACACGTGTGTGTTTCACGCAGTTGTATTTTTATAC
>NW_021680363.1:27949-36789 GCF_001412515.2 Diachasma alloeum
AGGCAGATGGACGGCTCAGAATTGCGTTTTTCCACTTCCTACACCCTATACAAGATGAATTAAATTAATTTTTTTTGGCATTTTCGTTTTTCGCGATTATCTCGGAAACTATGAGATAAAACCAAAAGCTTAGAGCCGGCACGCTCCGCGTGCCTAAAAGTCCAATTTCCGCCACATTGTGATGAAAAATATTGTTCGTAACTCGTGAAAAAATGTTTTTTGCACTCGTTACGAAATGTACTATTTGAAGTTTTTCTACGATACAAGAAGAATTTCGGCAATGGAGAAAATCTCGGAATAAATTCTTACAGAATTTTTGGGTTTCTCTAATGTTAAATTACCCGAAAATAATGAACAATTCCGCGACGGAACATCAGTAAGGAGCAGGGATTGATTGATTTGACATGGAACCTATACACTTTGCTCGTTCTGGGCAGTTGCACATTTGAAAAATAGTTTTTCAAATATGTCGAAAACTAGTGAACAAAAAGAGAGATGCCAAGGAAAAAATCGAATCGGAAATTTGCCTGACTGCAGCAAGCCACATAAGACCATATAGGAACTAAGTAGATTACACCGAGAAAGAGCACGATGTTAATTCATTTGGTGGGAATGAATTTGCGGTGTAACGCCCACAGTTAAACTCCATGCAAGTGTGCCAGACTTACGCATAAGTACTAGTACAATTGAATTGTAGGGGTTAAAATGAAGGGTAGACTAAAATGGGAGACCTAATGCTAGGAAAAAGTGTTACCAAACAATGTTGAGTCATTGAAAAGTTTGCGCACAAATAAGGTTCAATTGAATTATTTTCCTTTCATCGCTATCAACATTTTAATAAAAAGAATACAAAATATTTATCAACGTATTGATTGTTAGTTATTGTAAATTCGAACAGTTGTGCTCTACAGCTGTTCCCCCCTTTTAATACATTTACGTGCATTAAATAGGTAGAATCCCTTTATTGCGAATGACTAAGTCGACTCCGTCATTGTTAGGTTATACTAAAACTTGCAGTTTGAAATAACACAGTAGTGGTAGCAAGCTGTGAAGTGTGGTTTGCCATGATTTGACATCTAACCAGTTTACTGGGAGGCGACCCATAGTTTCAACCCAACAAAACACTCTACAAGTTTTCCCCTAATACTAAAACCCTTTACTCAGTAGGAAGGCTTTTGGGTAAATACTTGTTGCGCCTTTCTGAAAGTCAATTAAGCTGATAGGATTTTATAAAGAAAGCTTCCAGGTACAAATTTCACCCCATTTGAAAATAGTAGAGACATCCATCAGTATTGTTTGACCACTGTAACGATTATTAATTAAAAATTGCTCAAAAGTTTTAGGTCGAAACAGATGTTCTCTAGTTATGCTTACTATCCCCTTGGTACAATATGGTTTCCCGAGAGTTAACCAGCTGACCGGTTTGCGTGTAAATAGTCTATTCAATTGTAGAAATTTCTCGAGAATTACCTGTATGAATATTATCATCGGGAGAATAACCAAAATCCTACCAGCAATATTATCTCGGGCTGTGAAATTAATAGGTTGGAAAATCATTGGCATTTCCGATAGGAATACTGCAAGATATTGAAAAAAACGAATTTTCAAAACCACTAATTACGAAACGACCTTCTTTGGTCCCTTTTTCCCGAGACATTTAAAGGACGAAATTTTCAATGTGAAAACTAAATTGTCGATATATAGAGAAATGATAAAAGGAAATTCTTCGGGCTTTATTTTGCATCAGTCGATTTTTCGATTTTTAAGTGCATTCCTTGCAATAACAAGCTGATCAGAGATTCCCTCATAACTCCCGATATTTGATATACTTATCTTAGCACAGTCGATCTATTAGTCGAATTTTATCAACAGCGATCAAATCGATTGACTCTGGAACACTGTCCAAAGTAGGCAGCAAGTCAGAAATGAACAAATTCTTAGATCAACAAAAATAGATATTGTATCCTCTACCAAACTTTGAAACTTCAACGTGCCCGGCTTGTAAGTTGAACGAGTTTTCAGATTAGGCTGCGATAAGAGCCGTTTTAACCTCAAGGGTCAAAAGAGCAGTGTTTCATATTCCAACTTAATGGCTCAACCATGTCTCATTTTCATTTCATAAATGTCCTCAATACCCATTATAAGAACATAAGAACCTTATGAATCCCATAAAGATTGCAAAGGAATATCTTCAACTGATTCTGAAAGAAATACATCGCAATGGGGGAAAAACATATAAAACACTCCCTCCTCCACCTGAGTGAGAGGAAAATACATAAGTATGAGCCGCTTATCATGATGAAAGCACAAAATTCCAACTAAAAACACCGACCAATTAAATGAGAAAATGAAAGAGGAAGATAACAAAACGGAATATAACAATTAAAGCCCCCTACAACCATGAATATAATGGTAAAATCCATAATACAATCCATCTTTTATTCTTGTCATAACAACAGTTCAACGAAAAATTCTCTCAATATACAGAAGAAACATCTTTTTATCCAACAGCCATGACTAAGTAATAAACCAAGAAAAGATGTTTGAGAACTCAAATGTTGAAATATTCTTGCAGTCATCGTTCATTAAGAATCCATTCGTTGAGAATCATGAAAGGGGCGTTTTATGACACGAAAGATTTTTGTGTTGTCGAGATTTTGCTTCTCCAATACATCGTTATATTTAACTATTGTCACTATTCATCATCCAATAAATGCAACAAAAAATATTATATCAATAGTGTTGGCCTGTAGATGGCAGGTCCCATTCAGATGGTTCTATTTTTTCTGTTTTTTCAAGTTTCATTCCACTATCTATTGTTGACCTATAGAAATACTTGCTTCAATGACGCACCAGCGAGTTATTTGATATATGACTTATTACGGGGAAATACTGGTTGTTAGCGTAGGCAAATGCCATCCCTGTAAATCTCTCTGTTCTTCATAATCATTCCGAATCTCCAAGCAGTATCAAGTTCAAGTATGGTTGCAGATTCCCCGTAATTAACACATCAGCATTCGCAAATTCAGATGGTTGAGGTATTGACTGCTATACGATCTTCTTCGGCGGTTGTCATACCATTACTGTCCTCAACAGTTTCCTCAGTTTCCTCTCTCTTGTCAACTTGCAGAGTGGTTCTGCGCTTGGCAGAGGTGACACACATCCTAGGGGTATCGATGGCATCAGCTGGAGGGCAACAGTATGAGAAGGTTGGTCGTCAACTCAACCAGGTCTTTTTCCGGCATTAACAATGCTGCGGTCAATTTCTTTGTGGGGTTTATTCGATATCAAGAGGAATTCCTCATTCCATTCATTACAGCCTTCATCGTCTCTTAATCCTTAAGATATGGGGAAAACTTATTTTTCAATGTGGAAAATAATTTCTCAGCGTCTAGAATAAAAATGGATGAAAATTGGTGACCACATTCATTTTGCCAATAATAGTTGTTATTTTATTTTTACTTGCAAATGGATGATTTGTAATCGTTGATTTTGACAATCTTCTAATTTTACCTGAAAATGATGTCATGAACCATGAAGATATGACATTTTGGGTCAGTTTTTTTTAGAAGAATTCTAAATTCAGTCGAAGTTCTCGTCGGCGATAAATTCTCCATAGTCTAAAGCAAATGAGTGTCTAAGCCATGCAACATGTAATGTTACAAGAAGTGATTTCCAGAAATTAATTTCTCACTAGGAAATGAAAGATGGAAAGATTAAGATTATTACTAACGTGTGACTCAGATATGAATCTGGACAATATGGATATGAGACAATATCAAAATTATGGTGAACATTGTGCGTTTTGGCTAAACATCCTTAATGGCATGAGGTAATGCTCCGAAGTTGGGTAGATCATCGACCGAAGCCCGCCACCGATTATTGGAGATATCGGGGACAATGTAGGCCCAATGTTTGACCGATTGCCTCGAGCCCAAATATGCCACGTACTCAGTAATATTATATTTCTGTCAAATCATTATCACCAGAAATTTCCTTCTAACGACTGTACTTTGTGTACATGTTCAAAGTACATGCAATGCATGGTAAATTCAGTGAAACAGCAACAAGTTTTAAGTTGAGGGTTGCGATGGTTCATTTGTTCCGTGTGGAGTGTTAGTAGTCGTGGGGTGCTTTAATCGAATACAGACTGGCTTTGTAATTGAATGTCTTCAGTCTGAGGGCACGTTAATGCTCATGCAGTGCTGTCTCTAAATATACGTTGTTTCCTAGTTGTCTTCTATATTTGCAATGAAGGCATTATAACCTTACAGGGAGCTCGACTTCGACAAACCTGTAATTGCTGTATCGCCCAGCTGAAATTGCTAACAGGGGGCATTACCTTGGCATGTTATAATCGTGGAAAAATGGTATATGATGACATATCGAATGACGCATCGAATGAAATTCGTGATTCCTACTGGCCTTAAATGAAAGCACATGATTCATCGATGCTATTGACTCATCCTGGGACCCACGGGTGCCATCTTGGATTGGGTCTTATTGATCAGTGAAACTCAGGTCGTTAGATGATGGTGCAAAAAATTCCTACTGGGCCTTAAATCAAAGCACATGATTCATCGAAGCCTTTTGCAGATCCTTGGGTCTGTGGGACCGCCCATTTATCTATCGTCACTAGACCATTTGTGAAGTCTTGGGAAATGCGCGGAAAATTCGGGAAAAATCGATTAATTTTTGCGCAGAAAATTAGCACGTAATTAGTACTCCACGCTAGTATGAAAATTATGTCAATCTGATGACATTGGTCTGCTAGATAAATGGCCCAAACTCAAAAATTAAATTTTCGTCGAAAAAGCACACAAACAGCACATATTTTTTAGTTTTTCACCGACCCGATCCAACGACCCTGGTCGGCTAACTTTTTGGAGCTATCTGGAAGAGAGATCTCTGAATCATTTTTCTTTAATTTTTCATTTACCAACATCAACGCGTATTCCAACCATTTTTATCGATATTTTGATTGAAACTAATTCCAAAATATAGTGACAGAATAATGGTTGATTTCCATAGACAACATAAACGACAGTTGCCGAACATGAAGACTATAATAGAATATCTGGCAAATTTTTGCATGAAACTATTAATTCTAAATATTCATGCAACTCCCATTGGCATGCGCACTGCTCCTATTAGAAATTGATCAATTCCCTCAGTGTAAATTTTTTAATCAAAACTGAATATCGAGCAGAATCCGGTAATTGAATGTCTTCGAATGAATGCTGTCTGTTGAAGAATAGAACCCGTTTTATCCTCCGCCATCTATCCCACTCCCTTTTTACGTTTTCATGCCCTAGTGCGAATATTGAACGGCTATGACAGGCTCTGCGTAATTGCGCCTTCGATTGAAAACGAGAGAAACGTCAGTTGTCTGAAAAATATCCATTCCTCTGCAATTGGCTGCATAGAGCTGAAAAAAAGGTCAGAGATCCTTTTGACTATCATTGTAAAGCGTTCGCATAAAAATGATTGAATTTTTCAAACGGATTAAATCTGGGGAAAAACAAAAAATCCTACAATTGAATCTTCTTTATCAAGATTGTCACTGAGTCAGGTGTATGTCAATTGTATAAATACACGGAGAATAAAGTTGGAGAAAAATTACTAAACAAGTAATCGTAGAGCGAAATCCATGTTAAGGTGTTTGTCACTCTATATCGGGGTAAAAGTACAAAAAAAAGACAAATAGTGAATTTTTCTTCGCTGGCTGGGGAAAATTTACGCAACAGTGAGGATAATTTCTGCCGAAACTGTAAAATTTGCTCTGCATCCCACCAAAAAATTTCTTGCGAACGTGAATAATTAATTGATATTACATAATCATTCACATAAGTGTAGAAATTTTTGTGTAAGGACAATTATTTTTCATCGAACCTGGTATAGTAAAATTTCACTTTCGTCCATCTCCATGTTCTTTACTTAGTTGCCGGAAAAAATACCCTACCGGTGTGAGAAATTTTACAATACAAGATGTGTTTTTTTACCGAACAAATGGTAAGATATCCTCAAAAAAGTATTTTTTTAATTGAATTGGCATTTCGCTATACGATTACTTTTCTGTAGTAAAGTGTGCGCGATATATTTTATAGATAATTTTTATCCAATTTTTCTCATACATGTCTACGTATTTACAGACACTTCCTACAGATGCTTCCATTCGAAACCTAAAAACGCAGGATTTCACTTCCAAATCGATGGGCAATTTAGTATATATTCATCTGTCAATTTACTAGATCTAAAGGTATATTTGTTCGTTGTTTTACGATGGAGAGAGGAGAATTACATGTATTAAGTGTCGCACTATTTTTGCCAATGCAGCACAGCTGAAAATGCAACGACATCTAACGACTTCCAAACGATCATCAAAATCGCCAAGAGGTTTTAGGGCGAACTGCAGTCAAAATATCCCTGTAATTTCTAAATAATTGTCCAAAAAAAAGCAGAAAGACATTGAGAGAATGTTTCTACTAATGCTTGCTAGCAATAAAAACTGAATCCACTTCCAGAATGACCCTAAAGTATAGTGTGGCCTATGTAGTCATTCCCGGGTTTCTATAATTCCCGTTTTCACCAAAACGTTTCCAATTGTCTGTCTCCCAATTTCAGGGCATCAACAGCCCTAAGAGCAGACAGAAAGAATGTATCTTTGGTAGAACTAAACCGGAGAACTATTGAATGAGCGAAATGAAATTTGAGGTGGTTAAATACTGGGGGTTTGTCCTTCAATCGTCATTCAAGTTTTGTTGTCTACAGGTAGAATTTATTCATTTTGTAATTTAAGAGGGGGTATAAACAGAACAAACATTCATTCTCTCTCGCGAATATCTTTGCAGAGAGACATTTATGAGAAATTTGTTAACGGACCTTGTCTCTAAACCATTTAATCAACTATGTTTATCGAATAATTCTCTGGACCGCCAGCCTAGTGAAAATCATATTGTTGGTCGTTAAATTATCTTAGCAATGAATAATTTTAAGAGAAATCATTAAATTAGAAAACTCGATAGGCTGAGCAATTTTGTGATTATTTGCAAAATGGTGTGCATCAATTCTTCGAAGTTGTCTCGTTTTATCACTCTAGTCATGACGATCATAAATATTAGTCCTTTGAATAACTCAAGCCATGAACTCTGTCAAAACCTATGAATGCTTCTCCACTGCACATTCCTGAATATCATTCTGTACAAATTTGATCAATGGGTCCTGCTCAATTCAATGGTAATTCATGCGTTTTTCATCATCACCTGACACTCCTTGTCAGATATCACTAACACAGGATTGGGGTATTCCACCCTTCCTATGTCATGTTCTCATCCCGTCCCTCGTACCGCCCAAAAATAGTAAGTCCTGCACATACATGGTATCTTTGATTACTTCGGCTTTCTCCCTTCACCTTCCCATTCTTGGTATCCATTGACTATGCACATGTGCATTACCAAAGACCTCTATACTTTTGTTAGATCCGAATGGGAAACAGGGACAAAGTCGGATGTCATGCACTACAGTTTTACTGTGCATACAACCCAAAAACCCTTGAGAAAGTATACCACATTGATTTCCATTCGCTCCTGAGCCACAAGTCGACCTCGCTCGGATTTCGGATAAAGTGGAACAGAATAAGAATTTGAAATTGAATGCTATTTCAACCGTATGGTAAACTACAGATGCAAGGTCTCAATATGACCAGGATTTTCTTCAGTTTCCACCTCCAGATTTCTCCACAGGAAGATACTGCTCTCAAACTTTCAAGATTTCGAAATCAATTCTCCCAACGATAAACGGCTTCCAAACTCCCCCCTCAAATTTCCAAAATCACTCATCAGTTGCCCAGAACAGAATTAATAAACTCGCATGAAGTCACCAATATCAGCCCCTCATCGTTGACATGTTTAGGGTTGTGACATAAAACCCAGTAACGTGAAGAACAAAGAAAGAAGCCAAATGGAGACAACTCTCCGAGGATCGTCTTACCAGCAAGAGGGATTAGTTTTCTCGATGGGGTGTTGCTTGCATAATACCTCTGGGGCCAGTGTTCTCCTTTCTCCCATCCCGTACTGTTTCCCTCCACTTTTTTTTCTGGTCTCTTCCATTGAAGAGCTTCAAGGGAGCCTTTATTTTCCGTATGTTGTATGACGACGTGCCTGGGGCCAAGGGGGAACCGGTGCCTATGCCAGCTGGGCTTGATTGCAACCTAGAGGAGTTGACTCACCTCAGAAACACGAACTTGTTTCTTTAGAAAATTATTACTCAAGTGACAAAGTTACAGGGTAGAACTAAATTCAATGAGGAGTGTATTCAAATGATTATATCACGGCAATTGAAGCGGCCACTTCTATCCTTACGGAAGGAAAGGAAAAACGTTCATTCAATTTATCTAATGAAAATCCCCGCTGGCGAAGTGGCACTGTACTTTGAAGACCGGATGAGTCTAAATTTTCCATTAGGTCTGATTTCCATGAGATTATTGTCGAGATATCACCGAAATTTGACCTCGGACTTGTTGACGTCCTTATTTAAAATCTTTTCTTTCGACGATATTTGCGGGATAGTTTCCAAATCCATTTTGAACTCTCTTTTTCACTGCCAAATTAACTGTGCCATCTCAGATGTCATCAAATACAGTCTATGCGATCTGGAAAAACACATTGTCTTGTCATGAATGGAATAAAGGAATAATTTCTCACAACTCCGAATATCCAGATTGACCATCGCGCAGAATGGACACCAACAACAATCTTTGACACAACTCACGTAATAAATAGAAAAGTCTTTTTATGAGTTAAGGGGGTGATCGAGTTAGCTGACAGTGGGGGGGGGGGGGG
>NW_021680363.1:36804-67751 GCF_001412515.2 Diachasma alloeum
GGGGGGGGGGGGGGATGAAAGGGGCAACGAAGCGAGAAGAAAGACGCCGATGATGTAGGTTTGTGTTGGGGTGCAATTCATTGCGGAAGCAGTCCGTTGTTCATTCTCATTTCCAGATGATCCGCCACGAGGGAAATTTCTATTTATTGACCAGCCAATTTCTCTTCCGTTTTCCATCAGAAATTGCCAGGGTGAGAGAAGGTTTTTTAATCCGACACAATTCACGATGTACAGTGGATAATTTTAGGTCGATTAATTGAAATCAATAAATCTGATATTCGGGCATTGATGCTAGGTGATTTTTTTTCTGGTGTGGGGACAAATTGAACAGTGCTCATGATGTCTAGCTGAATAATATCCTTGAATTCAGTAATTAAATGAGAGATATTAGAGAGATTGAAAAGTGTGATTGAAAATTTTGAATTGGAAAATTTTATGTCAGCCATCTTGTAAGCTTCACCGCCGCCACTCGTCAATTTAACATCGGCAATTCGGGTTTATGTAACACATTTCATGAAAATGTGGGACATATTTGCAAAATTTGTAGAAAACTATTGATAGGTTACAGGGAAATTATCAGTATGTAACGCGTCACATGACCTCGATGTCTGTACTCTGTCTCTGAGAAATTCCCTACAAGAAATTTTTTCCGAGAATTTCCTCCCTCCTCCGTTCGCCCAATTAGAGTGCAGTATTCGAGATCACGTGACAGCTTCACTTCGGTTTTATTTTGATAGTAAGGATTATTTTTCCCAATCGGATTTTGACCAATCAGAGCGCAGTATTTTAGGCTACCCGACAGTTTTATTTCGGATATTTCCTACTAGCTTTTGAATACTTTGCAATAGCTCTTAATTTTTTTTTACCTGAATATTTCGCAGTAGCTCTTCATTTTTTCAGCTCATTTCCAATTGAATCTTATATTTGGCAGACTACGAAAATCAGGTTATACTATTAACATAATTTGTTCATTCTTCCCTAATTCACCCCCTGATGTTGTCCGCTGGATTCTGATTGGCCAAAAATCCGATTGGGAAAAATAATCCGATAAATACCCCTCGAGCTTCAAAATTAATCGTGCATTTCCCTCAAGCTCCCCTGCAAACAAACAATCGTGCCAAATTTTGTAGAAAAATCATTCGCGCAAGCACTCCGGATTTTGTAACCTGCAAAACTTGACACTCTTATTTGTTTGCAACGAAGCTATGGGAAGATACCCGATAATTTTGAAGGTCTAGGAATATTATAGCTGATAATTCACCAGGCTACTAGTGAATTGTCAGCTATAATACCCCAAGACCTTCAAAATTATCGGACATTTCCCGAATTTTTTGTTGCATAGCAACGAGAGGGATCAGTTTTGCAGATCCTGAGCGCGTAGCGCGAGGGATTTTATTGCAAAGCTGATCCCGATCGTTGATATGCAGGAAAACTTGAGGGAAATATCTGATGAATTTTGAAGGTCGAGGCGTATTCAGAGGACAATTTCACATTTCACCAAAATGTGAGGAATATCTGTCAAATTCGTAGAAAACAATTCACAGGCTACAGGGAAATTATCAGACTGATAATTTCCCTGCAGCTGGGGAAATTATCTGTCTGAAACGCGTCGCGTGACTCCGAATATTGCACTCTGATTGGTCAAAATCAAAATTGGGGAAATTGTCAGTAGTAATGCCACGAGACCTCGAAAATTATCGAATATTTCCCGATTGTTTTGTTGCGTAGCAACGACAGGGAGAAGTTTTGCAGATTAAAATCCCGAGCGCGCAGCGCGAGAGATTTTTCTGCAAAACTTATCCCGATCGTTGATACACAGGAAAACATGAGGGAAATGTTCGATTAATTTTGGAGGTCGAGTGGTATTCGACGGATTATTTTTGGTAATCGGATCTGACTTTCTTCATGACTTTCTGTCACTCCACAGGATAATATTGGACAGTTATTTGGTTAGAGAAACAATTGCAGAGCTAGAGGGAAATTAACAAAAGCTACAGGGAAATTATCAAAAGCTAGGGAGAAATAACCGCTGTAATTTTAATTGAGAAGTACTTCATGTTATTGAATACTGAACTCTGATTGGCCCAGGGAAGGCCAGATCCAATTACCAAAAATAATCATTGATATCTCAATGACATCTAAAACTTTCTAATTCATTGCGAAAATTGAACTTCACATCCATATGAATTTTCAGTGGATTGAAAATTCAGGGAAATTGTTGCTTGATTTTATAAATTATTTAATCATTTTGATTATCATGTGGACCTGAAAAGTGCAATTTCATTGAATACTGCAGACTTTAACTAACTTTTCAATAACAAAAGACATGAAAATTTTGTGTGAATGAGTAATTGTTAAAAATTTCACGATTTCTGATTTGAATATTCAGGGGTAATTTTCTAACAGTGTAGCATAGTAATTAAGCTAATGAGGTTTAATGGGAAGATTGGAAATTATTCAAGATAAATTATGGCAGTCATCAAATGCTAATTGTGATCTGTTTTTTGTTTTCATTGCAGAACAGATCAGAGTAGAACAGCTGAGAATTGTGAAGGATATTATCGACCAGGAAATCATTCCTGAATTGCCATCCGGTGTCCGTCTCAAAATACCATAGAATAAAAGGGAACTGTTATTTTGTTTCCTTTTCTATTACCACGCTCAGGCGAAATGGCACGGGGGATTGATCGAGATTCTGATAGGAAAAAAAGTGTGTCGGTAAGGATAGACTATTTTTTAAATTTTCTATTGCAATAACTATGACAACTAGCTGCCATTAATAATAATGTTATTATGGTTTTATATTATCATTATATTATCGTTTTTCCTTACCTGTGCATGAGAAAAAAGGGAACGGAATGTGAAATCTAAATTCTCATATTAATTAAAGCCGCAATGTTCAAATCTCGCATCCAATTAATTTCAATACGCCAAAATCATTACATTTTCATGAATTAAAATCACTCGGGAGCTATTTTTCAATGAATTTAGTAAGCATGCGGCGAACGAATTCTACCGATACAGAACTATTTACTCTGGAGCAAAATCTCAGATAGAATTTATTTCAATGAAAGGCTTGATATACTACATCCAAAACAGTGAATGAGAGTCAAATAAAAATCGTATGACAATTTCTTTCCTCCTGAACATAGAGACTTGCATTAATTCTAAACTAATAATTTCAGGTCCCAAGAACTCAAGAAGGAGGTTTATTCACCTTGAAAATCGATCGAAGTAGTAGGACAGAAGTGAAGCCTACCTTTTAACCACCTCCACGGAAGGCCCGACTTTTTTCACCATAAAAGCATCGAATCCGATCACCGCCAGTGAATTAAACGAAAGATAAGAAAAAACAACTGCTAATCGACCAGAACGAGTTTTCGCGACTAAATCATCAATAAGCAAAGAAACATAAACAAGAAAACTCAAAAAATAATAATAAAGACAGTTCCCACTTTTTGGCTCCCATCAGCCATAAACAGTGAGAGATTACAAGAGGTGCAAAACGTGTACAGAAACCTGAAAACTGTTTTTAAAAAAGTTGACAAAAGTTCACAACAAACTTTCAACGAAAAAGCCAAAAAAGAAAGGAAACACCGAAAAACTCGTCACAATCTCTCTCTCTCTCTCTCGTTCTCCCGAGATAGATCCAACGAGGGAAGCCAAGTTTTTCAGTGCCACGTTTCCTAAAGACATTTTATTTTCACTTTGGGAATACCAGCTTCCATAAGAACATTCTCTCACATAAAATAACAAAAAAAAACAGAAAAAAATTTTTATTTTTCCTCAAAGTGTCCTTAATCCAAATAAAGAAAATTCTAAACAAACTAGAACAAATGAAAAAAAAAATAAACAACTAAACATTTTGTTGCACGCAAAAAAGTGTAATGATTAAGATATAAATCAATTCTAAATAACTAAAAATGAGTAGAAAAATGGCACGAGTAGTTTTCCTGTTTCTCCTCATGTGGACGTCGATCGATAACTCAAAGAGTTCTACAGACGCCGGTCCAAACTCTCCAGTCTTCAATTTGGACCACACAGCCCTGGAGAAGAACATTGCAGCGATTTTCAACAAAGTTGCTCATAGTTCAGCAACGACGAAACGCAGCGTGCCAGCCTACGAAGCACAGGTCTCAGCCTCAACCACCCTTTCCACTGTTCCCTCCCCACTGACAACAACAACTGCAAAATCATCAACGTCCCTATCTCCCACCACCCCCTCAATCCCCTCAATGAGAAACCCAATTCCCCGTGCAACAGTCTCGCCCCCTTATCGCGAATTACCCTCCTATGCTCCCCCGTCAAGAGCTCCATTCACTCCGCCTCTTCCTCCAGAATATCTGAATCCGTTTGCAGATAAGCCAACTCTTCGCGGGACTAACTCAGAAAACTATTCCGGCGTAAGAAGACCAATTCCTCCACCTAGTTTGACTCCAGCACATGAGAGGATCCCCATAAGACCACCTGATCTGCTTCACGCGCCTATTCAGACACCTGAAAAGCCTCCATCACGAAATAAAGCATTGAACACTCCGAGTAAGGAGCAGAGGGTGCCAGAGCCTTCGGGGGAGATTGAGAGAAAGAACAATAGTAATGATTTCGTTCCAACTCTACATTATCCCAGCATTTCCAGAATCCTTTCTGGTAGTAATGGAAGGAAGCAGGATATCCCGGAGATATTATTAAAGCCTCTATCCACAAAAACACCAATGACCAATGTTCCCGCAGCTTCTACAACAGAGAGAAGTACTAGTACGACATCTATGACGATCAGAACCACTAGTATAGTGAGATCAGTGACAAGACCTACTATTTTTAATCTGCCAAACACAAGGAGACAAGAGCCTGGTGATAACAATGGAAATAACAGCGAGGACGACGAAAAGATGGAGGAAATAGAGATTGTCGATGCGGAGAGACTACCTTATCCCCAGCCTCAACCCCCTGCTCCATCAAAAAGACCTATCGATCACAATCACATTGTTCCTCATGCTGACAGTCACCACCCCCTAGAGAACACATGGAGAATCGCCTGGTCCCTTCACGTCTACATAGCCGCCATTATGTTCACTCTCATGGCCCTCTACTCTATCTACAAAATTGTGAGATTCAACGAAGCCACCAACTTATTGACTCAATCTTATTTTCTTACTGTTCATCTACTTTTAACGACAGTCTGTACACTCAGGTGCTTTCACCTGTTCTACGATGCTTACAACCTTGGAAAATCGTTGTCAAAACCATTGTCACAGATACTGATGTATCTGCCAGCTCCATTGCTGTCCACAGCATTTGCCACATTAGTTCTTCATCTGGCTAAATGCTCCGAGGCTCCATCATTGAATAACAAATTTCTATCGCCAATGACACTGGGATTATGTTCAATGATCCACATTGTACTCTGCCTCTCCCTACATGTTTCCACTCACATCCTAGGGTACGAAGATGACGCCAGGATTTTACCCTTAGTCTGCCAGTGCATTTACATAGTGGTTTGTGTTACTCTTGGACTATGCTACATGTACGTCTATAGAGTTGTGAGATCTCAAATCAATCTAACGACTAATAAATCGGGGGGCTCACATGTTACCAGTGATCCAACGACGGTGGCCCTAGGTACTGCCATTACCACCACAATAGCAACAGCGTTGCTCTTCATTCTGATGGGTTTCGTTCAACTGTATGGAATCTTCGGTGTGCAAGAGAAGGCTCAGCCTTATCCATGGCTCTGGTGGGGCTGGCAATTTTCGGTGAGACTTATCGAGCTTTCCATGTGCGGATTACTCGCATGGGTCGCTAGCCTCTCGCAGTATCCCCTGAGAGAAAAGCAAATGCAACAACATTCTGCTCACTCTGGATTCGCCCTCTTCCCATGTGGAAGCTCCACTAGCACTGAGAATATGGACGATGTACTGTATCCAGCAATTTGTAGCACCAATCAGGCTATTCAGAATTATACCATGAGAACTGGGAAACAGGTATATGATGACAGTTTTCCATTAAATACATTACCTGAGCACTTGAATATTTCGGGCACATTTGAGAGGCACTCGATACGAAAGAGCGGAACCATGGGGCATTTTCCACATGAGGGGAGGGGATCGTTGAATCGACATGGCAATGGGGTCCAAACACTGAGGGGCTCGGAGAACAGGGGAAGGCATACGCCACAGGGGCTGCACGAGCAGGCCCCGGCGTCCGGCTCCACCATGCTGGTGGCTGAGGACGGATTTGTTAGGTTTAGAACGCTTGGAGCCGAGGAGGATGAGATGAGCGATACACAAAGTATTGCAGGAACGCATGGTAGGGGAGGTGGGTCATTGGCCGGCAGTGTGAGGTACAGTGCCAGGCATAATGCTGCACAGCATCATGCACAGCAGCACCCGCACCAGTATCAGCACATGCACACGTTACAGCATCCTCATGATAGACAGCATATTCAGGGACATCATCAGAGTCATCATCAGTTGTATAATAACACGTAGAAGGGGGAAAAAGTGGCACGCGTTGAGTGGAGAGCGCCTGTGCCAATTGTTGGAAACGTAAGTTTCATTTTGTGAGTTTTTTTTTCTCCGACATAGGTAAATTGTTCCAGGATCCTCCCCTTCAAAATATCTTCAATTTTAATTTTTTTATAGTGGATACTCTCATAAAAAACACTTACTACCGAGATGATTCGATATACAACGAAGTGGAAAGACTCATTCACATTTATAATTGCCGATGTCAAAATAATTAGGGGAGAGTGAGGCAAAATAAAACTGTCAAAAAAAACGACTGTTTGGTGCAATTCAAGCAAAAAAAATTTTATTCAATTTTCTTCTTTTATTAACTTTTTTGTATTCTTGGGAGTACTGATGAGAATAATAATTTTCCATTCAGTAGAATGGAAAATTATTGAGAAGTTTTGACGGGCGAAGATTTTGTCAATGGATTAATTGAAAAGAAAATGAAACAGCAAAATCCAAAGTCCAGAGCAAAGCCCACGGGAGATTCACAGGGGGAAAAAGGAAAATGTGATGCTGAATTTCAATCGAATAATCCATTGACAAAATCTTCGCCCATCAAAATTTCGCAATCTTCTTATTCTTCTCATCAGTACTCCCAAAAATAAAAATAAAATTTGAAAAAAAATTTAATTAAAAAAATTTTTTTTGCTTAAATTGCGTCAAACAGTCATTTTTTTCACTATTTCATTTTGCCCCACTCTCCCCTATATTCGTGCATTTAATATTTCTTTTTGCCCTCTCTCCACTCCACTTTTTTCTCCCACGACTATTCATTAACGGTTGACATTCATTGTCATCCACCATACTTTGCATAATTCAACGAATGAATTTCTCAACTCCTTATTTACAATTTTTGTTCCATCAGCTTTTCCCTGCAACCACCAGACACGTCATAGTACGAGCTGATCAGTCAACTAAAGCAACTACTAGCAGTACTCTGTCCATCCGACGTACTCAATTTGAAGAGATAATTTAATATTAAATTTAAGTGTAATATATTTTCAAATGTATAAAATGCGAACGATTTAAGTTTAAGGAGATTAATGAAATAATGCCCGCCGCTCTCGGCCCCGCTGCTTGATATCCATTCCCCCTATTAACAAAAATGGGGAAACCAAATTGAGTCCAAATAACCGCCAAGTACGAATTTTCGATTTTATGAATACTCCGGAACTATTGAAATCGTCAAATAAAATCGAAAATTGTATTACTGAATAAAGCCGTATAGCCAAGGAACATCGTCTACATTTTCTTATCTTTAAATATGGATAGTGTATTGAAGCTTTGAATTTGAATTCCTATCTTGGGCAATCGGTACTTAAATCCACGGTCCTTGTGATTTTTAAATGAAAAAGAAATAACTACATAATAAATGCATGAACATAAGGAAACATAAATGAAATTGATGTAAAACAGTGATTGGATGTGCCCTAATGACATATGACGAATGAAGATTTTCATCACAGTTACAGGAATCTTGTCGCATAACTTATTCTTCAATTCATTGGAAAACGATACGTGAAGTGTATTTTAATTTCTTATTTATTGCGCATTTGATTTATTAGTTTGTATCATATATTTTTCATCTTCGAAGTAATCTGTTTTCAAAGAGAAACAATGAAACATTCATATATTTTTAAAACAGAGGGATATCGAAATGAGAGAGGTGAGTTTAAGAATTCCAAACAGAAATTTGGCCAATTGCTGTGAAATTAATGGATTTAGAGGAAAATATCAAAATAGCCATCACGAAATTTAAGCAATTCTCAAAAGGAAAGTTTTCTTGGTCATTTTTCTGTAAAACCATTTTCTTTCCTTGAAATTTGCAAATGATCTAGGAATAATCTTTAGCCTCATATGTTTTTGCTAATTTCCTATGGAAACAATGAATTGTGTTATAAAGTTGACCACTGGGTCCAATACACAATTAGAAAAGCAATTCCAGTGAGTAATCAGCCAAGCTGGAAATTATACACTCTTAAAAACCAGTTTTCAACATCATTGGTCAATGAATTTTTTTTAATGAAAGAAAAAGGATAAAGAAATTGTACAGTCGATATTGAATTATCGTTGAGTCCTTAAAAATGTGAGACTTAGTTAGTTCGTAAGGATTACGAGCTTAAGTTGTCCAATTGTATACGTTAAGGAACAATTTATTAGTCTAAGTTTTATGTAAAGCGACGAAGACAGAAAAAAAGGTGAAGAGACGTTTTAAATGTTGTAGAAATATCAACACAAAAAATGTACCAGAAGACTGCAATTTGATGAATGACAAGAAGTTATCGATTATTATCATACTTCACGCGAACATGGCCAGCCTATCTTTGTATTTTAAGAATATTGTGGTACAAACCTGAAGGCAATTATCATTTTTCAATGCCAACAATTGTAAATGAGATCAATTAGGATATTGAATTATTGAATTTTTTGTTCAAAATTTCTATAGTTTAGCGGTAAAAAAATTTGAAGATAGATTTTAAACGCCTTTAAAAATTATTTTGCAGACATCTTCCCAAGAAAAAGGGTTAGACAAAATGGTTATGAGACCGCTTCGAAAACCTTACAAAATACTATAATAGTTTTTTGGAATAAAGTCCCATATATTTACAAAATGAACAGTCTGGAATTTTTAAATTTATTTATTCGGTTTATTATTCTTCCTTTTTACCGCTTAACTACAGATTCTACGATGGAATTCATTATTTTCTAAATTAGCAAACGTCCAGAAAATAAAAGGCGGATATTCATAGAAATTTGTACATTACAAAATTGTGATTTTTTTTAATTTCTTAATTTATATAGGTAGAAGAAGAATGTATTTATTACATTTATATATATTTTTTTTCAATTCGTTGGAAAACTGCCAGTTGTCGTTTATGATTCGATTGTGTTCCTCCGTATTTTGGAAACTCTTTTTCTTTTTATCCGGGTAATCAGTAATCCTTTCCAAAAATTTCTATGAAATTAAACCATTTTACCCCATATTCGAAATTTAATGAATTTTCATTTTCTTTTTCCTGTCTATTGACATTTTATCGAATTTGATTTAATTTTCATCTAGCCCGGGTAGAGTATGATGTGTAATACGTTTGTGGAATATTAAATGATTTCTTAGTCCTTTCCCACTCTTTTTTATGATTGCAGTTTTTATCAGAAAATATTAAAAGCATTCTGAAAAAATACCGAGAGAAACCAAACCGTGAAAATGTCAACATTTCTTATGCGTGTGATTCAAGCCGATCTTAGGAAAAAGCGAGCGTTCGTATTCTAATATAAAAAATCCTCAGAATTATACGAGATATAAAGGAAAAATGGAAAGCTGCTTACTCAAATTTAAAGGAATGGAAAGGAATTATTTTAAGGAATGGGAGAAAACGCAAAAAAAGGAAAACCAATTGTATATTACCTGTACAAAATTAATAGAAGTGAAGTAAAACACATTTTTTCATTCATTTCTTCAATACTCCCGACATTTTTGTTTATCTCACCACAACCATTGTGAACACTAACAGAGTCGATGCTGATTAAAATCATACCGATATAGTAATTACATCGTATCTCTCTCTTTCTCTCTCTCTCTCTCCCCTTTTCTCCTTCTTCCTATTTATCTTAATGAGAGAGAAAGAAAGAACAAACGTTTACTGAAGGCACGGTCGTAAGCTCAAGAGCACAACATCCGCGCCAGCCTAATCACGAAGAATGTTCTATCAAGTTTCTAAATAACGTGCATTACACAACAAAACGGGGGAGGGGAATTTCGACGACGAGAAATATTCAACATGAAATTCCAAAGAGGAAAATGAGTTATTTGTTAGGAACAACATGCTCGTAACGTGTTGTCAGTTTCCTTACGACAGAGAGGTGGCGACTCTGCAATGAAGCACAAAGCTCATCTCCGTTGCCCGAAATATTATATATCTGTTGCCAAATTGTATGCAGCGATGCACAAATTTCCAGAATAACTGAAACAAATGTGCGGCATTCTGTGATCCGTGCGCGAATCTTAATAGCAGAGTCGCCACCTTTATGTCACAAGAAGACTAACAAAGACAACTCCGTTTTTCGTTAGAAAAATCATTGTATTGGTGAAATACGTCGTCGTCATCCGTAATTTTTGGAACCAGCAATAACAACGGTAACATGATAGCTCAGTTACCTAATAACTGTGTTACTAGTGACGGAGCATACTTGTGGCAATTAACAGTCTTATTGGGAAAGAAAAAAAAATTACAATTCGTGAGTAAATTGATCCCCACAATTGCTTGAAAATCATCGAAACGATGAGCGGAAAAAAGAGCTACCTGCTAGATATGAAAAACTACCTGAAGGATATTTTCTTCGCTGGATTAAACTCAGTGAAGCCTCATATGTTGATCCGAAATAAAATCAAAGTAAGTGAAAACACTTTATTCGTCGAAGGAAAGAGTTACGCACTAGGTAACAGAGTTTATCTCATTGGCTTTGGGAAGGCAGTGCTTGGGATGGCAATGGAGATGGAGAAACTGCTCGGAAAAAGATTAACTAAAGGAATCGTTAGCGTCCCTCGAGGCTCTATAAATGAACAATTGAAGAGTATGAACAATTCCGTATTTTTTGCGTCAAGCGGTGTCGTTAGTTACCGAGAAAATTGCGTGAATAATCAGGCAGATGAAGAAACACTAAAAATTACTCGAGAATTGATGGATTTAACGACATCTTTAGATGAAAAGGACACTCTAATCATCTTGGTTTCAGGTGGAAGTTCAGCCCTTTTATCGATGCCCTGTCCCCCGATAACTCTGAAAGAGAAAAATGAATTCTGGAAAAAACTGCAGAACTGTGGAGCTGATATCAAAGAAGTGAATATCGTTAGGCAAAAATTATCGATGGTGAAGGGAGGAAAATTTATAGAATTAGCTCACCCTGCTACTGTTATTAGTCTCATTCTATCAGATATTATTGGAGATCCAGTGGATTTAATTGGTGGAGGGCCCACTTGTTATGCCAACAGAGACCCTTGCGAAGTCTTCAAAATTCTTGATAAGTACAATATAAAAAACATCGATAATACGATGAAACAATTGTTGAATACTAATGAAATTCGTGATAGAAATCATTTTACTAATGTGAATAATCACATTATTGGTAATAATTCATGTGCAATCAATGCTGCACGAGATGAAGCTTTAAAAAACGGTTTGAATGTAATTGTTTTGTTCAATGATATTCAAGGATTAGTGAAAAATGTCAGTAAAATGTATGTCATGCTGGCAAAACTTTTCTGCGGAATACTGAATAACTCAATAACGAAAGAGGAATTTACAAGTTATGTAAAAAATTGTGAAGACTTGAAAAGACTCGAGGGAAGAATTGAAAACATATTTTCACATCTGAAGATCCATAATGATAAAGGATTGTTACTGATAGGCGCTGGGGAGCCCTCTGTAGTTGTGACAGGGACAGGAAAAGGTGGAAGGAATCAAGAATTAGCTCTGCAATTTTCCCTGGATTGGGCTCAGGAGATAGAGAAAACCTCTAAGATGAAGGAATTCGACGTACTTTTACTAAGTGCTGGAACAGATGGACAGGATGGGCCAACCGATGCTGATGGAGCCTTCGGTTATGCGGATATTTCAAAAAATGAGAAAAGTAAGGATTATTTAGCTAATAATGATGCTTACCATTTCTATTCGGATTTCGAGGGGGGAGAGAACTTGCTGAAAACAGGATTATCTGGAACTAATGTGATGGACCTTCACTTAATTTATATTAAGAAGAAATAGTGATTTCCGTAACAAGTATGGAAAGAATAGAGACAAAATTATTACAAGATTGGGAAAGACCTCTTCTTTTCTAGTGGAGTAAAGAAGAGTGAAATTTTTATTGGATAATAAACGGATTCCCTCCATTAATAAAGTTTTATTTGATTTAAACATAACAGTGCGATAAAATTATGAAAAAATGTGGACGTTCAGAGGAAGCTACCTATAAATATACAATTTAAAAAAGGACACATCAAACCTCCGTCAGTTGTAATATGAGCGTGCCGGACTGCCGCGTTTCTCAGAAGAATGTTTTTCATCACATAAATCACTGTTTTAAGGAAAATCCGTATGTTGGTATATTACAGTTCAAATTTTTAAACGTCTCTCTTATTGTATAATCATGTAAAGAATGGGGAGTGAATAAATTAGGCGCAGAGACGAAAAATTAATTATAGTACTAGAGCCAACCAGGCTATCACTAATTATTAATCAAATTAATACTGTATTTATACATTGACATAGCCAAATTATACTACACACACATACACACATGAGAAATATATATATATTTTTGGTTTCGATGGAGATGTCAAGTGGTCTTTTCATTTCCGTAATAAGGTGGTGAAAAACAGGAGGTAGGTCTATAATTTGTGTGCAGATTATTCTGTCAATATGTTCGAGACGAGATTCATTAAAAGACCTTTTTTCGATTTTTAGGAACTACTCAGTTCCATGAATATTATTGCAGAACAATCTGTAAGGAAATTTTTTAAGCTATCTGACGTCATCACTCTGCTACAAATTTTTACCTCTTGAATTCAACTTTCCCTCATTTGGAGAACATTATTTTTCCTTTTTTTAATGTAGGTATATGAATAGTTTTTTCCTCTGATTTAAAAACTTCCAGGACGGATGATTGAATGATAGAGTGATAAGTCAATAAACGATTCTCTCTTTCTCTTTCTTAGTCTTCGCTCTCTTTAGAGAAATATGATTTAATTATGTCGACCTTTTTAATAACTATTATTACATATCAATTCAGAAATAATGAAAGGAAAATACAATGTAGAAGTAATTAGCCTAAAAATCCTATTTGAAGAGTAGAAGAAATTAAGAAATTAAGAAAGTAATGTGAGGAAGTTTCTTCAAACTAATATCCATTCACAAATCCCAGCTGAATAAGTGATGCTTCACAAGCATATCTCTGACTCCGTCTTTTAGTGGCTGAGATTGCTCTTTCTTCGGTGGTAATTCCCAATCAGGATTGAGATTGAAGGCAAATTGACTGAGAATTCTAAGCTCACATTTAATTTGGACCCAGCCCGGACTGTTTATGAAACTCCATGGGTGGTACCTAATTAATTAAATTCATTGATATATTACACCTATATATGATTGTGTATTACATTTTCATTATACTATTAATGAAATAATTTTTTTTACCATTTTTGTACTACTTCAACACACGAACATAAAACCTCGAGCCAGAGGTGCAGAACTTGTTCGTTTAGTCCGAGACAAATCAAGGAACGTAGCTTGACGTCCATTTGAGCATGGGCATTGTCGTGAGTGAGATTGACTGACTGAACGCAACGATAAAGTAGCTAGGACGACAAATACAGTAATTAATCAGTAGTAATAAATCAGAGCTTCAAAATGATCAGGAATTTCACGATAGCTTCGTTGCAAGTAAATGAGTGTCAAATTTCTAAGGATTAAACATCGGTTACTGAAAGCCGGTTGCCAATGGCAGCGGGAAATATTTGAAAAATATCCAGTAATAATAGCACTGCTATCCGTTTCAAAATCGTAGAACAAGAAACAATTTTTTATTGACAAAATGATTATTTACCTTATCCTATACAGAGCCTCATCATCTTAAATTCATTAGTGCTAATTATATCGTAATGTAAAGATACAAAAAGGCCCGATTTTGAGGATCCGGGAAAATTCACGAACTTTGCCATCTTTTAATGGTTCTGAGATATCTGTGCACAACATTTTCGTTTGAAAAACGAATAATTTTTAGAATTTTCAAATTCTTCCTTCTCGCGTATACTTTTGAATGCTGTAGCAACTATAAAAAAAATCAGCATATTTTTGCCGCCATAATTTGGAACAACAAGAAGACGGCAAGGCTCATGAATTTTTGCAGCCGCTTAAAATCGGGCGTTTTTTCACCTTTACATTACGATATAATTAACACTAATGAATTTCGGAAGATGAGAATATGTATAGGATAAGATGAATAATCAATTCATCAATTAAAACTTGTTTCATATTTCTAATATTTTTACGCCACTCATGCCTGAAACCGGCTGGATTACACACTCGATTATCCACTATGACAAGTCAGTCAATAGAGGGGTGGAGTTGTTCACCTAGTCGAACGCTAGTCAATCACCGGTCAATTCGTAATGCTTGATCGAGAACGGTCGTATAGAATCCGTCTAATACTCGCGATCGAACAATAATATTTTTTCATCACGCTGTGACGAAAAGTGAACTTTTCGGCACGCTCCGCGTGCCTAAAAGTCCAATTTCCGCCACATTGTGATGAAAAATATTGTTCGTAACTCGTGAAAAAATGTTTTTTAGCTCGTTACGAAATATACTATTACGAGTTTGGGGAAGGACCAATACCAATCTCCGGATGAGGAAAGTGAAGGTCAGTACGGAAAAGATACTTTTCATCATGCTGTGACGAAATATTGTTCGTAACTCGTGAAAAAATGTTTTTTAGCTCGTGGGATTATATCACTCGCCTTCGGCTCGTGATATAAACCTCCCACTCACCAAAAAACACTTTTTTGCACTCGTTACGAAATATACTATTTCGGCACGAAGTAAACGTAGCAGTAGTGTTAAAATAGTATATTTCGTGACGAGTGCAAAAAAGTGGTTTTTGGCGAGTGATATAATCCCACGAGCTAAAAAAACATTTTTTCACGAGTTACGAACAATATTTTTCATCACAATGTGGCGGAAATTGGACTTTTAGGCACGCGGAGCGTGCCGAAAAGTTCACTTTTCGTCACAGCGTGATGAAAAAGTATTATCTGACTCATGTGACTATAATCCTCGAAGTCACATTCGTCAAGTAATACTTTTCTCGTCTGATGACATAATGTACTATTGCGGCACTCGCTTCGCTCGGTGACAGGGCGGTTTTCGGACCTAGTGTTGTAAAATAAGCCACCATATTCCCTATTCCTTGGCTTAACCCTAAATTGGTCACCATACGCGAGAATCGCCGCACAGCCCATTTTCGTCTTGTAATATCAATTTGATGACTGAGTAAACACAAAAAAAACAAATCTGTTGTGTAAGAGTGTGAACAATTTTTGTGAACTATTTATTTCAATAATTTTCCTATTATTAAACCTGGTAAAGCGCTTCAAATGAAAATGTCAAAAACGAGGTAGCCAAAGTAGGATTAAAAAATTCATAGAATATTTCCCTCAAGTTTTCCCACATATCTACGATCCGAATGAATTTTGTAATAAAATTTCAATCTGCACAACTCACTCCAGTTCACACATGCAGGAAAAATATCGGTAAATATCCTATTATTTTAAATGCCTCAGGGTATCACAATCAGTAATAGTATCCCGAGAATTGTAAAATTATCCGCTATTCCTAAAACATTCATTTTCGCTCAAACTATCGAGTTTCAAAAATGTGCTTCTACCTGTAAACAAAGGTAAAAGTCGTTGGTACTCGCGAGCAATGAGAGCTGAAGAATACAGAAACAAAAACATTAAACTCTTCGGCTTAACAAGCTCAGAGAATAGAGGCTTTTCCGTAATCGTGAAAAAGCTGTTGAAGTTCAAGAAAATACAAAGTTTCGCGATTGGACAAGTTGAACTGAAATTTCACGGTTCAAGAAAATAGTTTTAAAATATTCCAAAAAATTGGTGTACATAACAGAAAGGAATTTAGAGATGAACCTAAGAACAAACACGGAAAATAATGATGGTAAACAATTACATAGTAGGGCTACTAGGGTCACTAAGGTCATAAAATTCATATAAAGGGTCACATACGACAAAATCTGGTTGACATTGTTTGGAAAGTATTTCGGTGTTTTTTCGCCTTCGGACGGTTTGGAAGGGATGTTTGAATATTTGTTTGAATATTTTATTCTAAAGATAAGATAAAAAATACCTCCTCTGGAGTAAGCACTTTTCCATCCTCGTCCAATCGATATGTTTTACAGAGAACGAGTCGACTGTAAACAGAATTGAAATCTTTTTCAACTTCTCTAGTGGAGGCTTCTTCAATGAACAACCAAGGATGACAGGGACCCCCTAAAAAATTGGCTCTTCTCATGCCATGCTCTAGAACTGCTTTAATAGCTGGACATAATGTTCCTCGAACAAGATCAGTCACAGCTTCACTAACTGCGTCATCCCCAGCACATGTGTATTGCTTACTTCTTTCGTCCAGTAATTGTACAAATTTAGCAGGAAACCATCCTATCGAAAAATAAAACATTGTTCACAATTAGTCTCTGAACGTTCTATTCAAACCTCGATTGTTTCTATCAACAAGAACTCGCACTGGTGACGCTGGTGCCTTCAAAATGACACCTGATTTGTAAAATTCTGAACTTTTTTCATGGACTTACGAGAACTTTATGCGAAAATTGAATTTTCATGTTTCACTTAAAAAATTAACTTTGATTGAATCTTTCGATTCTCCTAAGTGGACTAGACAGGAATATTTATACATTATTTTGAAGAGCGTTTACTATTTCTCAAAGTGGTGGATGAAAAATCTGATTCAATTGAAATTATTCATATACCATTTTGAAGGGTATTTGTTATTCTTCGAAATTGGACATGGTAATTCCGATTCAATGAAATGTTCATCAAGTTATAAAAGATTGTTTCCACTTATTACGTTATGTCACACGCCAAAAATAACAGTTTTTGCCATTTATCGAGGCTTTAGACTTGACCTGCGGGAATGCGTCAGATGTATTGAAAATCTCGATGAGATCTTCAAATTGATACCCCATATTATGTATTCCATCCACTAGATAAATTGTTATAAGCGATTAACTTTTTAAAAATCAACAACGAACTTGAAACGTTAACGAGCCAATGAAAAAACATTAACGTTCGAGTGTACGTAGTTTGCCAAGAATATTTCTGCTGTGGAGAATCCCCACTGGAAAGCCCTAACGATGATTGGGTCTGCCCGTAAGAAAGCAGTTGGACAGGAACGTTGGGGACCTGGCCACTCGGCCTGAAACCTCAAGGTCCTCTAATTATTTGAAAAATATAATTATGTAATATAACTATTCTAACATACCAGACGAAATGTGATTCATTTATTTTTGTCACCGAGGCCTATCCAGGTTCTTTTCAAGAGATTATTTTATTCAACTGGAGTGCAGGTCTATACTATCCAGAACCCTTTCACCATGAATTATCTCGGTACTGATGAGCAATTTCAAGAGAACATTTCAAAATTGAAGGGACAGTTTCAATTTACAATTAAAAGGTGCTTCGACATTTTCCCCGAAATTTACTTCTTTCCGAGATGATCACTCAATTGATACACGTTATATGGTGATTTAATGAAAAAATCCAATTATTTTCCATTGATAAATAAAAAGCAAAAGAATCATCATGAAAAATACAAAAAGGGTGATTATACCATACTCGAAGATTTCGAATGATTCGTCAAGACGAATCTTAGAATATCTCAAGGACCCCCAAATCTATCGAAACCAGCAAATGGAGCAATTATTAGCAAACAACATACCTCTAAGCCCATTCAACTCTCCGATCCAACAGTGTTCGTCCTTCTGACTGATGATCGTAATAATATCATTCTTTCGGAATCCTAGTTCATCATCGTCATGTCTTTCGAAATCCAGCAGAGCCTTCGCCCTCCGCTGCCGTATCCTCGACACATTGATATAATTATCATGATCCTTAGAGTGACTCTCCATCGTATAATCTGCCACGAGAGCTCCAGCATTGATCTTCAATTTCATGGAAAATACATATCCGATTCACCATATTCTTGAAACGTTCCTTAGCTTGTTTTAAAACAGCCAATTACATTTGGAAGAAAAATGCTAATGAACCCTCTTTGCACCCCATACAAATGTCCGCAAAAAAAGTCGCGCGACTCTTTTTTGGCTACCTCCACAGATGAATCCCATTCCCCTGTTTGATCTCGATCTTAAAGTTCGCTAATCAGCTTGTCCTCTGACTCTCTAGCCGTCAAACTAAGACCGTCGTCATCATTGAGTCTATGTTCTCTCCTCGCTCGAAACTCCTGAATTTTTTTCATGTATTTTTTATCGAGACGACAATGTAAATAATTTTCACTAATTTTATCCACTGTTTTCTTTTCAAGTAATATGAAATATTTCATCTATAATTCAATTGGTTAAATTAGGGCGATTACACTTTTCTTTTTTCATTTGATTGAAATTCAGTATCAAATTTTTCTTTTTTCCACACTGGGTCTTTTCCTGGTACTTCCTCTGAACTTCCGATTTTGATGTTTCATTTTCATCAGAACTTCAGCTCGATCTTGTTTTCCGCCTCTGCAAGCTCGGCTCATTTCCATCACCATTGATAGGGTAAAAATTCACGGGTTATATATACATGTCTTCTTCGGATGAGGAGAGACAATAGACTCAGCAGTGACGAGGTCAAGTTTAGCTGCTGGAGACAGGGGACGAGCTAACTAGGGGACGCCGAGAGGAGGTTGAGATCTAACAGGGGAATGGGAATCTCTGCCTACGGCCAGCATGATAAAAAATATTGTTGCAAAATATGATTGCAAAAGTTTTTTTCGGCCTAATGACGAAATATACTATTTTTTGCTTGAATTGCATAAAAAAATCGTTTTTCGACTCTTTCATTTTGCCCCAGTCTCCCATAAATAAAGTATAATAATCAGTAGTTTTATTCACCTTCGGATCGACATTCATAAAATGCCTAGCTACTTGCAGGACAGTCTCTCTCAAATCGACTAAAATTTCCGTCTGCCTTATATTTTTAGATTTGGCATCCTCTCCCTTCTCATCTCCGCCAAACAGAAAACTCTGCAGCATAGATTTGGATCTCTTCATCTGCCTTTTGTTCAAATGCTGCTTAGGCAAATTAGGACTTGCATCGGGGTTCCCAACAAGCCCCCCTTGGTCTGCCATTAAATATGCCAAGTGTCTCCTCCTGTGCGTCTCTACCAAAACATCAGTGAGAGACCCACTGACTTCCAAAGAAATCTTGAAAAGCTGATCAACATCGTCAATGTCGCCCGGGATGTCCGAAAGTGCATTAAAGATCTGAGCAGAATTCTCTAATTGCTTTAATTCGGTCTCCCTCATTTTCAGCATCCCTAGAGTAATTTGGAATAAGACGATTGATCCATCAAACAAGATTAGATCCCAAATCCTCAATAAAATTTTCATGTGCACGACGGATGCAAAAAGCGTCAGGAACCAGTGGAGAGAGATGAGACTAAGTTCAATGTCATGTTGGATTAATACATGATCAATGTCAGATAAGTAATTAGTAACCAGTGTCCTCAAGACCTTTTGATCTGCTTGGACCCCGAGAAGGGTGGAAGAATAATAAGAAGCTGGTAATAAGTCCTCAACAATGGTTGCCATCATCCAGAAAGTATCTTCCTCTTCAAGTAAAAGGAGCAAAGAAGCTGCTATTGTTCCTGTACCTTGGCAGTAACCAATATCGGGGTACAACCACGCTAATCCCCTCATTACTCTTCGTAATCTAGGGATTCCTGTGCTGTGAAGGTGAGAGAAACAGGCGTTTGCCGGCATAGTCCGCAACAAATCTTTTTCTATTTGCTTAGAGGTCATCAAGGCGTCATTGCTGGAAGCTTTCACAATATCTTTGTACGTCATTTCTGATGACGATTTTTTCTGCAAAGCCCCTGATACCCTCATCCAGATTCTAGGGCGAAGGGAATGAGGAACTCCTTGTCGAACCATTTCTCGAAGTTTTTCGGTTCTCGGCAGGCGCTCATCTGTTTTTCCATTTTCCCAGGAGATGTCAGAGATCTCTTGGGTGCGGGTGAACTCCAAGAGGGTAATCCACTGATGCTTGTGCTCTGGGTCATCCATAAATGGGACACCAAGAAGTTTCTTGGAGCTTTGTTCTGGGCCGTCTTCCTCTTCCACTCGAAAACCGAATTCGTCGAATCGGTAGTCAGGTTGGGAATTTGGATCGTCCGGTTGGCTGAGTTTAGCGAGAATATCTTGAGGCCACATAGATGGTGTCAGAGCGGAGAAAGGACCCCCAGGGATGGGAGAGATGACATCGTCGCAGAAACCGTTCAGGTCGGTCTCGCAGTCGTCTTCAGAGCCGATTGTTTCCAGTTTTTGCTGCATTGAAACGAAAACAGCATCCATTAAAAAAAGAGTGACTACTGTTATTGATAATGTTCCACTAACTACATCATACTACTGCAAGTGTCGAATGAATATTCTTTTCGAGTAATATGCAATTTAACCAGTTCTTCAAGAAATAGTTATTTGACTTTGTGATATTTTACTTTATTAGATGCATAAATATATACTACAATATCGATCTGAATAAAATTCTTCCATATACTTCCTGGCACTTACAAAAAGGGCAGCAATCTACTATACAAGTGACTTTGAGATATTCAAGAAAATGAATTTAGATACAAACTTGAACATCTTTTAAACTAACCATCTAATTTAGCCCATTTTGAATACAAAATATTCCGGTATAAAGAGAAAACTTCGTGCCAAATTCCAAGTTAATATGTCGATTTTTGCAAAAATGAGAGTGCTAACAAGGATCTTGAGCGAAAAACCGAAAAATGTAAATATCGAGACGAATATTTTAAAAAACAAATTGAAATCGGTTGAGAAGTTGTTGAGATATTTGCGAAAAGCGGTTTAAATACAAGTGGCGATTTCTCAAAACCGGCTGGATCGATTGCACTGAAACTGAGCGCAGAGTTAGTTCTCATTAATACCTATAATCTGACAGTTTCAAATTTTTTGAAATCATTTTTGTCCTTAATTCTTTAATTTTCTAAAATTTGGCCGTCAGGTGGATACCTACTTCTACAAACAAGGTGGTCAAACTTGGTATTTTTACGTTTCAGACCATTCTACATCATTTCCAAGCAAAATAAAAGAATCTAAAAATAGACCGATTTCAATGCTTCCATTCGGAAGCAAAAATCAAAATATTTGAATGAGCGAAAAAGAATGATCTTCAACAGTTGTCGATGATTGCTGAAACTTAAGATGACTTATTCTTTGACCATTAGAGATATAATTTCTTTTCTTTTGTTTTTCAATTCACAATCAACATCACTTATTTGGATTGTTATTTACTCACATTATAATCATCTTTTCCAACATAACCCTCGTGATCTCTCACATTGAATAACGATTTTGCAATGTCCATTGTTGAATTGCTCGAAAATCGGGCTCATTCATTTATTTATAGCTCATGGTGTTTCTCTCTCATGGAGCTGGAGATCGTTGGTTGATCAACGAGAACCAATAATTTTTCAAGCAATTAAAAATGCTTACAACAGCTGTCAGCAGACTTGTTGTTACTTGTCGGACTGAGGAGATTGTAGCCCTGAGTGTCAGAGGTGGGAGATAACGATTGTGGTGGGGATTGGGAAAAGTGGCGGCTTGTAGTCACGTTCGCCAAACTTCAGACGTCAGAACGGAATGAATATACGAAAATCAAATTCTCTATACGGGGGGACTCCGGTCAACTATCAACAATTGAGTATTGTTATTAGTGTGATTCGATAAGAGCTAAAGGACAGAGAAGATGTTCATAGTAACAAAACAGATTGACAGTGAAAATATTAGCAAACTTTGTCGCACATGTTTGAGAGAGGACGGTGACAAAATGGTGTGTTTATTTGTTGGTCCAGCAGGCTCCTCATTGGCTGCGAAATTGAGATCTTTATCTTGCTTAGAGGTGAAGGAACCTACCGAATAACCCAGGAAACTACCTGATCAATAATCACAATGCCTTCGTATACCTTAATCATGACAATTTATCTGTTTTGCATTTCATCTTTTGTAAGGTTTGGCAAGGAGATGGTCTCCCAGAAAAACTCTGTGATCGCTGTGTCACACGAGCAGAGTCAGCTCTATTATTCCGAGAGCAATGCAGAGCTGCTGATAGAGCTCTGCGCCAGGCAGCATCAAAGGTCGGTTTCGATATTGTCCGGTAGATTGATTAACAATTTGCCCAAAAAAAATCATGATATCCTCGCTAACTCAGTAGTGGAGTGGTAAATCGAGTTAAATCATAGAGCCAATGGACAGACGTTAGGCGACAATATTTCGAAATTCAACGGAGATTGCAAAATTGATTCTCAGAAAATCACTCGTCCCCAAAAAAGACGAAATTTCCCGAACAAATTCTTCCCAAAAATATAAAAGAAAACAATCGCAGCACAAATTTTTCTGAAAACTACCAAAAACTGGAACACAAAAATCAAAACATTTTAATATCACTTACATATTGTATTTCACAAGCAACAATAGATAATAAAACAAAAATTACACTTCCCTTGATCCTTAAACAATTCCTTCATTGTCAGAAAAAAATGACGCAAAAAATTCAATGAACCGAGGAGCAAAATGCAAAATTTAGCGAAGGATACTTGTGAATGATCAATAAATATATTCCGAGTAAAATAAGTTGTCACATACATACATATATTTGCAATCAAAATTAGAAAATCGAAAAATCGCCAAATACAAGGCTTACGAGCATTTCATAACTCGAAGTATTCACATCTATCAAATATCACTTTTTGACCTTTTCCAATTATACCAATGGTAAATCAATATTTCATTTTATTTGTAAAAAAAAAAATTTCCAGTTAATTTTGTTTTCTTCTGGGGGAGTTTTTTCTAGAATTTTACCAGGAAGTTTTGAAAAGAGAAGTTGTATCCGGGAAACGAGGGTCCCACGACCGCTCGAGATCAAACTCGGTTGGGCGTCGAAGCCCACTTCTTGCTATCTAAGTGAGTTGCCACTCAACTCTTCCCAATTGTAAACTAATCTGAAAACTCGCACACCTCTATTCGACACATGTGTTAATACATTTTTACTTTCAATTTCACCTACTGTCATTATTCTCAACAATGATATCGAGAATAATATCTTCAGGTCTCTGGTCTAACAACGTACACAACTGTGTCCGGTTGCAAATTATACGAGGAAAATCAAGGCTTCACTCCAATCGAAACCTCTGGGAAAACCCTAAAATGCGTCGAGTGTGGAGCAGTATTCATGAATTACCAAGAACTCTGTGTTCACAGTCGCCTTCACGCTCCATTCGTCCATGAATCAACCTTGATGCAGCACATGCACATAGTCGAATCAAATAATCAGTTTTTCACCACTGAATCCTCAATAAACGATCCAGTCATAGAAGATAATAGAAATGCATCAGTTGCAGTTCTAGAAGCACCGAAAACCGATAGACCTGCCTGCGCACTCCACTGTTCTCTGTGTAATCACACATTCCCAAACAGAAATCAGCTGATAAATCATAATTTTACTCATTGTAATGACAATGTTGACACTTCCTGTGATAATGATAGTATCGAGATTGCAGAGGACTCAACTGAAATTGCCGAGAACCTTACCTTTCATCAGTATCCGAGGGAACCTGAAGATCATCAGACTATTATCAATAATATGACTTATCCTGAAAATTTAAGCATTCCTCAGTCCCAAAGAATTCCACCCGAAATCATTAATTCCGAGTCTGATTTACCTGACATTTCTACGAGTAATGGAACCTTGACGTACTCTAAATTTACGGATGACAAAAGGACTCATAAATGTTCTATTTGTGATAAAACCTTCTCCCAAAAATCTAAATTAAAGACTCATGAATTATCTCATACTGGACAGAGACCTTTCAAATGCAGAGATTGTCATAAGGCATATGCTTCTAAGAGTAAATTAAATGCACATGTGAGATTACATACGCGGACTGATCTTCATGATTGTAAAATCTGTGATAAAATATTTTCATACCCGTCCTATTTGAAGGAACATATGAAAATTCATAATGTTGGTAACAAAAAGGAGGTAACAGTGAAGGCGAAGAAGTTCGAATGCTCAATTTGTTGTAAACAATTTCGAATGAAAAAGAATTTGAAGGCGCATTTGAAACTTCATAGCGGGGAGGGTCTGTTTCACTGTGAAATTTGCAGCAAAATTTTTAGTCAAAAGTATAATCTAAAGACTCACATGAAAACTCATAAAGGTGTCAAGTTACATAAATGTGAATATTGTTCCAAATCATTTGCTGAGAAGGGCAATTATACTGAACACTTGAGGATTCATACGAAAGTCAAACCTTTCAGTTGCAAAATGTGTGGAAAGAGCTTCGCGCAGTCTAGTCATTTGAAGAGTCATGAGGCAACGCATGACTCTAAGAGACCACATCAGTGCACTTTGTGTGGGAAGAGGTTCAAACTTCTATCGCATTTGAAACGCCATACTAATTCACATTCTTCTATTAAGAGTTTTAAGTGCAATCAGTGTGATCAAATGTTCTCACAGGCATTTAGTTTGAAGAGGCATCTAAAGAGACATAGTGAAATTTAGGATTAAGTATTCTACATTTGTATTCTTTTTTTAAGCTTTTGTTTAATAAAATCAGAAATAACTTCATTCGATTGGGAATTAATCGATCTTTTTCCTTGTTTTAAAATTTGAAACAAACATTGTTTAAAAGTTGTGGATTTTTCATTCTATTTTTGCTTCCGAATGGAAGCTTTGAAAATGCAATTTTTTTCGATTCCCTAATTTTGCTTGGATATGACTCAGAGTGGTCTGAAACGTCGAGATATGATGTTTTTAGACGATGTCTGTATGTATGTGTGTGCGTATGTGTGTATGTGTGTGCGTTTGTTCAGAAATGTGTCAACTCCAAAACCGTAATTACAAAAAATTTGAAATTTTGGCTCATAGTTGGTATCAACGAAATACAATTTCATTTTTTTTTTCAAAATATTTGTCAAGATGAGACCTATCTTACTGTATAGAAGTTCAGTCACCCCGCTAGAAGTCACCCCGGAGAATTGAGTTTTATTTTCATTTTTTCATTTTTTTTTACGAAATCGCTTGTTACCACGATAACTTGGAAAATAATTGAGATAGAAACTTCAAACTTTGTATGATTGTAGGTCTCATGGTAACAAAGTTTGGTATTTTGAATGGGCGAAATCGAACAAGTAGTTACGGAGATATTGAACTTTGTATGTGAAATTTTTTTCTTTAATATCTCAAAAACCACTCAGCCGAATTCAATTTTTTTTCAAAATATTCGTTATAATGGTGACTATCTGACCAAATTAAAATATAAGTACCGTGGCATTGAAAGTTTTCGAGATATTGCTATTTTTCTATTTTTAGGTGATTAGCTTACTCGTGTGGCTATAATGTGGTTAGAACTTTATTTAACGATCTCAAATTTTGAGTAGTGATCGATACTATTTAGCTACATAACTCGAAAGAATTTGAGATTAATTTGTTCAGTAGTTCGTGAGATGGAAAATTTTGTGAAAAATCGTCTATTACGTCAATTACCGTGTTTTCTTTACTTATTGGATTTTTTTATCACAATTTCTTTGAATTTCATGTTACTAACATATTGGCACAACGAAATAATCCATTTATCTATTTATTTCATTGGTAGTAGGATCCATTCGGAAGCATACTACCAATGAAATTGGTAGAAATTAAAAAAGAAAAAAGTAATAACACACAAAGTAACAATGAAATGGCTTCTGTCGGATAGGTTTCAACCTCTGCTTGTTTCACTTTTTCGCATAAAACCTAATTCGTTAATGCTTTTTGATCATGAATGCATTGATAGTTGGCTTGTGAATGGCTCCGATTTGGTCTTTGCGATCTTTCGATTTCCCAATTTTCTAATCCTCCACAGATTGAAGATAAATGATGTCACTGGATAATACTAATTATTCATCTAGATAATCATACTTTCAGTAATAATAATTCATGAAAATGAAATTTGAAATATGTCACACACTCCGTCTCTGCAACAGTCATTCCACACGATCATTTTCTATAAAATAATAAGCTATTGATAGGGGAGAGTGGGGCAAAATGAAACAGCCGTAAAACGACTATTTGGCGCAATTCTAACAACAAACTTTTTTATCAACTTTTGTTTATTAACTTTTTTGATTATTGGGAGTACTGATGGGAATAATAAGATTTTGTTCGTCTTATAATTCAATTGATTAGATTAGGCAGATTACACTTTTTTTTCATTCAATGGAAATTTAATATCACATTTTCCTTTTTTCCCCTTCCTCTGCACTTTGGATTTTGTTGTTTCATTTTCTTTTCAATTAATCCATGCACAAAATCTTCTCCCGTCAAAACATTGCATTCTACTGAATGGAAAATTATTATTGTAATCAGTACTCCCAATAATAAAAAAATGTTGCTTAACTTGTGTTAAATAGTCGTATTTTCGACTGTTTTATTTTGTCCTACTCTCCCCTATAAAAAAACATTTAGTCATGATATATGACTTGTGAAACCATTCTCATATGAGAATCAATGATGGAATACGTTGATTGAAGGAAAAAAATTATAATAAATTGTTCTATATCACGAACTATTCAGTAGATCATCCCTGTTATCCATAACATTATAACTTAACAATACTAACTATCAGCCAAAATTTCAGATGTTCCTCGTCCCTGATCTTCATGTTTGTTATAGTGAGTGCAAACAAGTTGTACTTTTGAAAAATCGCCAAATAACAATACCGTAAAAACTTTAAATTTCAATTATGGGTATAGATGTTGACACGAATGTTACAAAAAAAATTGAAATTTAATTTTACGATTGAGCCCATTCTCTATATGAACCCTTGCAATCATAAGAAAATTTGGCTTTATGCCAAATTTCAAGTCAATATCTCGTTCTTTCGAAAGTTGAAGGACAAAGATTTCAAGTCAGAAACGGAAATATGACCATAACTTTTATTTCTAGCAAGGATTGGTCAACATTAGTTGATTGCACTTATTACATAATATCATGACGGATGTTGAAAAAAAAGATGCGATCATTCGGATAATTTTCCACATTTTTGAAAAATTATTTACAAATGAATCGCTACTTCTCAAATACTAATAAAGCAATCAAGCTGAAATTTCTCGCAGAATAAATACTGTGTGAATTAATACCCTTAGTAATACTGGTATGGTCAACTGTCTCACAAAATTTCAGATCATTTGGAATGGGTTTAAGAGCTTAATCATACTAAAAATTAACTTGCGAAAAGGTATGGTTGGGCATTAGAATCAATTTTTGTATTTTTACGTTTCAGACCATTCTACATAATTTCCAAATAAAATGAAAAAATATGAAAATCCAACAATTGCAAAACTTCTATTGGGAAGCAAGAATTAATATTTTCAAAAAGTTAGGAGGGTTTTTTTGATGATTTCGAGTCCCTCTCTGAGTTGACTTTCATTGATAGTAAGAGGTGGTGAAATCCTAAGGAGTTGACCGTGAGCTGGTCTGGATAAGAGCCCCGCGTCACGCAGTCTCAAGCAAACCTGCCAACCTTCTGCGAAATCCTTGTTGATCATCAAACCGCAAAGAAGTCCTCGACCACGAAACTCAGTTGCTATATTCCTTGGAAGTGTCGTGAGTTCAGTCCTGACAATGTTGCCGAGTCTCTTTGCATTTTCAGCAAGTTTCTCGTCTTCCAGGATTCGAATTGCTTCCAGGGCTACTGCGCAAGCTAGAGGACTGCCGCCGAAGGTGCTTCCATGGGTGCCAGGTTGGAGAGTAAGTATTATCTGTAACCAATTTGAAAATTAGATTCTAAATAACCGTTTATTTATTATTCATTCTACATAGTCATTTAAAATCGTGAATTTCCGGAAATACAAGAGGTTGGAATAAGAACAGTATCATGCATGTGTAACGAGAAACATTGTCTCATCGTAGACGATCGAGAAAATCGGGAAGATGAAAGTTTAGGGGGAAATGAATGATAAATGTACTTTTTCATGTATTTCCAGCTGACTAATCCTCGCTTCAAAAAATTCCATTCTTTCGCCTCTAACAATAGTTAAGATTGTGAGAAAAATTTGGAAGCAATTTGTATACTAATAATTTTTGTTTTCATTTCGTAGGACTACCCTCAAAATTTTGTTCCTAGACTAAAATTGACGTTAGGCAATTGACGTTAGACTAAAATTCCCAGTTAGGATTGGGAAGTGGAATTGAAACTTCTCATTTTACTTCGCCTTTACTGAATCATTCCATCATCTTAACATTTCTGTTGAAAATTGAAAATCATATTGTAGAAAAACATGGAAAAAATACAAAGCAAACTGGCAAAAAGACACGAGAATATATTGCAATTCAAGATCATTCCTTCAATGGATGGGAAAAATTTCTTTTTTAAATTTCATTTACCTCATTGTTGGCAAGGACTCCCGAAACTGGATACATCCCACCAGACAGAGCTTTCCCAAGAACTAAAATATCTGGCTTCTGATTTTCGTAATCCACAGCAAGTCGATATCCAGTTCTACCGAGACCTGTTTGCACTTCATCGGCAATCCAGAGGACATTGTACTTTGTACACAAGTGACGCACACCCTTGAGATAACCATCCTAGTAAACAATTCATACAACCTCACTTCATTCACGTAATTTTGAAGATTTATTTTGTCTTCAATTCCAAGGAATAAAAATTAAACACTCTTCATAGCTATTTACCATTGGAATACGGACGCCTGCTTCTCCTTGTATCGGTTCCACCATAAATGCACAAATATGCGGATTGGTTTTAAGTTTTTGTTCCAGTGTTTCCAGATCATCGAAAGGAATTTTTTCGAAATTAGGAACAAGAGGTCCGAAATCTTTGTAATTTAGGGGCTCTGTCGATGCTGAAATTGCAGCTAGCGATCTCCCCCAGAAATTATTTTCTGCAAAGAGTACAGTGGCTTTGTTCTCCGGTATTCTCTTGATTTTGTATCCCCAGTGTCTCGCCAATTTTACTGATAAATCTCCACCCTCAACACCTATCAAAAAATCATAAAAGAATAAATTTCACATTTAAATCGTTAAACGACATTATCCAAGAATTTATCATTCTAAAAATATTTCTAAAACTCTTTGATTTAGAAAAAAAAAATGAAAAAAACTTCCTTTACTACTTTCGAAAATAATAATACAAATAGAGGAAATTTGATAGGAAACATGTCCCTTTGTGAATTACCTTAAACCTCATTATCCTGACGCCATGGGAAAAATAATATTTATGCAAGTTTTGAAATTGTCTCCATAGTCTATTAAAACCGAAGAATTTATTTACCTGTATTCATGGGAATGAATCTGTCAAATCCGAATAATCTCGTTAAATACTCGGCCAATTCCCCATGCACTGAAGTGAAAAAAGCTCTCGAAGTATGATGAAGCTTTGCACACTGTTCTCTCATAACTTTCACCAATCTGGGATGACAGTGTCCTTGATTGATCGTCGAAAAACCAGCCAAAAAGTCAAGATACCTCTTTCCATCCATATCCCATAAATAAACACCGTCTCCCTTCTCTAAAACCACTGGCAGGGGTTTGAAATGATGTCCACCATACTGTTCGTCTCTCTTCATCACATCTTGCTGGTGTGTGGTAACTGAACGCCTCAGTAAGTTGGAATTACAAGTTCTAGAGGAACTAATTCGCATAATCAACTGCATTTTCGAATGCAAAAATTGATAATTTCAAAAATCTAATCGAAAACCAATAACTAATCACACGTTTGATAGTTAAATATTGTCTTTTTCTATTCAAAATTGATTTTTTACTTTTCCTGATGAGCACAGAAACGATTTCCTCGCGTCCGGGTAGGCCTCTGAACCGTCTCCCTGATGTGATGTCATTTATATCAGCATTCAAATTGTTTGCTTGAAAACGAATTGTTTGTACGAATATCTTCATTGCATCTTTTGCTAACAAATAAAACATTATCTTGTGATAATAATACACCGTACCTGTTACTGGAAATATTTAGAAATGGAGAAAAGATTGTAGGAGGCGCCTGTCTCGATAGGAATACAAACAATTAAATTGATGATGGATTCAAGATCTTATCTATTCTTACTTTTTTGTTTATTGCATTTTGACGGACGATATCATTGTAACAGCCAAGTCTTGGTGATGAATTGATAAAAGGACTGTATCATTATTTGATTCTATTTCTTTTTTTTTGCATTCCATTCGTTCTTGCCACGGACTTTCTATCAATTCTTCCATTTTGGGAAATAATTTTTTCATTCTAATGTTCATTCTGTATACTACAATGCATACCGAAAAATAATCATTTGCATGCAGATAGGATGACGTTTTATTGGATATNCAAGTCTTGGTGATGAATTGATAAAAGGTGTATCATTATTTGATTCTATTTCTTTTTTTTTGCATTCCATTCGTTCTTGCCACGGACTTTCTATCAATTCTTCCATTTTAGGAAATAATTTTTTCATTCTAATGTTCATTCTGTATACTACAATGCATACCGAAAAATAATCATTTGCATGCAGATAGGATGACGTTTTATTGGATATATATATATATATATATATATATATATATATATATATATA
>NW_021680363.1:67781-113868 GCF_001412515.2 Diachasma alloeum
ATATATATATATATATATATATATATATATATATATATATATATGAAAATAAACCAACCACATTAAAGGTATATAAAACAATAATTAAAATCATCTTTTTAATAATTCAGTAGGAAAGCGGTAAACTGGGTTAAGTCGATTTTGACTTTTGACCAGTTTTTCATGAATATCTCAAAACCGGAGAGATAGCAAAATTTTTCTCATAAGCTTTTTTATAACCCTCAATTGGCTTTACAAAAAAGGTAATGACCATAATTTTTCTATGTCTTTTAAATTTCAAGATATTCGTCAAAACTGGCCAATAGTCCAAATCGACCGGTTTACCGCTTCGCTACTGAATTGCATGAATTTCTTTGGTTAATTATTTTATTTTTTCACCCTCCGTCTCTACATTATTTTATAGCTGTCCGCGGTACATATACCAAATTTATAATTTGCCAAAAATTTCAAAAAGATAATGAATTTTGACAAGTTGGTGCTTCTGGGGCTTCCTCAAACTTTTCCTTTGAAACAAGGTTGAAGTCACCAGTTACTCTCATAGTCCGGGGCAAAGGTAGAGATGAAGGTCAATTCGTGGTAGAAAAAAAACCAAAGAATTTCTGTGAAGGAAATGTCAATAGAATAAATTGTATAACCAAGAGAAATTGGCAACAAAAACTATCGAATTTCCGAAAGAATATAAATATCGCATTGCAATAATTCTATCAAGCTCCTTCACACTACATTCAGCGAATATGAATGAACAGTTTATTGAAGAAGCTTCGATTATCAACGTGATCATTGATGGCTAAGTATGACTTTTGAAATAATTTCAGTGGCTTCGAGTATCTGTGATTCGGTAATAACAAGTGGTGGCGCCAAACGAATGATGTGGCCGTGTGTGGGTTTGGCAAGAAGTCCATGATCTCTTAATTTTACGCAAATTTCCATGGCATCGATTTTTTCATTAATGACAATTGCATTGAGGAGGCCTTTTCCTCTGACGAGAGTTACGACGTCTTTCGGTAATTTATTGAGTTCGTTCCTGAGGAGCTGTCCGAGTTTGTAAGCATTCTCTGCTAATTTCTCCTCCTCCAGGACTTTGAGGGCTTCCAAGGCTATACGGCAGCCCAATGGATTGCCTCCGTACGTGGAACCATGCTCTCCAGGCTTGATGCAGAGCATGACTGGATCGTTTGCAAGAACACCCGAGACTGGGTAGAAACCTCCAGACAGAGCTTTCCCGAGAATCAGGATGTCTGGCTTCACGTCCTCGTAATCGACAGCCAAACGTTTTCCTGTTCTAGCCAGACCCGTTTGGACTTCGTCTGCTATCCAAAGGACGTTGTGTTTTGTGCAAAGTTCCCGCACTGCTTTCAAGTAACCATCCTAAGATTGCAAGAAAATGGATTATTTTATTTTGCAACTCAAGATGGCCAAGATCATATTCGTTAGTACGATTTTGACCCAAACTTTATTGAGAAGGGACAAGGATAAATACAGGAAACTTCTCTCGTTCGGATAGGATCAATTTACTGATTCCAAAAAACTCACGGTTCGAGAAACCATTTTACTGAAAATAAGAAACTGGTTACTTAAAGGGTCTTCTGAGTATTCTGTACTTATAAGAAATTTTTCAGGGTGCTAGAACATCAACTCCATTCAAAAACGATGATTAAAATGTTCAGGACATGAACCCTTGCATTTTTAAGATATGCATCGCCGAAAATTGAAGAAATGAAGCGATCAAAGAAAAATCCCTAAAATTCAGTGCCAAAAACTTACTTCTTTCAAAGAAGAACAATTATTAAATCAAGAATCGTGTGAGGGAGTCAAGGTGTCAGGTGATATACTGTAAATAACAAAGGATTACAAACATGGGTGAATTAGTTTTAGACTAGATCAAATCATCAGTCCAAAAATGAAAATATTTTTATTTGGGAACCTGAGTGTGTTCAATTAAAGAAACCCAAGGTTTCATTTGAAGAACCCAAAAAATTCTGAATTTCAGAACTAAGATTTTCTCAAAATAAAGAACATCTGGCTGAAGGCCCTCGAGCGATGGTCAGTTGCAAGTTTGCAAGTTGCAGGACGTTAAAAATAATAAAAATAGAAGAAAATTTGCATTAATTCAAATACAATTACACTAGATTTAGGAAAAAAATACTGAGAATTAGAAGATTTTTCTCTAATTTTTGCTCAACCGATTTCTGTATGACAAAGTATTGAAATCCAGAGATTTTTCCCGGAAGCTGGAAACTTTGTTCTCTTTATTACTAGTTTTTTTGAAGGCTTCGTTTTCCTGCAATTTGTATTCCCGATGAGCAGTTCTGCTTGAACCGGTTGCAGATAATTGATAACTTATCAGGAAACTGAAGTGTAACAGAGACGGGCAAAGATAAATTTTATCGCGGAATTGACCGATTACCTGATCGGCAGGTAAAATATCAAATCGCAGGAAATTGCATTATATTGTTGGAATGTACTTCAATATCGGCGAATCTTTACAAATTTAAAAACATGAAAAAAATATATATATATACATTTTTTTTTTACCTTTGGAACCACTACCCCAGCTTCACCCTGAATCGGTTCTACCATGAAGGCGCAAACATTTGGGTCTTGAAGTTTCTTCTCAAGAGATGCCAAGTCGTCATAAGGCACCAATTCAAATCCGGGCATGAATGGTCCAAATCCAGCATAACTGGACGGATCAGTACTCGATGAAACTGCGCTCAGTGTCCTTCCCCAGAAATTTCCCTCCGCGAAAATAATTTTTGCAGAATTCTCAGGAATATTCTTCACATTGTAGCCCCATTTTCTTGCTAATTTGCAGGCTGTTTCTCCACCCTCCACACCGGTGTTCATTGGCAACCATTTTTGATATCTTATAAGAACGAAAATTTTTCTCATTATTTCTCCTACATGAAATGCTAGTAAAGAAGGCGGAAAAAGTAGTTACAAAATTGCGTATTTACAAAATTATCTACGAAATGAATAATTTCTAAAGAAAATGTTGAAAATTTCTTGATACTCTATTCTAAAACCATTCATTACTTAGCGGAATGCATTCCTAATTGAGATTTTTAATGAGCCGAAGAAGAACAAGAATCAGATCATTTAAAATCATTGCAAATTTCACTGCCTTAGTTTTTAATTGTATTCTTATACTGATCTTTTTTTGAGATAATTACCCAAATAATTTGGTTACATGTTCCTCAAACTCTCCGAGCACATCCGAATAAAATGCCCTAGAAGTCAAAGTAAGAATCTTAGCCTGTTCAACCATGGCTTTATAAATCCTTGGATGACAATGTCCCTGGTTAACCGCCGAATACGCACTCAAGAAATCGTAATAGCGTTTTCCCTCAACATCCCACATATGTACACCCTCTGCACGATTAATTGCAACGGCCAGTGGATGATAATTATGTGCACCATATTTATCTTCACGGTCAAAGACTTGTTGAGAAGTGATACTTCTCCACTGATAATTCTGATAATTCTTTCGGAGTCTGCAAGAGCGAAGGAATAATTTCGAAAGAGGTTCCATTTTTTACCTGCGAAACAAGTATGGTAACATCCATTATTTCAGAAGAATTATGTTGAATTAATTTTAAAAGTCCTGAAAAGCTACTGGGGATCATAATTCTGTTATTCGACTAGTTCCAGTGAAAGTTGTAGTTGATTTTATTTTATTGTCAATGGAAAGTTCTCAAACTACTTCTCACTCTGTACTACAAATATTCACTCGTAATAACTAAAATCGAATCAAATCAAATGGAAGTGGTTCAATTGGATTCGTACCTTCAGTTACACTTTATTATCTATTTTGCTTCAAATTACCAAGACCACTTGACAGGAATCACTGGTTGACCTTGAGCTATATATAATACGTTCGTGTTGAAACGGGAACTGACGTGAAAACTGGGGTTCACTCGAAGTTTTGTTGGAGGCTCTCCCTCCCTATCAACTACTCAACATCCAATATCTCATCGATAACTGTAACTAATAAGGTTCCGAGTTGAAATCATATCTTATATTGTTATTTTTGAATATTTCTGGTTTCGAAGAGGGAATCGTTCTCCTTTTCTTCAGTGTGAGTTATTTACCTTGTATACTATCGAACGTTATTTATGACATGTAATTCATTCATGACGTTCTGTTATTATGACAAATTATTGCGATAGCTTAGGAAAGCGCACTCTTAATTTTCGATAACAAATATGAAGAATTCATTTGCCAGTCAATCAATTATTTTAGTTTATAAGTTATCTATTGAGTAATTGCTATTAATGCTGTTGATATCCTGTGATAGTTCATTTAATCGATTAATTAAATTGGGAAGGAAATAATAAAATATTAATTATGCCAATTTTTTTTTCATTCAAAAATAATGTAATTTCTGTACATATTTCAATTCATTGTCCCACGTGTTTTTTTCTCTACTTCGATGCAATTATTGCGTAACATCGGGGCGATAACAACGGATCGAACAGACGTACTATCGACAATTTGGAGCACTTTTTGGATTTCTGGAGGTAGACAAAGCGGTCGAGAATGATGGAAGACTCGATCACGGCGCCCATATGTGCTCTGAGGGTTTGGAAAACGTTCAGTTTCCATTGATAGTCCGAATATTTTTTTTGGAGATTAGTCAAGTCATTGTTTAAGGGCCTCTGAAATTAAATATTTCACTAATTTATGAACTCATATCAACGTCAAAGTTACTTTAAACTAGGGACTTGGAATGCGTTAGTTTTGGTTTCATTTCAGTGTGGAGAAACGAAATTCAACAGTAACATTACGACCAGGAATAAAAAACGGAGCGAAATTCTAGTAACGTTATCACCAGGAACAAAACTCGTATCTTTTCTCGATAACGTTCCTCATTAGGAGCGAAATTTGGAACGAAGACAGTCAAGAAAAATGAGAGTACTGATTAATCAAAATATGCAGCGTTATCAAACATCAAAAGAAGCAACGAATTGACTCTTGGTTTCATTTCTGAAAGCATTTCAATATCCAAAGCATTTTCATAAAAATATTATGAAAATATTGGAAAAATTGGAACCTTTGAAAATTTAGATATTAATAGGTAAAACGACATAGAACAGATTATCCAAATTAGTCCGTGAAATACCCTTGGGTCTTTCTGTGTCCATTGAGATGTCCCGAAGATTTCATCATTGTATCTTATGTTTTCAAGGTCGCTGAATATGATAACCGTTTTTACGAAATCATGGATTATTTTTGTATAATTTCATTGCTTAAAACGCAAGATCGCAGAAACGGTGGGAGATATAAGGAAAAGTGTTCATAAAAAAATGTACCTTATCGAAAAATTGCAGAGATATTGTGGATGCATATCCGACGAGCGGCAGACTGGCACTTTCAAGTTTGTAGAGAAATGGTTGAGAGAAGAGAAAGGGTCAAGGTAACCGATGCTCGTTACAAAAAAATACATCAGATCAGTTATTTGACTTCTTTTATAATTTTCAGTAGTTTTTGAGCTATTCAACTTTTTAGATTAAATTCGCATACAGTTGATCATTAAACCGTAATCATCTCATTAACTATTAGGATTGGATCTACATGACAAATAACTCAAAAGATGCGTCACATACAGAAACAAATAACAGAAAACAGAAAACAGAAACAGAAAACAATTATTCGTTTTCAGATCTAAATAATCGATCTTCAATGTATGAAAAGTCTCACTCCAATAACCCACGACTTTTAAAACTCATAGTAGTCTCTCCTTAAAGCTCGGAAAAAATACACTTTTTTAAAAAATCATTATTTTTGAACGCATAGAACCTGAGAAATAACGTATTTTCATTTGGCAAGAAAATCTGATTTCAGAAAGAGAATAAGCGGCACCAAAATTCTGAAAAAAATCTGGAATACTTTTTTGGAGTCACAAAACACCCTGAAAAATTGGTGAGACATTCCGAAGAGATCATGAAAATTGACTGTCTGGTTTGACAGTGAATGCCCCCTAAGTGCTTCAGTTTGGCTAAAAATTGATTTACACATAATTGAAATATGTACAAAAAGACAAAAATTGATTCTCAAAAATATTAATTTTTTGTACGCATTGTTTTCTATTTTGAAACTAGTATCCTCTAATTTCCTGAAATATGGCCAAAATTCCAGTACATAATATTTCAATAAAGTACAAATTTTTTCAAATTTTTTTCAACTTCATGTAACGAATCAACATTTTTCAAAATCCCTCTTTGGATCTATTTATACCTTAAAAATTCAATATTTTTGACAAATCGTTTTTATGCATTTCTAACTATGTAAAATTCAATTTTTATCCCAATCGGTTACCAATTGAGGGACTTGACTATTTATAGAATTATGAACTGCAACAATGATCTGTATAGTGTTCGACAAGTTCTGAATTTCCGAGTTTCACTGCGGTTTCCTCTTCATCCAAAAAAAGAAACCTTAATTTAAAATTTCACGTTGCGAGGATCATAATTCCCAACGGCCATGTACGATGTGGGGTTCTAATTGACGAATTTATAATTGAATTGGGAATTACCAAAAATCCAACAAATTGGAAATATTGATCGAAAATATAAATTACAATTATGAAATCTCGGGGACCTCTTCACGCCTAGAGGAAGGGGGTATAGTGTTTGGAGTAAGTTGCTAAGGCAAGCCCTGGCCTGTTCCACCCTAAGTCCTCTTTTTCTTATGACTTTTTTTTCTAAATTTCGTTCTTGACGAGGAACGTTATCGAATAATATTACAACTTTTGTTCCTACGTGTAACGTTACTCAATTTTCACTTCAAATTAGGTTCGTGGTGGTAACGTTACTCGACATTTGTTTTCATAATTTTGTTTCATTTCTCTTTACGTTTATCGGAACGCAACGTCACAAACGCACTTTTGTTTCGCCACAGAGTTTGATTTTAACTACCGGCTTCAAATACAGAAGAAGAAGGATAAGAAAAATTATGGAAAATGATCAGAATAATGAAAATCAAAGCTAGTTTTTAAAATCTCATGTTCGAAGCTTAAGTACCAAAGTTTACAAGCTTTATAAAATCTTAAAAACCCGAGCGGGTATATAAAAGAGAAAAATTTGTACTAACTTCATGTGGAGGGAATCTCACTTTTGCCAATGCCCATTTTGCATAAGTCTGAAAATCCTCTGTTGGAGCTCCTCTTCCTACTCTCTCATCTGGAATTCCTGAAATATTATATTTCGAATAGGAATTCTTTCGTCTCTAATTAAGTTTTCAGAAATGAGAATATTTAATTAATACACGAAATTTCATGGATTGCAAAGAAGGTCGCAGGATATATTTCTCTGTACCAGGAAATTTCAGAGCTATATGTGCTTTATAATTATCATATATCATATAATTTGAGATGTCCACTCCTCGGAAAAATCAAGAAAGTCAGAGACTGGTCTAGACTGCTACAGAATGATCTGGAAAATGTTCCTAGTTATTCGATTTTCTTAAAATCATAGTCAATTCTTGAAAATTGTGAGGAAATCCAGACGTATACAGAATTTTTCGGAAATTCAGCAATCGTCAAGAAAGCTTCCCCAATTTTCTAAACTTTACAAATTCTTTTTAGCATAAAGGCAAGTGGAGAAATGTGCACATTTTCATTTCTTTTTTTTTTTCTAAAAAGACGGTGATTAGATAAATGTTTTGAAAAAAAATTAAAAATACTAATAATTGAGCGAGTTATGATTTTTTGAAAATATTAAGTTTTTGTGAATGATTTTTTTTTTCAAATTGGTCCCAATATCTCAACGAGGTTTCAAGCTATCGCATCGCCCTTTGGAACACTCAAAGCGCATGAAAACCCCTCCAAAATAAGCCATCATACATAGCAGTATCTTCAATTTGACGGGGTTTATACGAGAAAACGTGCTTTTCAATCGTTAATTACTCAAAAAACTAATTTTTTAAATCTGAAATTTCTACCAAACATTATCAATAAAATAACAAGGATTTCGACGCCAATTAGAGTTTGTGTTTCGCCGTAGTTGGGCGGTTATTAATTTTTTCAGTGCGACAAGTATTGAAAATGACCGAAAATAGCTATTATTCATGCAATTATCCCTTAAATAAATGAATATTTAATTGAATGAATATTTAATGAATATTTAATTGAGTATTAGCAAATGGTAAAGGTCGGACTTATTATATCTTCCATTAGTCATCTTCAGTATGTTTTTTTGAGTGAAAAATTATTGCTTCTCTGATTATACAGCGCGAATACATTTGTCAAAGTTTTATTTATTGGTAATCGAGAAACTTACGAGAAATCGCATTTTGAACTAGTTTAGGTATAGTGTATAAGTTGGTTTTGTTTCTTTTCAAACCAGTTACTTCACAATTTCACATATCACAGTTTCAAAAAATGCAGTCACTTCTTTGGGTGTGGTAGGATACCTAAACGAAGTTGACGGACCAGAGGGTTCCATCAAACTGGCACTAAAATCGTTAGCAGCATAATTCTTATATTCTCTCTTGATAGACAATGATAACGTCAGATTTAGCTGACTCGAGTGATAATAAATCATCAGCTAATTTGAGAGTTTCATGCTAATTGACCGGTGATCAATTAGCACTCGACTATGTGAACAACTCAACTTTTCTATCGAATGATCCGTCAGGGGTCATGAAAATCCATCAATGTATAAAATTCCATGGATTTCAATATATATAATTAGACATAATTTTAGAAATTAGACTAATCCCCAACTCCTTGGCTAGAAAACTACACTTACCAAGAGTTTGTAGTAAAACTTGTAAAAGGGCTCTGTAGAAAATGGAAGCTGGATGTTCGCAATTTTTAGCTGAAATCCTCTCCACAGATTGTTGAGCTAACATCCGCATAGTTTTCGTAAAGTTGATTCTAGTTGTTAAAAATTCGTCTGTCAAGTGATAACAACACGAGATGACGCAGAGACTCTTCAGAGCGTCAGAATTGATGAAACTTTTGATCATAGCATGAGCCAAAGGTCCACAGCTATGAAGACCCGTAAGAAGATAGTCATTTCCACTCCAATTTGGAAAATGGAATTTCACTAATTTCGAAAAATTTGTATTTTCATCAATAAATTCGATGGAATGTCGTGTAAGAGGAAACGATTGATTTTTCTTTTTTTCCATCAATTTCTGTCGATTGATTGCACTCGTATTTCTCCCTGGGTTTGAATCAATGGATAGAACCGGAACTGAATATTTGCCGGATAAATAAGTGCCTAAATATCCTTTTCCTCCGCCCGCATCAATAACTAGAGATTTGTTATCTGCTGCTAGGGATTCAATAACGTTTGAAAGAACTGAGATCTCATATCGTTTCTTATCCTTCATAAAGTCATTCTGAGGTTCTTTCAGTGAATGATTCTTTTCCCAATTCAAAGTATTTCTTGATAAATTTAATGGCAAATCTTCTAGCTTCAAAACCTTAGGATTATTTTTTAAATTCAATGAGTTTGTTTCTTCTATTATTGATTGCAATGTAGGACAACGGTTCATTAAGTCAGAAAAATTTGATTTGTTTTGGAATTGTTCCAACTCGATCCGTAAATCTTTGGGCAACTTTTCCCATAAATTTCCCGTAATGAAATCCACCAAATGACTGTTAATTATCTTCTCATGTTCTTCAATGAATGATAAATTGTCTTTCAAATCTTCTTCAAAGGTTTTCATCGCGAGAGCTACTGCATCTCTATAACAGATGAACCTATTTAAAGCTTAGAGTCATTAAAAATCAAGCTTGTCGGCTTCTGAATACGTAGAATCAATTTTAGCCAGAGAACATAACTTGATGAACTTAAACTTAATTTCTTCAGAATTTTTTATGATGTCCACGGTCTCATCGTTGGAGGTCGGGAACTGCTGAATGGCTTCCAATAATTTTTTTGCTTGTTCAATAACTTTTGGAAGATGGATACTGGATTTAAGACAATGTTCGGCAATACCACTGTAATATCCAAGTTTAGCAGCCAGTTCGGACCCTCTGTGATAACCCAAGTGGTAGCCTTTCAATGACTGATTCTTCCCAGCATTGTAACCTTCCTCATATCCTGACTGTTCCGCTATTTCTTCAGCGAGAAGGAGATTCTCAAAGATTTCATTGATGTCGTAAGTAGTGCGAATTACAGTAGTCATTTTATCATCTAAAAACACAGAAAGAGAAATTGGAAAGGTACAAAAATATAGGAAATTTGTTTGAAGAAACGGGGTAGTTTTTTGAATTAATTTAGCAATGACTAAAATTGTTGATTTTTTAAAATGATAATTCAGTAATATCTCAAGTTTTTGTTTGTCAATGTTGACCAAAATTTCAACAAATGATTTGTTTGATTCATTAATTTTCATTAATTAATCAAACAAATTTCACACAATATTATTTCAACTCATAAAATTTAAAAGTAATAGTTAAAATTTTTTTTTTATTGGGCAAAACCTCCTATTTTCATAAAAGCTCATATGAAATTCCAAAAATTATTATCGAAATATCTCATAAATGTTTGTTATCCGCCACAATCTGAAATTTCGAGGATGGACTGGAGATGTAAAACCTTAAGCATCATTTTTTTTCATCATGTTTTCAACAACTCCACAGCAATATCTTTGCAGAGCACAATACGCGGTATATAAGGAACCATATATGTCCAAATTTGTTTTCTTCATTCAATTTCTACATATTTATCAAATGTCGATTTTGAACTAAAATGAACTGGCCTTTGGAAATGAGTAGAGATGTGCGGGGAGTAACTAGTCATTATTTTTAATCGGTTATTTGTCAAACCCGTAGATAACGGAGTATCGAGATGACAAAGTATTCGGTGTTTTTGGTAAATTTATATCTTAGCGGCCTGAAACCAAAGAATGTTCGAATGATAATGTTCCTCAATGCAAACTCCCAGTTCATCCTCTAAAAGCTCCAAAGAAGGTGACAGAAGATTTTCCAACTGATATAAAATGTGTTTTGAAAATATTTTATTGAATAAAATCTTAAATTATGATTTCATTATTCCCATTTAACCCTACCTCTTTATCCTGTTCGGTTCTTCTCGTTATTTAACGTTTATTTTTTATTTCAATCATCGATAAAGAAAAAGTTACGCGTAACGAGTATTGAGGAACGAATACTTTCTTCTATTGTAACCACTACTTTCTGGACATAAAAGTATAACGAGATTGCACATTCCTAGAAATGAGTTTTTAAACAATATCTTCATCCTAATTAGGACCTAATGGAGATGGCGTAAATTTCATGAAGAGCGTTCTCATCATAGAAGACCTCCAGAAATGTATGAGCTATAGAAGGAATTTTTATGGAAATTCCGCTATTTTTCATGAATTCCATGCAACTTCTCAAAACTTCGTCTAGAACTCAATTAGAGTGACCAGGCCAATTGCTGGACGGTTCAAGGAAATTCGAGTTTTGTGGTAGGATCTAAAATAACAGAATCACCTAAATGGAGATGTGATGGCTTCCATACCTTCAAGAATGTTTTAATTAGTAGAAAAAAATAGTTTAAAGTGAAAATAACAAAACAAAGAATAATTAAATTGAGCAATAGTTGAATGTAGCCGAAACCCCAATTTCTGGACGACTGGGTCATATTTTTTTTTATTCATTAAATGTTGATCAATATAAGAAAATAATTGATCACATGATTATACACAAGTGATATTATGGAGAGGTGAAATAATCAATACAATTTCCATTTTATTTGTGGAATATTCAATGTAAGTTGAAATCGTCCAGAAACTAACCCCCGTCCAGAAATTGACCTGTTTACCTTAACTTGTTTTGTCCACACACTACTGAAATGACAGTTCTTGATATAGTAACTCTCGCAACAAAGGTACAATGTTTTAGATAAAATACTTTGAAATCTGTATAATCTACACTTCGGTTATCAATTATTTTATCTCTATTATTATGATGTAACGATAAATAAAAAAAAAATTATTATGATGTGTTTTGAATATTCTATTACATTCTGAGAACAGTCGGGCATTCTACAATGTAGTTAGTGCGGAACTATTGACGTTTCACCGTTTTCTTCAACAATTTTTAACATCTGCAATAATGAAAAATGTTTCAATCCATTGAAAAATAATAATATTCCTACCATTAGAATATGATTCTCTAGTTTTTTGGAGCTCATCAATAGTTTGCAAAAATGTAACAATTTCCAAAAAAGTTACAATATACAGGTTACGTCGGCCTGGTCTATAACCAGACAACTTCATAGTAATGACTCACCTTCTTCCAAACTCCTTTTGAACAGTCAAAATTGTAAATCAAACACAATAACTCCCCTATCGGGAAGTTAAAAATCCGCAGAAACAGATAAACAAAGTTATTTTTACCATCAAATTTGTAAGCCTTTCGTTCTGTTGTTGTAACAATCAATCGATTGAATTTGATAAATTTTCATTGTAATATTGTAACTCGTGTTCACCTGGATGGCGGGTTTGTACTAGCGATAACTTCAGTTGCATGTGATGTTTGCGGTCGGTGCGGCGTTGTTAAATCTCGGTCTGTCGACGTATTTCAATTAATATCATAAATGATGTTGACTCTCGGACCAAAAAAGGACGGTGGACCAAATACCAAATTCTTCGAATCACCAGATGTACTGGCGCAATTGGATGGAGTCAAACAGTGGCTTCTAAAAAACTGCAAAAAAGTGAGTAACAATCCGTCGGCGTCCCAACCCCCATCATCAATTTTTTCACTTTTCAATGCTGTTTCATGTTCGATTCAGCCCAGTTATATCTTCATTAGATGATAAAAAATGTTTCCAGTTCATTCAGTTTCACTTAATTTCATTAGGGAATTTGAAGAGTTTATTCTAGAGTTTTTTGTACTTTTAGACAGTGAGCTTCATTGTGCAGCATGGAGTCCAGACTATTCGGCTTGGGTTCTGTTGACATGTCCTCCGGTTTTCATGAAAGTTTTAAGTTTAATATTTTTGCGTAAGAAAACAATGGTTTGTCACTTTAGTTTGTTATTTGTTTTTCGATCATCTTTTTCAGACTCATCCTTCTGTTATGAAATTCGCATTGTTATTGATGCAGAAGGGTTCATTTGAAGAATAACAAATAACTGATGACTTGAAGAATTGGAGAATGCTCATTTTTCACAATCAATTCGGCTGATCAATTCCTATAAACGTCTACTTGTCAGGAATATTTGCGAATTAATGTTATTTTTTGCGTTCTCGACACCATTTGCAGACATTTTTTTTGTTTTATTATCAAGTTGAAATTCTCTATTGGAAAAAATCATTCGATTAATCGAAGATTTAAAGGACGCAGTATTTGTTATGAATCGTTTGTAATAGCACATTACCGTACTGTTTTGAAAAAGGCATTTTTGATGAGTAAACGGTATCAAATTCGTCAGATATTGCTTTTGTAACGAGAGAATTACACTAGTTTATTGTGCTGGACCCGAAATTGATGTTGAAACCAGGCGAAGTGAGGTGAAAAGGCAGTTTATCGGGCACCTTAACATAAATGACGGTCATTTTTATTAAAAGAAGTTTCGTTCAGTCGCTTCGAATAGGTGAAAGAAAAATTGCTCACGTTTTTTTATTACAATTTTGGAATCACTTTTAACTTGGGAGCCCGACATTTAAAACAAATGCAAAGTTGATCCTCTTTGAATGATTTTGTTGCGAATATGATTTATGAGTTGTATATTATTAATGAATTTTTATTGTTATAGTATGTCACAGCGGATCCGCCAACAAACAAAAGTTTAGCAACCCTTGTGATCCAACTGATTGAGTTCCAAGAATCCTATCTTGGAAAAAATGTTTCGAAACCGCCGCTGACGAGGCTTCCAGTAAGTTCATGCAAACCGAATATTCTTTGTTCAAGCGTTCTGAAACATTCTTCAAGTATTAATCTACCCATATCTTCAGAGTGAAAAAGTGTGGAGCCATATGTCAAAAGTCCTTCTTGATGGGAAATTTCCAAGATCCGAAAACTAGTGCAATTATGAAGCAATTATGTTGAAACACAGAGAGAAAATAAGAAACATTTTCTAAATTCTTGCAACTATAGTTTCTAACATACATTATTCTAGAATCCCGTCATTTTCTCCGGATTTATGGAGAACAATTGTATAGAAGTAATCATCAAAAAACGGATAAGTAAACAGTCAAAATTTTCGTTATATAGGATATTTTATCGTTCCTTTAGAATCGGAATTCCCTGAAAAGTAGAAAAAAGGGTTTTGAACAAAGAAATATTTCTGAATTAAATTAAAAACTTGATCCAAATAATATTGATCAAACATGGATTCGAGGAAATTTTTTCCTAAAACCGATCAATAAATCGATAATTTTTATCCAGCGAATGATGCAAGAAAAATTCCTTAAATCTATCAATTTTTTTTTGAAATTTCAGAAATTTTTTTGCTCTAACGATTTTACAGTTCAAACTCAACTCCTAATTCCTGAATCGATCTAATTTGAAATAATAATAGTAAATTAATCCAACTTTCTCCACAGATGAAATGCTTTCTGGACTTCAAGCCGAACGGTGGTCTCTGTCACATCCTGGCAACCGCTTATAAATTTAAAACGGAGCAAACCTGGCGTAAATTCGACTTCAACGTTCCAAAATCTGGTTCCCGGTTAGATCGTATTATCGAGATGATGAGAGTGGCAGAACGCGCCCTCATAGAAAATCGCTGCCTCAGCGTGCCCTGCATCTACGTGCGTCCAGAAGTGGAAAAATCGACAGCAGCCAAGGTGAAAGAGTCAGTGCGTCGTCACCAGGGCACAATAGCCGAGACTGAAGCCGAAGCATCCCACATAATATATCCAGCAGTTGACCCCACAGAGGAAGAATACGCTCGTCCCACGATGCGTCGTGATCGTTCAGTTTTGCTTCACTGGTACTATTTTCCGGACAGCTATGACTCCTGGACGACGTTTGATCTTCCCATTGAGTTTCCAGAAAGCGGTTTCGGTATTTCCTCACAAAAATCCACTTACAAAGTCACAGCAACATGGGCATTAGATTTGGATCAATACAATGAATGGATGAATGAGGAAGACTACGAGGTGGACGATAGTGGACAGAAGAAGGTCCACAAGTACAGGCTCACTGTGGAGGACTTGATGTCTCAGCCTTCCCATCCCCCCTCCTCAGCGAAGAAACCGAAGCGGAAGCGTTCACCGAGCCCACCACCTAAAATTGGTAAAAGAAAGAGTGGTCGTGCACCAGGACTGGCAGCAGGCTCTTCAGCTGTGGCAACTCCTAAGAAGACCAGAGGCGGTGGAGAAGAGGAAGAGGATCTAACCCAAGGTATGGAGGACCCCCCAGCAGAACCAAGGATCGTCGAAGTCGTTTCAAACCCATCAAACCCTCCTGTCTCTGGCCAAGGAGGTACAACTGGAAACATGACATCTGGCAATAAGAAACAGGACTCCGAACTTCAGCCTCTCAAATCAGGAAACATGGCCGATCTGGATGAGCCATTAGACTGCGACAAAGGTTCACAAAGCACTCAGGATCGTGAGGAGAGGGATCACAGCAAAGAACGTGGAGATAATAAGGACGAGCCTGAGGACAATGTTACTGAGCAAACCCATCACATTGTCGTTCCAAGTTACTCAGCCTGGTTCGATTACAATTCGATTCACACGATTGAAAAACGAGCACTAGCAGAATTCTTCAATGGAAAAAATAAATCGAAAACCCCTGAGATTTATCTAGCATATAGAAACTTCATGATTGATACTTACAGATTGAATCCCACTGAGTACATAACGTCAACAGCTTGCAGGAGAAATCTAGCTGGTGACGTTTGTGCCATTATGAGAGTTCATGCCTTTTTGGAGCAGTGGGGATTGATAAATTACCAAGTTGATGCTGAATCTCGACCAACCCCGATGGGACCACCTCCAACATCTCATTTCCATGTTCTGTCAGATACTCCAAGTGGTTTGGCACCAGTCAATCCAAATCCACCAAAGACACCTCAACCGTCAGCAGCGAAGACTCTTCTGGACTTGGAGAAGAAGCCAATAATCACACCTGAAGAGAAAGGTGCCGTTGGAGCGATGGCTAACTTTGGATTGAAAATTGATCAGTATGCTCGTAAGCCAGCAGTACTCAAGAATAAACAAGCAGCAGGTGCCACCAGAGATTGGACAGAACAAGAGACTCTCCTTCTTCTCGAAGGTCTTGAACTCCATAAAGATGATTGGAACAAAGTTTGTGAGCACGTTGGATCGAGAACACAGGACGAATGCATTCTTCACTTCTTGAGGCTGCCTATTGAAGATCCATATCTCGAAGAAGGTGGTCCTGAGGGTCTCGGCCCTCTGGCTTACCAACCAGTACCTTTCTCCAAAGCCGGGAATCCAGTTATGTCGACTGTTGCATTCCTAGCTTCAGTTGTAGATCCAAGAGTCGCTGCCAGTGCTGCAAAGGCTGCGATGGAGGAGTTTGCAGCTATTAAGGATCAGGTGCCAGCTGCTCTACTTGATCAACACTTGAGGAATGTCCAAGCGAGTGCCAATGCTGATGGTAAGTTCGATCCGGCAGCTGGGCTCGCACAATCGGGTATCGCTGGTACTGGACCGCCTGAGCCACCAGAGGACAGCAGTAATACCCCAAGCGCTGCTTCAGCCTCGCCACCAGCTGTTGCCACTCCGGATAGTAAGAAAGATGAAACTGAGAAACCGAAGGATGCTGAAACTTCACCACCAGCTTCTGTAGTTGCTAAGAAAGAAGAAGGCACTGAAACTGAAGTACAACAATTGGAGAAAATGGATATTGATACTAAGGAGGGAGAGGCTGAGGCTACATCTAAGGTTGATAATCCCGAGGAGGTTGAGGCTAAAGAGAAGAAAGACAAGGTCGTTAGAGATGCTCAGTTACAATCTGCTGCTGCCGCTGCACTTGCCGCTGCTGCTGTCAAAGCTAAACATCTGGCTGCTGTTGAGGAACGAAAGATAAAGTCGTTGGTGGCATTATTAGTTGAGACTCAGATGAAGAAGTTGGAGATTAAACTCCGTCATTTTGAGGAGTTGGAGACGACGATGGAGAGGGAAAGGGAGGGGCTAGAGTACCAGAGGCAACAATTGATCACAGAGAGACAGCAATTCCATTTGGAGCAACTCAAAGCTGCTGAGTTTAGGGCGCGACAACAGGCACATCAGAGGTTAGCACAGGAGCAGCAGCATCAGCAGCAACAGGCTCAGCATCCTCCATGGCAGGGACCTCAAGCACAACAACAACCACCAAGTCCACAATCACAGCAGTCACAGCTGCCACCTCATACACCACCTCAGTAGGCATAACTTGACGAGGGAGAGGAGGGAAAGATATTGTGGGCATGAGACTTTTTAAGACCATGAAGATAGCTTTTATTGATTCTCTTCTCAAATTCAGTTATAAAAAGTGTGGGTGGACTCTAAATAGTCTCTTATTTTTTCTGGGTATTGGTCCATTTGTGGTGAAGTCTCATTGGAGTTTTCTTTGCGTATTTTCAAGGATTTTCGAGGAATATTTGTCACGGTTTTTTTGCAACTGGTACATTAGGTGCAATTTTATACTACAGGTTGGATAATGATCAGAGGACGTTTCAAGGGAAGATTTCTTGTTCAGTTTAATCATCGTTTTTTGTCTGTGCGTTTTTTCATGTGAAGCATGTGTACTGTGACAAATAATTTTTGAAAATTTCCAACTTTGAATTTACCTTTGACTCTGAGTGTTAAGTCAAAGATTTAATGGATAGTGCTTAGGGTCTATTCTTTTCTATCTCCTTTTCTTTCTTCATTTTTTCCAGTTTCAAGTATTGAATACAAAGATAGTAATTTAGTGGTAATGAAAGAAATGGAAAAAAAATGTTTTCTTTTTATAAATCTCGAATTTTTTTGGTTAATTTAGATGAAATTAATTACTTGTACACATATTTTGAATTTTTCTGAATATTGCGACCTTTGACAATTAAAGATATACAGACGAATTCCTCAGTTGCAAATGAACGTTTCTTTCATGACTATTTCGTTTACCCCATAATCGAAATTATTATTGAAATCCAATTTTTCTCGCCATCTCTTACATTGAGTCAAATTTGTGAAAATTCAGAATAATTACATGACATATGATAAATACAATGCAAATTATGAAGAAAATTGAATGGAGGGAATGTGAGTAAAAATGAGAGAAACCCTCGCGAATTTGCAAAAAATCCTGTGAGACATAAAAGCCTGAATCCTGATCTAATCTTCACACTTCTCCTGAATTCCCCTAATGGATTTTGTTTCTTATGTATATAAAGGCTGGAGATTAGTATAGAACTTTGGTCACATGACGCTGGTAAAAGAAAACGTTCCAAAGGCATTTAACACTACATTTTTCAAATCAATCAGTTTAACTGGAAGAGTTAAAGGGCAGATTCGTGAATGAATTCCAAAACGAGGTCAGTCATGAGTCTGGCACATTGGGTACCTCCAAGTGGCGGGGCGCGAATACCGTGACCCTCCTCATTACCGTCACACTCCCCTTCGTATAAATCAGGCGCTTGATTACTGTCGCATGTAGTTATTGGAATCATGTCAATTGCCAAACCTAAACCGAAACGTGCACATCTTCGCATTTCATCATTCAGCCTGTAATAGAAACAAATTCAGAGTGAAATCATTGTTAAATTAGATAATTATATTGGAAATTAACAATGGTAAGTGGGAATGTCGATGCACCGTTGGAATTTTTTTGAAATTTCATGGAAGATATTATGATAAATCTCATGCGAGTAACATTGAATCGGATTTAGGGACAAAATCGTTATGAAATTCCATGTTTTAAGTACAATCCATGGAAATTCATGAGTTTTCAGTGAGAGTGAGACGCAAATTTCCCCACTTGATTGAATTTTCAGTGGAACCTAAATATTCAGAAAGAAAATAACATGAATTTTCACATTTTTCCCTGAATTTCCCAGATTTTTCTGAATTTTCACCGAATAATCGAACTGGAAAATCAATGGAATATTTGATTTTTCAATGACAAGATTTCCTGAAATTTCAGTGGAACTTGAATACGATAAAAATTTCCGGAATTTGGCACGGAAAATTCAGACAAAAATTTCTAACGGTGTGGTTGTATTTTGCCGAATAGAAAATTTTGGATAACAACATGAAATTTACTACAAAGATGTAAAGATATGGTGGTTTGAATAGCTCCCTTTCGTTTACAATCCTTGGAATTTTCAACATCATGTAGAGATTTTTACAAATTTTCATGCAGGGGAGAGTGTTAATTGTAAAGAATTAAAAAAATTTTTAAGTGAGAAATTTCACTCTGCCATTCTCAAATTTCTGATGATTAAAGAGTCTTCGTTTGCCCGATTCTACCGTATTGATAAAAAATTTAATCCGTCGAAGTGCGCAAATTTCATAACAATCTGGCAAGTTTCGAAAAGAATATAGAAATATCATTATTTGTAGTTAATGGAATTTTGAATCAAATTAACTTCTCTGAAAACTTTTAACTTATTTGAAAAGATTTTCGCACCAAGCGGTCGAAAATTTGGTTGAAATTGGGAAATATCGTTGCAATATCGAAGGAAAAATTCTTACAAATCCCACATTACTGAAGAATCCTTGTCCTCGTTGCCAGTATTCAAAGTATTGAGTGCAGACATTAGATTTGAATGATAATGACGCAGAAGAGAAGTCATTTGGGTCCGCCGAACTTCAGCAGAAGTGCAGAGGTAGAGGAGATTCACTAAATCCAGTGCCAGTGAGCCGACGCGCGTTAATTGGAAATCCACAAGGTAAACCGGCTAGAAGCAAGTCAAATAATGTAATTGTCAATTTTTCTAATTTCAAAAGGTTATAAATTTATTTTAAAAAAATATACTTCAGCATTACTCGCCAGTTGATCACAGAACAAAAAATTGTTTGTCCAGCAATCCCCATGACAAAACACCGTGAGTGGTCCACGAGTGGATGCTAGCTCGCACATTCTACGAAAGAAAACATCCTCCTGAAGAAATGCTTTCAGTTTTCCCATAATATCATCTCGTCTGCTTTCATCCTCAGGTGGTAGTGCTTCAGAAACCATTGAAATAGCATTTTTAAAGGCAACGCGGTAATATTGACGATACCATTCCTCATTTTCAATTCGGAAGAATCCCTCTCGAATTCCCTCCGGATTTGATTCATTACTGAGACGATCAAAAATTTCGGGTCTTAAAAACATAAATCACACGGGAAATTTTGATTAACTAGACGATTTCGTGGTCCGCCCTAGTACCTAGCAGGTATATCAATCATGAAAAGATAAGCTCTATTAATCGAATTAATCCAGGAGTTTTTAGAAATTTCTAGAGCATTCCAGAATCTTTTGGAATACTTCAGGATGAGTCATTATACAGGCTGCCGTGATTTGTTTTGAGGATTTTCTAGATGATTCTCGAATGTTTCAAAAGATTCTGTACCGATCTAGACCTTTCTACAATGTTTTAGAACATTTAATGATTTAGCGAAGAAATACATATCTTAAATTATCTAAAGTACACAAAGAAAAATTTAATTGGAAAATTGGCATGCTAATACCTTTCCCTGGGATCAGATTTGTGAAGCCCCAGTGTTATTCTGGGTTTTCAAAGGAAATAATTACCCTTCAGCATTGTCATTTTCAAGGGAATTCTTGTATGTTACTATATTATACCGCAAGCGGCAAGAACCGTGAGAATCCCAGCTTGTAAATTTTTCTCTGTGTATGAGTAGTATGAGTATAATTATCGTTAATTTATCTCGAGAACGAGTGATTTTACGGAATAATATAAATAGCGATCTTTTTTTGAGCTCGGAAAAATAGCTATCAAAACTATCCTTCTATGCAACGTAATGAGCAATTTCAGTGAATTCTTTTGCATTTCAATTCATTGGTTTTATTGCTCACGAATTGCTGAATTCCGCTTTTCTCCGTCACTCGTGTTTTTTCTTAATGGGGAAAATATATTTCGAAATTTACCTCAAGTCACGAAGGGTCAAACTCAATGCATGGAACCCTGCCAAAGCCTTAAGCACGAGCTTCAATCTATCGATCCCTAGTCCCTTCCTCCTGTCAGCCATCACATACCCTTTTCTCTTCAAATCTTCCATAGCAATAAGATCCGATTGAGCAATGAAAACCTTAGCCACTCCACCAAAAACTCCTCTTCCATCCTTCTGTAACTCTTCAAATGCTGGCCACACGTGGTTGTAAAAAGCAACTTCATTTCTGAACAATAGCTCACTCTTATAATACTCGCGATGTGCTTGGGACTCAGGCAGGACTTTGTAAATAATTGCAGTCTCCCAGGGGACACAATCACCAGACTTCAAACGCTTTCGTCCATTCAAGCGTAGGCGATACAACATCGACGTGTAATTGTCACCTCTTCCAGTTCCAGGTTCTTCATTCATTTGAAGAATTTCAACGTCTGGCTCATGTTCTTTTATTATTTCACAGATGAATTCATTTATTGATTTTCTACAAATCAGTTGACTATTCATTATTTGATCCGCTGGAAAATCTACTTCTTTTTAACGTTTTTTTCGAACCGAAATTTCAATTTTTTTTTCGACGAAGAAAATTGATTTTTTTTTTCTACAACAAAGATTTTGTTTAATTCTTCAGCTCTCGACTTATAAGTAGTCGGCAATGTTATGACGGCAGAGAACTCTCTGCAGATGAAAGGAAATGAGCATTTTAGTAACTAGAGTTCCCCCTTCGAAATCTCCCACCACCAGTTGATACTTAATTCATCAATGGGTTTGAATGAATGGGGGTATCCAAGGGACAAGGACATTGATACCTATGTCAATTATTTTAAGGTATTGCGTTTGAACATGAGGTATGATGAAGAAAAAAATGTGAATTTCATGTAGTAAGAAATTTATCACGCCGAAACATGAAGAATTTTTAGAATTTTCTGAATTTTCAAAAATTTTGATTTTATCAAGTAATTTTTTTTTTAATTGAGATCTCGTGGTGGCTTGGATAGTTGCCATACCACTTTTACGAATGTATTCTTGCGAAGATGAATGGAGGAATAATACGGAAAATTATAAATTTGAGGGAAAATCGCTAATAAATTAGCAATTTGCTTCTAAATGAGTTCTCTTTTTTTATTCTTATTTCACTATTCTCTTCTTCTATTTTTCCATTTCATAGTACTATCATCAATTGAAATGTCATCAAAATTTTGCGGATTATTTCATTCTATCAAATAACTCTACGTTCAGACCTTCTCAAGACTTGAATTTGTTTTCACTTCGGCTTTAATCAAGGTTTAATTAGTGTATAGCGGGGATCTGTTAGAAGTTTGTCGGGACCATGAATCAATGTGAACAAGTATTCAACATAATAGACTAGTACCTGAATTTAATAGATATAGAGATTTTGATGATACAGCGTATGGACTATAATTCTATTTTGATAATTATTTGAGTGATAGTTGAAAAATCGATTTTTGCAAAAATATCAATTTTTTTGAATATGTATGAAAAATTGAATTTTAATTGGTATCAATGAATAGAGCTTATTGAAGCCTACATTCATGAAAACAAATGATCCAATTCGATTCATCACTTACAAGAACATTTCGATTTAAAAAATAAAGAAAAAAGATGACATACATGCGTACACACATGTATACATACATGTAGATAGCATTTAAAAATCACATATTTAGACTTTTTAAACCATATTTAGTTACCGTAACGCAAAAAATTGAAAGCTTAAATTTGAGCAATTACAAAGCTTCCATTCGGGAGCAAAAACCCAGTGTAACGTTTTACGAAGTGTTTCTTTCGTTGATCTAGCAATGTAATCATGTATTATTTCCTTTTTCGAAGGAATTGTTTGAACTGTAAAGAAAAGTTTAAGACAAGAATGGAGTTCTCCTTTGAGAAAAGTTGCTGAAATAATTATTACTTCAATATATAACGGATCTCTTCATGCCTAATCTCACTTTATTCCTATTCATTCTAAACCCAAATGATAAACTTTTCCCATTTAAATATCCACATGGCAACTGCCGTGCACTTGTCATGACTTCGTGGGGTAGTCATGTTTGTCATGGAGCATTGTTAGGGTTCTCAGGTAGGAATTAATTATTATCGAAATAAATGCAGTGTTAAACGGAACCTTTCGCAAATGATCCGTATATGGAGTGCGTGGCCAGTTCTAGTAATCTCGCAATTACGCTGTAATTAAATGCGTCACTCGTCGTAGAGCCAAAGGGCCACGAGGGTATGTAAAACCAGAGCGTCTATACCTCCCTGGCTCTATGACGACCATGTATGCACGTAAAAATTGTTCAAAAAAACATCGAACTTCTATTTTAATTCTTCTAATCTGGTGGCTTTATCCCCTCACTGTGGTAGGGGTAAGTGTCAATAACTTCAATTTTAAATATTCACTGAAAGTTTTTCAAATTTCTGGGTGGTCAAAGAAGTAAATTATGAGATAATGAGCTCAAAAGAAACGAAATCATCTAGAAAGACACCCATTTTCATCTCAAAAGTCAATCCATGTGAGAATTCAACATTTATTTATTTACATTAATGCATTGAAAATCCAACATCGATTGGATATTATTTCGATTGTTTCTTACTCTTCTATTTCCTGATAGAACCAAACATTTTAGATGAATTATCTTGAGTCTTCTGAGCGGATTTTTAGCACTTCCGGATCTACCAAGCTTTTCAAACGATTCATTTGGTGGTCCACGAGAGGGAGATTCACATGAAGTTTGTAAGCCATTGAAGGGACATTTTCAAAACCAATGTCTGAACAGTAGTGAATCAAGTCCTGAAATGAAAAATTGAATTTTTAGAAATTACGGGGTCAATTACACATTTGAAAAGAAAATCAGTTGGAAATCCTCAATGAAGGTAATGTATTTTATATCATAAAACACAGAAGAAAAATTGTATGAACGTTTTTCTTGCTTGAGAAAGCATATAAAAAATAAGGAGTGATTTTTATAGCGCGAGGTATAAAATTAATTATATCCAACAAAGTATAGGTATAATTGACTGAATAATTAACTGAAACGTAAGTCTGCTCGATAACAGCAGTATTAAACATTATCGTTTAATTACCAAAGCAGATTGAGCATGTCCTCCGAGAATGCACGCATTGAAGAGTTCATCAATTTGACCAGCAGATGGTGGGCCGATGATAGAATTTTGCTGGGTGAACATGAAAGTAATTATCTGCGTCCATTTATCGAAATCATCAGCACGAAGGCATAAAATAGCCACGTCGCCAAGAATTGGTCCCGTCCAACTTATCTGTTGAACTTTTTTGTTCCTCTGGGCCTGAAAAATTCATCGTTAATGGTAAACAGAGTATTGCTGTTAATTATAACATTATTTAGTAAACCAGTGATTAGACAACAAAAGTTTCAGTGGAATGTTTGAATCAATTTTTTTTTCAAATATGATTATTAGAATAAAAAAGTGTTACACTTGTAAATTATCGATCTTCCAATTCGAATAATGCGGAAAAAATTCAGGGAATGAATTACCATAACAAAGTTCCACACAGTCCAAGCAGCGTCCGCGTACATTTGATGTACTGGTGAATTCTTCGGTGGTATACAATGTGTTGTCATTAAATGGAGAGCCTTGGAGACCAAATCTTTCCTCTCAAGATAATTAAACTGCACCAAATGTGTCCATAATCTTGGAAGCAGCGGCATGCCAATCTCAGGATCATTGGCACTCACCGCTTGAAGAATTGCATTCATGATATTTGGCTCTGGGGTGTAAACGTGAGGGACTATCAGGTCATAATATGATTTCATAAACTCGTCGAGAGCATTATTCTCCACATGAACCTGGAAATAGTGGCGGTAGTATAAATTCTCTTTGAATGCATCTCCTATTAATTTGTAATTATCGTTGGTGAGCAGAAGTTTATGAATTCGATCAGCAAAAATTGGATCCTCAAGATTATTTGCGGCTACTTCCATTGCAGTCATGAAGAAAAATGTGTCCATCGAATTTTCCATTTTTAAATCTTTTCTTCTTTCGAGATTTGCAATTATTTCTCGAAGGAGAGAACTTGGAGGAGCACTAGCTTCCGCTGTAAAAATAAAAATGACATTTAACAAGAAAAAGTATTGAAAGATAAATATGAACGAATGAATTATTAGCAAATAATTTTTTTAATGTCTTTGGAACAAATGAGTCCAGGTCCAGGTGAAATTGTCGAAAGATGTTTTGTTGTATAAAATTGTATCAAGTACAAAACGCATCTTTCGGAAAATTCTTCCAAACCTGTTACTCTCTAAAATCTTATTTCATATAATTTGAGATTTCTGTTTCTCTACAAAATTATAGAATGACTCAGAAAGTTGTAGCACGGTGTAGATGGGCAGATGCTTCCGGTTTTACCGGAAGAATTCATTGGGCACATCATTTTAAAAGTTTTACAAGAAAAATTCAATTCACCTTTTTTGTAATAAATCACCAAAGCGTAGTAATAACATGACAGTGATGGTTCTACACCTATAGCTTTGAACTCTGTAAAAATATCTCTGCATACTTCCATTGCAGATGAATGTCTTGGAATCGCTGCAGCTAATTTCAATGAATTAGCCAATGTTTCTGTGTTTGGTTGAATGCAAGCTGTTTGCATCTTGTTATAAATCTCCATCAGTACTGCCAAACGTTCTCGTGGACCATCTTTCCGGTAAGAGATGATTCCAATCAATTGGTTGTAGGTTTCTATTGCTATTGGATAACCTTTCTTCTCGGCTTCTTGAAAGAGGTTCCAAGCTGCCTCGATCTAGAAAAATTCAATAAATCGACGATTTTATGAATTATCCTTCATCTCAGAGAGTTGTCCGACTAATTATCCGCAACATAATTTCCACGGAAAAATATTCACCCCAAAAATATCCGTGACATAATCTGCATGGAAAAATAGCCCTCCCAAAAGATCATTCCGACAATATACTCGATAGCGATTTTTGCATTACTTGCCCGTTTTGTTAATCTTTTACGTTATGACTTTTGAATAGTTGAAGTTCGAATAGGTTTGAGCTCAACGACAAACTATACGGTTAAAAATTTTCGTCTAGATTTTTTCGTCGAATCCCGGAAATTTTTAGCAAGTTCCCTTTCCACTGCAATTTCAGAAAATATCGTCATTGAAAAAAAACATATATGTTATATTTTAGTTCATGACGCATAATACATTACAGTTTGATTATTCAGTGGAAATTAGAAAAAACGAAACTATTCAGGCCAAAAAATATTAATTTAAATAATATTTGTTAAATATTAATTTGGTTTCGTAAATTTCAAATCATTGAAAATTCAGCTCGTTTTCATACTGACTATGCATGTTCTATTGAAAATTCACATAAATTCTAAAATTTCTTTCTCATTTCTACTGAAAGTTTTTGAATTCATTTGAATTGTACTTGAAACTTACACATTCATAGAGGTTGTCCTCTTAAATAGAATTCAATGTCACTTTAAAAAAAATTACTATTAGACTGTTTATAAAATCGTTTTTTTTAAGTGTACTTCAACGTTCTTCAAACTACTCCAAGTGTGCCTCAAGTGAGTTGAAGTTGGTCTTAAAACATCGTCTTTTTTGGATAACACATGGTTATCTTCATTAGCTTCATGGTGATCTTTATAATTGCTGGGAGGTAAATTTGTCGTGGCGATTTTGTCGCAGATATTTTTGAGAAGATACTTTATCGAGAATAATAAGTAAACTTTTCCGTACTGACCTTCACTTTTCCAAGTCCGGGGATTGGTATTGACCCTTCCCCGAACTGATAAAAGTGAAAGTCACTACGGAAAAATATCGTTCACGACTAGTGCCATGGGGTTTTTTACTCGCGTGGTTGGCCAGTCCTGGCCTTCGGCTCGGACACCAACTCCATGCGAGTAAAAACCCCATGGTATTCGCCGTAAAATATACTATTCAGAGGTACATTTTTAAAGTGTCTCAGGTAAACCAATACAGAGGAAACTCAGTAATGATCCCGAAAATCGTTTGTGGAAATTTAATGATTTCTCCACTGTCTATGTCTATGTGTATGTGTGTGTGTGTGTGTGACCAAAATTTTGTGTCACGATTTCTCTCGAACAAACGATGCGATTCAATTTTTTTTGCAACAAAATTTGTGAAAAACCGTCGAAAAATGACATTTTTTAAATAAATTTAATGGTTTCTCTCAGAGAACCGATAAGATTGATTTCTTGTCGTCATAATTCATGCAACTTTATATGATTAAGACTGAAGATTGAGACTGAAATTTCAGCAAAATCGTCTCAGCGGTCTCGAGTAATTCGAACATGAATTTTCGAAATTTAAAATTTTTCAAAGATTTTTCAATAAAGGTCAATTTTTTCATTCTTTCTTCTTTCTGTTCTTTTAGCTATATATTCTCGTTGAACAAATGACCATTTTTATTGAGTTTCGAATCATATATGAAAACTGTAAAAATTACCTTCAAGTATTTTGATTGGCCACAGATCATAGCATTATATGCTTTTGCAGCTGTCGCTTCATCTTTATCCTTCAGAGTCGCAAAAAGTTTGTCGGTCACAGGGCAATATTTCCAAGTTGTGGATGTCTCCGTCCTTCTGAACCACTTCTCCTCCGACAATTCCTCAGGAAACTTTTCGTTATTGTTGTAATAACAAAGCAGTTCTAGAAGCGACTCTTTGGTTTCGTCTGATACTTGCTCTTCCAATAATTGGTAAATCGCAATAGCATCAGATGTTTGACCATTCTTGATGACATTTTTCAATATTTCTTCAGAGACAGCTGCTTTATCTGTATATACTGCTTTCGGTAGAAATACCTGCAACATTTATTCATGATTAATGTTAGAATATTTTTTAAATAAATATGGAAATGTTACAATCTACTAGCGAAGATCTACTAATTATTGTTTTCAAAAATTCATGTCGAGATGAAAGTTGACAAAGTTGACGATGTTGATTCATTCCACAAAACTACAACCAGACAAAGGATTTCATTTGCAATTAATGAAAATGTTATTCCGACTAAGGAAACATTCAGTTATTGTGAAAAAAAGAACAGATTTATTCAATGAGAATACACACAAAAAATTTGTTCAATTTTTATTGAAAAATGTATTACGACCTATTTGAAAAATTCATTTATTTGACTGAAATAAATTTAATCTAATCTAAATAAATCATTAGCCACTAGTGGGTCATAAAAAACAGGAAATAATGTTATCTTCATTGTAGGGAAAGTCACCTCAATAACTGGATCAGCAACTCTGTGCTGGAAGAGCTTAGAATGCTCTGCACGAATCCACATTGCAGTTTTTCTGCCAGACTCCTGAGCTAGAGCAAATGTCCTCTTCTGCAGATTTGAGTAGGGAATGAGATAAGGATCATCGTGATATTTATATTTCGGCGCTGTAGGATCACGAGAAATTGTCTTTTCAAGTGCTTGAAGAATATCAGTAGGTCCGCGTTGCTTTTTCACTGGTATTTGAATCTCGGGAGTCGAAGACTTTGAAGGGGTACTTGCAGCTGTTGATTGGAGCCTGGTGAAAGTGCTCTGAATCAATCCCCTGGAAATCACCATTTCTATCAGTCAAGAACATGAATTTAAGTCATTTCTTTTTCATACCCTTTAATTGGCATGACTACTCCGGTTTTTCAACAATATCTATTTTTCTCTTCAAATAAAACACTTGACAATCTTTAAAAATAGAACAAAATTACCTGTGAGATATTTTGATTCCAAAGGACTTCATTTTTCTTCCCGTGGTAAATAACAAAATAATTAAAACAACGGCAGCGAATCACTGATTCGCCGCCTCAAAATGATCCCTCAGTGATTTATTCGCACACGGAAGTGAGGTTAGAATGTTTACCGTATCGTGTGGAGGGGGTATGAAGAGACATGGGCTTGAACCGCTTGAACCTGAATTGCGGCGAGATGGGAAAAACCCAGTTGGTGTTGGGTGTGCCTCGTCTTCGTAAAGGAAGGAGCATTCTTTATCATCAATAGATAATTGATTCTACAACATTTCCTTGAAAACCGGACGTTCACATTTAGTTTGTTTCATGGCCGAGCCCAATCCACTCTTTCCCTAAATATCTCGCTCGCTCACAAGTTTTCTATTCTAATAAATGTGTCCACCCATCGGGTGAAAATCCTGCAATGGCCATCAGTAAAATCATCGAAATGCTGTTGTGTATGAAATGTGTAAAATGTAGCCGTTAATGGAACATATTTTGTTTATCAAAAATAACGGATAGTTAACATTGAGAGGATCAACACCATCAACCTATAATAACGAACAATTTAAAGTTGGTTGAATTATTATTTCGATTGTGGAAATTCGGTGATATTTTATAATTCGTTGCGCAATTTGTTTCGTGCAAGTGACGCTTATTCGTGAACGTTATTTATTCCATGACTTCTTCACCTGATAATACGTACGTAATATTATCAATGATCGTAGATGAGCATTCTCAAAATTTATAGAGAGAATTATGTTACTGAGTTGTAGTTGTTGTTTATACGTTTCTCCTTAATTTTTTTTCCAAGGTTTCTCACCATTTGTCCACTTATGGTGAAGTCGTGAGCATTTTCCAACATTGTTTTTAAGGATTTTGTCGGGTCTTTAGGACGTATTTGAGGTTTTAATTTTGTTGTTGATCATATGGGTTTTTATTTATTTTTTATTGAACATTATAAAGTTTAATTGTCATGATTTTTTTTTACAATTTTAGGTTAGTGGAAAATGACAGTATTAGAGGCAGAAGAAGATTCGGATGAGCGATCCGTTCCCCCCAGGAAAAAATTTTGCTTGTCTCTATCACGACGGGAACATAACATTAATAAGAATATATCCCAGCCCCCTCACTCGTCTACACGAGGGGGCTTCTTCGAAGATCAAGATCTTCCTTATAGTAAGTTTTTTTATTCACATATTCAGGACGTCAAATACAATTTTTTGGTGTACTTTATTTTCTGGGGATCTCTTCTGAAACATGTTTTTGTAATACTTATTCCCTATTTCTGTGGACAAAATATTTTCGTAGAAGAAAAAAGATTGAACTTGAAAATTCTGTCAAACTGAAACCCAACGAGTGAAAAATTCTGGAGTTAAGTGAAATTGTCACTTTTTTTAAGGAAATCTTTTCTAAAAGTCAGAGAAAGAAGGTGAAATTCACAGCCATCATTCCTTCAATTTAATATAATTGTATTCAAATTGGCGTACATTTTCTCTTATTTTGAGGAAATTTTAGCTTTGAAAATGAAAACTTTTGGATTCTTGAATCATGAACATCCGAATTTTGAAATTAAGAATATTTTCAGTTTTGAATAGATGAGTTTTCCCGTTCTAAAATTAATCTACTCAAACTTATACATCCTTCGTTATTCCACGTAATTTGACACTTTGACTCTATCAATGTGGAGTTAATGTTTAATTATTCTTGAACTTTAACCCTTCCGAATGCTTATTAACACAAATGTTCTTCTTTCAAGAACTTTTCTTGTTTGCAACAGGTATATTTGGGGTATTGAATTTGATGGATTCTTCTTTCGAATTTGAGTAACCAGTTTCTTATTCTCAGTTGCTTCTGAAGCTATGAGGTTCTTAGAACCAGTAACTTGGCTTTGTAAATTAGGAACTTCTCTCTGTAAAAGTAACACAATTCCTTCAAACGAGACATTCAAAGAGCGACTTATAGATTGGTTTCCAATTTGTTTTTTCTACTCTTTACATATTGCGATAATTCTTTCAGATTATTCATCATCCTTCTAAAATTATTTATTCGTTACTGCACCATTTGTTCATATTTTCATGAACTCTTTTAAATCTGAAACAATTCATCTAAACTGTAATATTTATTCAGGCACAAGCAAAATGTTGAATGGATATCGGAGTCAACTCGGTAATCATCAAGACGCATCTTACGACATTATTGGGGGTTGCTCTGAGGGTTTGAGAGTTGCAACGCTGTGTAATCTCGGGAATACATGCTTTTTGAACAGCGTTATATATACGCTGCGCTTTGCACCATCGTTCTTGCACAATTTACATCATCTTGCGACAGATTTGTCGAATCTTAATGAGAAACAGTCACAGGTAAAGGTGAGAATGATTTTTTCACGGAAGAGCATATTTTTTTAATTGTAATTTCAATGGAAATACAAAAATTTACTCATTCAACTCAGTTGTGCAGCAGAGTGGTGACTGGAGGTTAATCGAGAAAATTGGCACAAATTGTTGTGCAAATTATCTACAAAATGTAGGTACGGCGAGGATAAGCAAATTGCGTCTGAACTTCCTTGGTTACCTCCTTTTACCACTTCCTTACTTAACCTGATCAATAATTGGAGAGAAACTCGAAAGGAATGCTTTCTATTCATGTTTGTAGCAGAATCCAATTTTAGGAGTAAATTCTTGAAATATCGACCATAAATCACTTCAAAGTAAATTTCAGTTAATTCATTCAATACAAAAACTATGGATTTAACAAAAATTTTATAAACATTTGATTTCCCATACGATTTGTTATTGGTAGTCCGGAGGGTACACAAATTCATATTCAAAGATTCAAATCAACATAAAATTTTTAACTATTGGAAATTCCGTTTAATTTAATATTATCCTTTTAAATATATTTTGGAAATGTTGAATTGTTCAACGTTTAATTGAGAATCGGAACGAAAATTGAACAGTCAATTATACTGAGAGAAAAGAGTTGGTTTTAAGTTTTGTTTGAACCACAAAAATTGCAAGTTTAAAATTATCAAGGAAAAAGAATCTCGTGCTGAGATGAAAAATTCTGTTGCAAAAATAGATTTAGTTGTTCCAAAGAATTGTTATTTTCTGTGTGAGTAAGAAATTTCAAATCGAACACTACTTGTTCGTTATTCTATACAAGTGTATATATTTTGCTTCTGAAGCCGCTATCTAATACTTAAAAATAAATTAATTCTTGAATAAATTAATGATAATATGATAGCAATCTTGTTACTTGAAAAGACGATATCCCTTGATTAACTCATTTTGTTGGAAATATTTTCATCCGGGAATGGCACCATCTCGCTGGAATGATTTACATTTTGAATTAAATATTTCGCTATTGAAAGCAGAGCGATTATTCAGGTTTGACGCTTTCGTATGTTCAAATGAAAAAATTTCTATTTTTTCTATGATCAACTTGCATTTTGTTTTTCGGTTCAAATAAGACTTGTTTGAGAACATGCATTCAAACAAGTCTGTTTGTTTTTTTCTCTGAGTAGTGTACATAGCGCTAATTAAGTTACTCCAAAATGAATCATTGTGAAATATTTCAGAATCGAAAAGAAATAGCAACATTATCAGAAGAATATTTCTTCTAGGTGTTGGCTCGTTTTACGCAAGAATAATTTCATTCTCGATTCAATCAGAAGTGACGTTATTAAAGCACACCATATGATAAGTGGAAATGAAAAAATATATCCAACAATAATTTTTGACTCTACCCCTCAGGTAAAATCATCGTCACTAGGACGTACAGGTGTTTCCCTGACGTCAAGTGGTAATCGAAGTTGGAGTAGCAAAGATTTATCGGCATTATCTGGATTGGGTGAACTGAATAAACCAAGGATACAAGTTGCCACTGAAAAATTACATGAGTTATTTATGGCACTGAGGGTATCTGAGACTAAGGAGAACAGTGAGCCGTATCAGCCCGATGCATTTTTGCAAGCTCTGAGGTAAATTCGTGACTCATACAATTGGTAAACTATGAATTCATCAATCAAAGGAAATTCTGGAATGAATCAGGTGGAGAGAGATAAATGCAGGTGTAACATATTAACAATTTAATTAATTTGCTTTGAGACTGAAACTTCCATGCCATTTTCCGTTGAATGTGAAAGTTGTAGAGACAAGAAACATCTTTAAAAATCTCCAAGATATTGGGTTTTCAAATCATGGATACTTCTAGAAAATTGTGGGAAGTTTCGGACCTGTAAAGAGTGTTCTGAGAATTTCGAAAATCCTCTAGAAACCCCTCCTAAGAGATAATTGTTAAAAATTTCTCAATTGATTCTAGACATTACGACACCATTTTAGGGTTGGTGTACCTCCTAGCTGCTTCTAACATATTTGCGAACATTTTTTAATTCCTCAGTAATTATTGTGTAAAAGTCAATTTCAACGTGAAACCAAAATTAAATTAATAATAAATGAAAAACAAATGGCAAATTGCTCTTGTATTGCATATAGTATATTTATTTTTCTAATAAATTAGCAATATGCTTCCGAATGGTTATTTTGCACATTATTACCTTCTATCATGGATAATTCATTGTTTATCTCATTTTATTAAATTGAATAAGATTTCTTTTCAACGAATTTTATCAAATTTTCAACTTAGTTGAATGTTATCATCATTATTCCTATTATTCCTTTCTTCTATACAACCAATTGTTTTTTTCATAGTTCTATCTCTCCCCTCAGCCCTACGATAAAATGTTATTAGAAAAATTTTATTTATACATTCTTGAATGAATTTGAAACATTACATTTGAAGAAACCATCAGAAAGCTCACTTTCAGGAAAATTCATGAAAAATTCAACGTTTTCAACAATTATCATTAAAATCAAATCAACCAATATAGCTACCGTAATCATCTTTTCACTTCGACTTAGTGGCATTAAAAAAAACATTCTAAGCTACGATTCATTTGAAGCATGATATTCAAAGATATTCCCGGAATTCTTATTTTCAAGAAATATAAAATTTTTGCAAATTTTCAAATTAATCAAAATAACGATTATTGCTATCGCCTTCATCTTCGAATTTGGTTAAAACGGCATCCAAATAATTTTTTGACCCATTATTCAATCAATTCAAAATAATTTTTTTAGTTATGGTGGGACAACCGATTTGCGAAAAAATTAGACAATTAAGAAAACTAATCGATAAATTAAAATTTAATTAATGGCGATTGATAGGGTTCAACATTAGCGAACATTTAAAGAAAAACTTTGTTACATACGTATACAAATACATACACACGTACGGACGAGGTCTAAAAATGGCATTTTCGGACTTTTTGGATCATATGGGGTCGATATAACTCAAAAAATCCAAAACTTAAATTTGAACGATTACAATGCTTCCATTTGGAAGCAAAAACTTGAAAATAATTGGAAACAGACTAGATTTGTGAAATTTTCGAATGAGGATTTCAATGTAATCTCATGTTTCAATAATGTACGCCCCATAGCTAGGCTGATGTAAACTTGTTAATCCTTCAAGTACGGCGCCCATATTGCGCAGTGTTCTCATCGGCTGGCGGCCTCCTGTTTGCTCGAATTCGCTATTCAATACGCAACAATTTCTATACTGATGAACAAAAAATTATCATCTAAAATTTAACGATAATCTTGAGCTTTCACCAATAAGTTGTTCAATTACGGTATCCCTTTATATAGATTTTTCTGGAATTTTTAAGACTAATCTTAGTTCGATAGTATAAACGGTTGTCAAGATCGGCGATTGTCGGAAATTTGTTAATAACAAATCAGTAATTCATTGAATCGAAATGTCCTTTGCGCCATTCGACAAAGGAATGTATAGAGTATGTGTGGTAAAAATGTCAGAATTTTTTGTGAAAATTAGCTCGATAAACAACAGGTTTGAATATGCATCTGACATCGAATTCAGTTCCGTATTGTTCATGTATTGAAGAAAAACATTAAAAATAAGTTGAAAAACAAATCGAGTCACATTGTGTTGATAATTTGATCTGTTTCATGGGGAAATTTTTAGAATTTCGATATCTACAATAGTACGAAAGGTAATGAATTTTTATTAATCACAGAAAGGGTCTATATGACATAGACGCCGGCCGGTAGGACAAGCTCTCGGGTCTAGATGTGGCATCGATGCCGTACTTGAGGGGTTAAAACATATTCTATACAGTTGTCCATAAAAAAAGATCTCTCCTGATGTATTCCTTAAATTTCGTCCCTTTTATTACTTTTCTACGGCACAATACGTCTCACGGCTATTGATCTTGCATTAATGTTTTTAGGGACGTTAATCCCATCTTCGAAGGCAACCAACAACAAGACGCTCACGAGTTGTTGGTGTGTTTGCTCGATAACATTAGAGAAACATTTCAATTACTTGTAAGATACCGGGAGAGTCGATTTGGTCAAAGTAATGGTGGATTTGGTGATTTAAATATGGATCGTTTCAATGAGATGCAATTTGAGGGAAGTGGCTCTGGCAAGCGCACTATTCGGAAGAAGAAACAGAAGAAATATCCAACAACTCGGGGTAGTATGAGTTGTTTGCCCCAGCCTAGCGTTAATGGTATGATGTCAAGACCCTTTGAGAATGGCCACGCTGACTTTATGCCTAGCAATGGTGAAGCCTATTATCCACCTGAGAGTAAACAATGTTTTATCTCTGAGGATTTTGAGGGTGTAAGTTTGCTACGTACAACTTGCCTCGAGTGTGAACATGTCACTGAACGAAAGGAGACTTTCTGCGATATTTGTGTGCCCATTGACACTGGAAGATCAAATGAGAAAGGTAATTTTTGGAAATGTATTATTTGAATTTCATTTGTCTCAATTTTTTTCTCAATCTCGATGATCAATCGATTCAATGCGTGTTATTGCAGACGAAAATGGAAAATCGATAGACAGCTCAGAAGTGTACAGACATTTGGTTGTAACCAGCGAATTTCTGTCGGGAAGGGACAAGTATTGGTGCGCCAGCTGTTTGAGATACAATGAAGCTCAAAGGGCTGTTAGTTTTCCCTCATTGCCGAGGCTACTTGTTCTACAATTAAAAAGATTTTCTACTGCTGCTGGGTAACTTATTTATAATTTAAATGTTATTATACTCAACATTTAAATTATAAATAACATTTTCTTCATTCTATCATTAATTGATGTGAGGAGTCATCAAGAGGCCTCTTTTGGAGAAAATTTTCTGAACTATAGAAAGACGTTTTACTACATTTTCATATAGTTGTATAGCAAAAGGTTGTATTTTCCTCGATTCGTTTTCCCATATTTTACTGCTGGATCTTTTCTTCCATCAATTTGTCAATCGATGAAAATTACTGTGTAATGTGAAAACAACTATATTCACGTATTTCGAATAACTAATTCTATGATTTCTCTACCGAGAATAACAAAGAAAAATGATTTCAAATTATTACAGATCGATGGAAAAGATAAATAACTACATGCCAACTCCTCTGACCCTTCAATGCTTTTGTGAGCAATGCAGTAATGAGCAGCAAGTTGGACCATCGAACAGACAAGGAGAATCACGTCATGTATACAAGCTTTACTCGGTGATAATGCATCAAGGTGCAACAATGACGGCTGGACATTATATTGCTTACACTAAAGTCCCTGAAGACTCGACATATAACGAGTGTCGACAAAATGTTTCACAGAGCAGTAGTTCCAGCAATACAAATAATTCATCGTCGACTGGAATTCTGAAGCTCTTCAGAAGTAAACCAAACATCAGTGAGAGTAAAGAACATCGAATGGGATGTCGAAGTATGGAATGTTGTGGCATACGACGTGGAAAACAGTTTGGTACTTGGCTCGAATGCGATGACGAGGCTGTAAGAGTAATTCACGAACACGAATTACAGGATAAATTAGCCCCAAATCCACGCAACTCAGCGACGCCCTATCTATTGTTTTACGTGAGATCTGCGACGTAAAATTCAATCATTCCTTTTTACTATGATTTTTTTCTCATCATCCTCTACCCTTTTGTCTGCCTTGATTCAACAATTTCCTATTTCCCTTGTATTGAAGATATGTATCAAATGTTTTCATTTCAAATTAAAAACTTGGAGAACCTAGTAAAAGTGTTGTTCATTCAATTTTATATCAATATTATTGCGATTCAATGTGGGTTTCTACTTGAGAAAAATATTTCCAACGCTTCAATGTGATTGATTAATAACGTGTAATCAAACTATCTAAACAATTAACATTATTATTGGTTGTGGACTTGATTTGAGAAGAATTATTATTTTTAGACTCTGTTATGAGGGGCTTTTTCATCTGAGGAGCTTCTTGACATTATTTTTCCAAATTTATTATAGGGCTCACTACTTTTTACAGTGACATCAATTTTTTAGTTTTTTTTTTGTTACTGCCTTCTCCGTTTTTTGAATTTGTTTACATGCTACTTGAAACTTGAAATTCCATAAGCTTTTGTCCCCTGAATCGATTTTAATAATAATAATGCATTTCTGAAAATTCATTAAAAATAAAAAATGCCAAAATTACAGCTAAATTGCCCATGAAGTTTCGTTTTTCTTTTAAACAGTGTAGTTCAAGTTTGCCTCAAACTAGTTCAAGTTGGCCTGCAAACATGGTCTTCTTCTGAAAGATATATTATCCTTCTGAAAGATATATTATTATAGGAAAATTGTGGTAGGATAAATTTGTCATGGAGATTTTTTCGCAGATATTTTGTTAAGAATAGTAAGTCGTGTTGCCTTGAACAATTTTTTGTCATTAGATGTGAGCGCATCCTTAAAACCTTGTATTACGGATGAAATGGCAAAAAAAAATACAAGACTAGCATATGTAGTAGACTTTCTTACTATTAAGCACAATAGTCGAAATATAATTTTTGTCCTAATGTCAATGGAGAACGAAACCGGAGGTGACTGATTGCTAGGGGATAGTGAGGCCACATTACAATCATACGTGGAAAATAAGATCCATATATCGATTCCAGAGGATAGGGGTCAGTGGTGCTCGTGCGTTACACCTGATGTCGTGGTCTTCCTCCACTTTACGTTCAAACGTTCGGATTAAAACATCGCCTCATCGGTTAAATTTGAATGGAGCTTTAAAATTGTATTCTTGGTATTTGGTGTTTTGTTTTTGAATTTTTTCCAAATTCATCAGTACATTTAGAAATGATCAGAGGTTCATACACTGTAAACTGAGGTAAGTGGATCCCTCGAAATTTTTTATTTTCTTAATTGAATTTCTTATCTGTGAATGCTTGAACTTTTGTCGTGAATAAATACGCATTTAAAACTTGTGTTTATGAGTAATATCAAGACTGTTGATTATGCTAAATAAGTTCTTTTCCTCTTAATTTTGGATTTTTTGTTATTATTTATTACGTATTTAGTAACGAATTGACATTTTTTACATTATTGTTTTCATTATCGTTCGATAATTACGATGGATTTTTTCATCGTTTCATGCTCTTTTCGGTGAGTAAATGTTATTCATTCAATTTGATATTCTATTTCCTGTGTTCACTACTGTCGGGTAAAAAAGAATAGAGCCCTGGTGCTGCGGAATTTTCGCTTTTACAATATTTTCCACCATCGGTATGGATTGTTGTTGCTAGATATATATTACAGACATGCCTAATAATCATAAGAAGGATGACCTCAACTTTGTGTCACTATTTGCTACACAAGCAGCTCCGAAGTTTTGGATTAATGATCTATTCTTTTTAATCCAATTGCAGTACATTTATTCATTATTTTATGTGTTCGCACCTCAACTCAGATAATCAACTTAGAAATAGTAATACGGGGAAAAATCTAGAAAGTTGTGAATTTAATCTATCCGCGTGTCACAAAATGGTATTAGACTTTCGTGGATATATGTATTATATTTCACTAGCACCGAGAAAACAATTTCTGCTGATGCTATTTAAAATGTTATGCCACCACTATGAATTTACCGATAATTTACAGAATTGGATCATTGTTTTCTGGGTAGAGATAGAGAGAATCATATATATTGAGAATTAATAATGCCGTTTGCTATAATATTCTATGAATTAGAACAATCAATGGAATGTGACCTCTGTTCTCTAGGTGCATCAAAAATTCAAACGATGAAGTATCAGCGGGTTTCTGTCGATTTTGTAAACATGGTATTCACCGCCGTCACCTATGTGGCTTTGGCGGGAGCTGTTTGGGTTTTCCTACGGTTACTACAAGCCTGTTTCTCGTTACCGAAACATTTGAAAAAACAGAATGATATCCAACAAATGTTGCAAGATAAGGTGAGCCTCATTCAAATCATAGGAAAATCAATGTTTTCGACTTGATTATCGCAGAATTTTCTATTTATTAGTTGTTATTTATGCAAGCTTGCATTTAAGCAAGAAGCCCTGTGATTAGCTTATGTGCTTGTTCTACTTATGGGACATGGTGGAGTATACAAAATAGCAGAAACGATGACAACACCACGAGCAGATTGGGTTTCAAACCACAAATTTGGGATTCCGGATTTTGATCGTATACGGGCGCATTCTTTTAAAATATTTAGAACACCATTCTATATGAAGTTGAGTGGATGAACTAATCTCGGTAAAATATTTCTGGTTTAACGTTATTCATGATTGTGAAGATTCCCATCGTGATTATTACAATGAATACTTCGAAGAAAACGAAAATTTTTAGGCATATTTTTTTCACGTAAGATGAACTCAGTTTCATACACGAGGGTGCTCTAAAAATTTTAAGATCTATTACCTCTGGATTCAAGGAAAATGATGGTTCAAGGTTGTGTCTTGGAGTGAAAACCCGTTAAAATCTATAATTTCAAACCCAATCTGCCTCTACCCGGAGAAAATTATTTGGCGAATTTCACCAACTATTTAATTAAACTTGAAAAAAAATATTTTTGAATTTCATTCGACAACCATGTATTAAATTTGCAATAAACGTTGGTCGATTTATTTGATGGATTAAATTTAACAACGGATTGTAGATTACTGCGAAAATATCTTCTACGGAAGATATTGCTGGATTGTCAAGATATAAATGATTGCGGCATTATGTTTCCAAATGTGTATATGCCCTCACCATCTAGTTTGATAGTCAAAATTGATTGAATAAAATTGAAAAATCTTTTCTGAATTTTAATCAATTGATTGTTAAATTTCACCAACTAGTTGTTGAAATTCGGCAAGTAGTTCTTCAACAATTAGTTGGTGAATTTCACCAATTAGTTCGTGAAATTCACCAAATAATTTTCTCCGTGTAGTGTGACTATTTTCTTCAACTTTTTGGCACACCCCATCAACCGCTATAAGCGTACTGAATATCTAGAGTAGAGAAAAACTCTTCAACTTAATTGGGGTTTCTCCTCGAAATTAATTTTATTTATGACATATATAAATAACCTTTATAATTTTTCCGTGCGGGAATTTCTAAGAAAACTCAGACGTCAATACTGGAAAATAGCAATTTCTTAAAGTGTGATCAGCATGAAACAGCGCCATGTTAATTTCCAAGTGATAAAAATTTCCATTCAATTTCGAAATTCGGATGCAGGAGATGTAACACCAATGTCACAAGTTTTTGATTGTTTGAATGAAATTTCTACTCCAGACATTTAGATTATCGAATTTCGATTATTCGTCTTTGGTATCCAAATTTCAATTATGTACTTTCCACGTTCAGATCTCGTGGATTTTTTCCATTGTTCTATGATTCTTTTTGAAGATTGTTCTATGAATGAAATTTTTCTAGCTAATGGGAAAAAAAACAAAATTATATTAACCTTACAGTTTAATTAAACTTCCCTGTATTCTGTTACCCCCTAAGTGGTCGTGCTTTCCTAGCATCTAACTCGCTCTACAATGGCACCCTTTAGGTTGCGTATGGTTCAGCGCACATCCCCTCACGATGCGACCACTTAAGGGTTAACAATGACATCTCTTTATGAATAAAAAATAAATATTGTTCAAACAGCCGGTGACCTCGTTTTTCTGATGGAATCGATGCTTCACGAACTTCTGAATATTAATAGACATTCGTATCAAAGATGAAAGAATAGCTTTTTGGGGTGGAGTTGCATTCGAAATTTTCCCCACTAGGAAATATCTAAAAATAGTGTAAGGGAAGAATAATTTAAGATGAACAAAAAGCGGTGGAGAGAATACCAGAGAGAATCGAAGTTTCAGTTGGGCATAGAAAAATGAAATTATAAATTCTTCGTGAAAAGAGTGCCTTCATTGAACAATCATTCTTCTTTATTGGAAAAAACAAACACTTTCTTTCTTCCCAAATCTCCAAGTTCATTCCATTGTCTGGAGGCGATTAACTGTTGATATATATTGGCAATGTTAGAGTCAGAAAATAATCAACATTTCGCGAGATTCTCGGTGGGAGAGAGGCTATTTTCAGACAATAAGTCTGATGAATTTTTAGCCTGATAATAATACTAATGAGTCCTCAATTAAAAAAGTACATACAACCAAAAAACCGTTTTTCTCCGATCGAGCAATCTTATTCCCCTTCCAATTCATGCCGGAGGGCTGAAAGCATTGAATGTGCAATGGATTTCGATCAATTTCATCTCCCAGAATCAAATGAGAAGGTGAGATATGAATTTATTATGTCGTGAATTCGTATGTTTATGGTCACATCGTGTGTGAGAACCAAATGGGTCCAATGGTGCGATCAAATTCGTCTGCCTCACTCCGCCATAGAGATAAATTAATAAAAGATTCTTCATTTCGTCATCTCAAATAGAAGAAAAAAGATATGATTTTTCGACGGGCGGACGATTTTCGACTGGTTGTGTTTTTTGATCAATTACTCATTAACGTAGCGTCGATTTTTCTTCTTCAAATATCTCCCTCCTGCCGCTTGTAGTATGGCTTATCAGTAGCGAGAAACCCTGTATAATGACTTATCTAGGATTGAAGAATATAAATGCTTGTTTTTTAATTGAAGTAGTGTTTAGCATGTAAATGAGAAATTTCTTCCCATTATCATTAATATTAATCCAGAAATAATGTCAACAGGTCGACAGTTACGAAAAATACATCGAAGAGTGTGAAGCAAAAGAGAGAGAAGCTGCAGAGTCTGGCGAGAGTGTTGTAAAAGTGGATGAAAATGGTGAAGAACGAGTAGAAGTGCCCGTGATCGATGAGGCAAAATGGAAAGAGCGTAGAGAGTGTTTAGAAATGCTAAAAAAGGAACTGCGAAGAGTCAGGGACGGCGGAGACCAATATGATTGGGATTATCTTCTTGAAGAAGATGAGAAAGAGGACAAAGAGGACAAAGAGACGAACGAAAAAAAGGATGATGAAACTTTCAGCGACATTGACGATGGAAAGTGCAATTCTAAGGCACATCTCAACTTGAAACAGGAGAAGAACGAGAAGGACATTGCGACGGAAAAACTCACTGGGGAAAAAAAGAAAGATGAATAGAAACGATCCAGTTCTGAACTTTAAATCGCACTGTTTGTCAATTGTATGCTACGAAGAAGTACTAATTCTTTCGTTTTTTGTGTGCCCCGTTTTTAATAATCCAACTTAATAGAAGAGTGGTGAAGTCTTCAGAACCCATTCTGTTAATTCTTGACCCATCTCATTGATGAGTGTTTTTAGGAGATTGAGAAGTCGGCGACCTGTCGCTGAATTGATCATGCAGATGCATTAATATTGGAGTTGACTGGTTATTATTTCTTGTCACTTCTACCAAATTTATCAGGAGATAGAAAATTTTTCATTATAAAGTATTAAGTTTGAACATTCGATTTTCTTTTAATGGAATATACTCGATAAAGAATCCGAATTCTCACTCATGATTATGTTACTTTCGCAGTAACTACGAATCGAGGGGCTGGTTACTTGGTAAATTACTGGACCACTCGATTGAAAATCAAGTAAAAAAAACCCAGAATTAGTAGTGATTTCTAATGACTTCTGGAAAGCATTAGAGAGCTGTGAAAATTATAAAGAAATCAGATGATTTCAGAAATAATTAGAAATCATCGATGAATGTGAACCCAAAATTTGTTATTCGAACTCACTCATACGATCCGGTCTGACACGAATGACCTTCTTATGCACATGTCATTTGGTCCATACTATCATAACCATAAGGCCCCTTCTAAACTCTTTCGGTCTCCGAACCGAAATCTTACCTATATGACCCTCTTGACCGCATTGCACATTTCTTCAAGCATTTCGTTCTGAAGATTACAACCATATAACCCCTGTGAATACTATAGGTAATTCATAATATTCAAACGGACCCTTCTCCGAGCCATTTCCCTATGAGATTTGTAAAATGGTTTACATAGGGTAAACTGCACAGTTTTTCAATGACCCTTGCGATATTTGATGTTCGCGAGGAATGACCGTTGGAAGGTATACCCTGTGACGTATAACTCTCGTGACGTTTGGTCCTCGCGAGTTTATGACTTTTGTGATGTTTGACGTTTTCCACGTTTGAGACTAGTGAGAGATCCGGGCCGGCGGAAGGTGTGTATGGTGTGTATGGTTTCCACCATACATTGGAATTTGGATGTATGGTATTCCATACATGGCTAAAAAAAATGGTATGGTATGCCATATACAGGGATAAAGTTTTTTTCTTTTTCGATTTACACGTAATTGATGAATTTTCAATTTGCGGGTGAATTGAGAAAAAAATGGGCTGCCTCTTTCGAATCAGTAACGCCGCCCTCTCTATGACATCTCCTTCCAACCCTCCCCTCCACAATTCCAGGATTACTGAAATTGGGGCTATTTACACTAGGAATTCAGCGCCATACCTTGCAAGGGTTATATCTCGCGAGGATCAAATATTACGGGCGTCATTTCTATTATGAGGAAGTCAATCTAATCTATCTATTACTATCTATTGAGCTCCATTGAATTTTCCAATTATTCAGGACTTTGCATTATTATTTGGAGTCTTAAAAAGCTCCAGCCGAGCCTGAGAAGAACAATTTTATTTTGAAGACCCCAAAAAAGCTACCAGAAACAATTGAAATAGTTCTATGAGTTAAGAATGTTCCATTAAATCTTGGGAGAAGTCTCAACTTAATCCGTAGAAACAAGAATTATTAATATCACGATATGAAATGCTAACGTGAGGAATTCAATAAAGATCAATAAATAATTAGATTGACCCTCGTAAAATTCACCCGTTACGAGGTATTATCCTCGCGAAGTATGATCATATTACCCTTGCGAACTGCAGAAATTACAGATATTGATCGAATTTGAAATTCGATTTTTCTCTGAAGAGAAAAAAATATAATGCAATATGTAAACAGGGCCGGCGGAAGGTGTATGGTATATCATGAGCTATGCACCGCCCACGTATATATCTCCTGGCGGCCCTGTGTGGAAGATTCTATGGAATATATTGTGGACATATGTATTTTTTTAAAGCTTAAATATGTATTCATTGTTATCTGAATGAAGTATCGCCCGTGAGATTGAACTATATGAACATGTGTATTGTTATTGTAGACCATATTTGAGCATATTTGACCTGCATTAGTTTCGATGAATTTTGTTTTGTTTCTTGTTTGAAGAATTACTAGGTAATTAATTAGGTAGGTGGAAATGATTCAATAAAATTCATACGCATGATTTTGTATCATCTCTGAGACTAGTAAGTTCAGAGATTGACGGAGAAAGCGCATCGAATCTACATAATCAACACGGATGCACATCATTCATGTAATTAATAAGCTCGCAATATTTTCCTGTCAATTCCATTTGCTCTATTCTGATAAATTAGAGGCTGTACATATATTATGTTAGACGTTGAGAGGAAGTCTACGACAGCATACGACAGGCTGGCCTGCGACTGCTGATAAAAATGGCTGATATCCTCGTATCCGAAAGCCAAATGCAGTGCTGTAACAAAGCACTCTGAGGGGAAAAGTTCCCCGGCCATAGAAAAAAATGTAGTATCAAAATGGACTGTAGTTATACGGGTTCATTGCATTTAATGAATGACGACGAAAGGTGAATGAAGAATTGTATAACATTGCGCTTCAATGACTCGTAAATCCTATCAAAATAATAAAACGACAATGCTAATCTCCTCAATGCAATAACTGCCGAAAACAAACCCACGCGTTATTGGACAAACTGTTTGATTGATGGCCGGTAATGTGGGAATCGTTACTACCTTTAGAGTCTCAATCGTTCAGGAATTGGTAACCCCGTCAGCAAATTCAAAAAATTCTACGTGTTCAAATAAAACATTGAATTAAATCATAAATAAAAATATTTAAAATATTTTTAAGATTCAGTGAATCAATGAAGACAAATCTTACTTGTTAGGGAAATTCGCAATACCTATTCCAAGATTATATCGCAATTCTAGAAATTTCTTGATTTATGTCTCGGGGAATTAATATTTACTTCATTCGCACTCAATTTTTTGACACGTGTCATAATTAACATCAAGACTATCTTCAGAAATTGAAAACCCTACATTCTGATGACACAATATTAGAGCGCTTTTCTTGACGTGGTTTTTCTCCAATTTATCTGAGTGAGTTTCTTCAAAATTACTTTTTTTGTTTTTATGACGTTTTTCTTTCACTGGCTAACCTTTGGTTTTGGTTTGGCTCGCTTCGCTCGGTTAGATCGCGATTTTCGGACCCGATTTTCCCCCTGGAAATCGGCTACAATCGCTCAACGTTATGTGGTTGAGTCTCTGGGAAATACGAGTCAAGTATTCCCCCGCATCGCCAGTCAATGTATCCCCAGTACCTCGAGTACTGTAAACTCTACCGATCAAGTGCCCCTGAAGAGAATATTAACTGAAACTGATGGTAATACTCCACCTACTGATAATATTAATAATAACGTATCCATGCTATCAAATTGCTCCTTACAAAATATGACAATGAATAATATTNATGATAATACTCCACCTGCTGATAATATTAATAATAATGTATCCATGCTATCAAATTGCTCCTTACAAAACATGACAATCAATAATATCCACACCCAAAAAGTAAATAATGCATCATAAGTCAAAATCATAATCTCTTTTGAACGGAATATATTCTACATTTTATAATGAATTAATAAAAAAAACAGCACGATTTGTGTTCTTAATGTGCTGCATTACTTGAATTTTTGCGCCTTCCCTTATTATCAATACTCTCAGTTCACATTGCAACTGACAGTTTTCAATGTTTACGTGATTTCATCAACTTCTATTCCAAAGAGGATTGACTAAAGTAGAGGCTCAGATCGCTCAGATCTCGGGGTTGAAGTGA
>NW_021680363.1:114249-114719 GCF_001412515.2 Diachasma alloeum
CGGGGTTAGACTGACCCCAAGCCAAAAGTAGTTCGACCCCAACGGAGGGATGGCGCCACGGTCGAATCTGACGGCTGGGCGAACTGCCTGTGCGGGTAACTCGGCAGTAGCAGTCCCGCTGAATTTATGCTCTCCTCGTCCTCAACATGTTCTTAATGTTTTTCANCATGTTCTTAATGTTTTTCAGGTGATTCATTTGCTGGCTAATTAATATTAAGGAATGAAACACAGAGGGTGTGATGGAGAATTAAATTCCCCATCAATCGATCCCCGTTGCATCCCTTAATCTCTGTAACAAAAAAATACAAACTACGACAAAAGTCAGGGGCCAGTAAGAAAAATAATTTTTTCGCGGCGCATACTGACTTTTCACCATTCGCCCGCGAATTAAAAATTCACTTCTCCCCTCCTAATTGAGATTAAGGGATAGAAAAATGACAGTTCGACGGAGAATTAAATTCCCCATCAAT
>NW_021680363.1:115077-115297 GCF_001412515.2 Diachasma alloeum
CGGCGCACAGTGACTCCCGGTAATTGAAAATTCACCTCTCCCCTCCTAATTGAGATAAAGGGATGAAAAAGGGCAGTTCGACGAAGAATTAAATTCTCCATTAATTAACCCCCTTTCATCCCTTAATTTCTGTACGAAAAAAATAAAAACTGCCATGAAAGTCAGGGGGCAGTAAGAAAAATAATTTTTTCGCGGCGCACACTGACTTTTCACCATTCGC
>NW_021680363.1:115499-122143 GCF_001412515.2 Diachasma alloeum
CCTTTTTTCATCCCTTAATCTCAATTAGGAGGGGAGAGGTGAATTTTTAATTACCGGGAGTTACTGTGCGCCGCGAAACAATTATTTTTCTTACTGTGCTGTGATTTCCCTGACAGTTTCTTCCATTTTTTACAGAGATTCAGGGATGAAAGAGTGTTAATTCATGGGTAATTTAGTTCTCCGTCAAACAGCCTTTTTTTCATCCCTTAAATTCAATTAGGAGGGGAAAGACAAATTTTTAATTCGCGGGCGAATGGTGAAAAGTCGCTGTGCGCCGAGAAGAAATTTATGTTTCTCACTGGCCCATGACTTTTGTCGTAGTTTGTATTTTTTTGTTACAGAGATTAAGGGATGCAACGGGGATCGATTGATGGGGAATTTAATTCTTCATCACACCGTCTGGGTTTCATTCCTTAATATTAATTAGCCAGCAAATGAATCATCTGAAAAACATTAAGAACATGTTGAGGACGAGGAGAGCATAAATTCCCCTCCGAAACTATCCCTGTGACAGCGGAACGGCTACTGCCGAGTTACCCGCACAGGCAGTAGGCCCAGCCGTCAGATTCGACCGTGGCGCCATCTCTCCATTGGAGTCGAACTATTTTTGGCTTGGGGTCACTTCAACCCCGAGATCTGAGCCTCTACTTTAGTCAATCCTCTTTGGTGTTGACTGTGGCGACAACCCCGTTTGGAAGCCTGGCTCTCGGCGGCCTTTCCGTGTTTTCTTGATTCCGCGGTTTGTCCTACAACTGAAGAACTTGAAAATCAACAGTTTTCTGATTTCTTCGGAGCAACAAATATTTTGTCTTCTGTTCAACTACTCGGGGGTGAATCGGGGTATTTTTAAGTCGGTTCTGAGTGAAGGAATAGTGTGGAGCTTGCTACCGGTGTGTTGCAGCAATGGTGCGCAATATCTCAGCTCTGAGGAAAATGACTGTGGAAAACATACCACATTCAATTCCCTAAAAATGTGAGTAGATCTTCAGTTTTCGCAGGGAATTTCCCTGATTATCCGGACCTTCAAATTAGAAACAATGATTAACAGTTTATGCCCTCATCAGATTAATTTTTGGCGGGATAGAGTGCGCAAGCTCTGATCATGAACTTGTCAATAATTACCCACACATGTCCCACGTGTTGATTGACATGACTTCATTAAAAAATGATCATTTATTTTAATCTTAATTACTGTCAGAGATTGATTCATATCGAGTGAATGAACACGGGAAAAACATTCATATGTGATTTTTGAATCACCAATTGCAACGAGTAACACAGAAATCACATTGAGTAAAGTTCACACTAACGTCACAGGTAATGCAGTTAAAATTATAGCTATAGAATAGCTTTATCTATCACAAATGGCAGCGCCCATTGTCCCTTATACGGGAAAGTTGCGTTTTATTCGTCTGGAGGGATGTATGTGTTCCACAGCCATTCGTCAAAGAGGGTTGGTTACGGCCGCCGACCTCACGGCCATCTATGACGTCATTGATTACGTACTGTATGTCCCCTTATCTGTTTCTATTTAGGTACCACTAGTGGCAATAATACCCTATCGTTAGGGGTTTGTATGAACCCGTCACTGACCTATGTTGACCTTTATTCTTTATTCAACGTAACGAGTACACCGTGATTTACGTCATAGGTGTTGATTTCCAGTTAGATAGATATTCCACGCAAATATTTTTCAGGAATCTTCGTGGATTATACTCTATTTTTTACGCACAATGATACTTCGTCAGTCGTAGGGGAGGGTGGGGCAAAACGGCCCCCCTTCAATTGTCAATAACTTGTGAATGACATTGTGAAAATTCCCAGTTTCAACTTCATTTTGAAGATAATTTTTCATTCTTCAAAACGAGCTCTAACTCATCCCAATCGGATTATTGAATCGGAAAATATTGACGATTGAAGGGGGACCGTTTTGCCCCATCCTCCCCTATATGGTACTGCAACGGAATATATTCACTGTAATAATGCGTCAAATTTTGATATTTCCGTAGGCAACGTTGGCTTTTTCTTCTAGTGTAATGATTGCGATATGTAGTTTTCCAGAACGAGGTACACGAAGAAAAGGATTACAGCCAATAGACTCATATATATTATATTATTAAATATATATTATATTATTAAATTATATTGCTCTAGAAGATGATCATATTAGTTATGACCTTGAGTGAACTCCCTCAATAATTATCAACATTGAAAAATTAATCGAAATTCTTCCTTGAGAAAAATAAGAAATTTAGGAACAATGAATAATCATTGGAGGAGTTCATCTAAGGTCATGTCTAACATAGTCATTGTAAATGGTAGTTAGCAAGGACATATTAACATTAATAAATTCTGAAAGCAGAGGGTGATTGTAAATTATTTGGTAAACAATTGTGGTTAAATTCGAATATACGTAATTAATCAATTTTTTTTATATATTTTCTTTTTGGGACTCTCCACCAACTACGTCCTCATCGTGAGTCCTGGATTACGCCAAGAGTTGGTGAGGATTGAACTCTTCACCAGGAATCTGTTGATTCCTTCAAGAACTTGGTTACCTCATTGAAAGAAAAGAATTTTAATTCTTTAAAAAAATGAAGGTATTGCCATATGAAATTAATTTCATTTATTGTCGTAAGAAGATACGACGGAGTTGAGGATGAAATACCTTATATCCATTAAATTTAATTACAAAAAAAACCTGATGGATATAATAAGAAAGGACCACAGCAATACTCCACTCAAGAACCCACAACTTATACGTTTTTGCATCAAAGGAGTACATAGTACCTTTGAAGATATTCCAATTGGCCAGGCTAACTGTGATTTACCCATTGTCATCCTCCAGAGTAACATGATTGTCATAATTGAAACTTAATCAGACTTTCCTGGGAACGTCTGGACTGGAGAAATACGCTATCAAAGAAATCAATACTTCTCTCAAGTAAGTAGATACTTGGCAGAAATAATTTTGTTTTCTTAGTGTAGAAATGATAATCGGTAGAGGCTTGAGTTCCACTTTATTCGAAGCCACTCTGATGCCGCCATGCGGGCCTGCGCCTTCGTGTGAATTCCCTGTAGAGGTAAAAATTGTCTCCACAAGTTGTTTCAACATTTCATGTGAATCCCTCTTAAATTCATTGATAATGAAATAACTGAGGTTTCTTAACTGTCCCCTTCATCACCGTAACCTTCAGGTGGCTGTTCAGGTGGCTTAATTAAATATTAGCAAATGGTGAAGGTTGGACTCATTATATCTTCTAATATTCATCCTCAGTTTGATTTTTTGAGTGAAAAATTATTATTTGTCTAATTATAAAATGGAAATATATTTGTCAAAGCTTTATTTGGTGGTAATCGAGAAATTTACGACAAATCGCATTTTGAACTCGTTTTGGTACGGTGTATATGTTGGATCTTTTTAAACCAGTTACTTCACATATGACAGTTTCAAAAGATGCGATCACTTCTGTTGGTGTTGTAGGATATCTAAACCTAGTTGGCGAATAGAAGGTTCCATGAAACTGGCGCTATATTCGTTAGTACCATAATTCTTATTCACAATAAATGCAATCCACTATTTCTCTGGATGGGCAATGATAACTTCAACTGATAAGATTCAACTAACTCGAGTGATAATGTATCATCAGCTAATTTGAAAGTTTCATGCTGATTTGACAATGGAAACGTTGTAATTATTCACAATATCTGTGTTCACATAAAAAAAACGGTGAATGATGAGAACGAGTAACGAACACCACAATTCAGTATAACGAAGATATACAAGAATCCTATATTATCTGCCGACATAGTTCAACGATAAATATCGATCAAGCTGGAATGTAATTGTCACTTATTATCTAAACATTGGAGTTAGACAACTGTGGATAACTCGCGAGTTATATTGAAATTCCTAATGCTATTGGACCCTTCAATTTCCTAATATTTAATTAAATATTCATTAATTTGGGGGTTAATAGCATGAATAACAACAATGTTCGGTCATTTTCAATACTTGTCGCGTACGAGAGGAGTTGATACTGCGTATTTCGAGACGGAGACGAGACCAAATATTTCTGTGTTCACTGAGACCGAGACAATCCCTCCGAAGTATTGTTTTCTGATGTCTCGTGAAGTCTCTCGCGGCATCACTACCAGGACTTGACTAACTTTTAGCAATCAAGCAACATATCCGGTGTTATTATCCATCGGAGATCGAGCCACTTTTGGTCCAGTTTAGATGCCAACCACATTGAACGAAAATTCGTCACCGCTTGAGGAACCCTCAATCTCTGACCAGGATCTCTGTGGGGGTGATGATTTCCGTGTTCGTTGTTAACATAATAGTGGTTCTTGTTATCCCCTCACCCGCTGTATCGTCTATAAATAGAAATCACTGTGGGGGAGTGAAACGCGGTAATTCAGAAAATCCCTTACCAACGAACAGCGCCGACGTGCGACATATTGATTTTTTTAGGTTGGATAATGATGTATAGAGACAACACCACAAGTTTCCTCATACATATCTTAGTTGAGATCGGTGAAATGAATTGGAATATTTCATGCGTATATTAAAGAAAAATCATTACATATTTGGGAACACACGGAGAAAACTTCTTCACAAAAATTGAGTATCTTAGGACTGGACAAAGAGTACAATCACCGGTCATGAAAGATGCCAGTGCTGTTAACTAAAAATGCTGAGGATTCTGTGCCAATTTCATATCAATGCAGGAAAAATTCACGTACTAGCCAATAAATTTTACAGTGTCACTGGAAGGTTTCAAACAAATTTCGCTCCGGGCGTTCGTATGATAAGAGTCAATCGTGTCCCATATAGGAATTAACGATGGGAACTGGGTTTTACAAGGCTTCGGCGAAGGTTAAACAAGCCTGGACTCAGGGGGTAGAGCCTCGAACCAAAGGCCTACCGAAGCCTCGAATCCCAGGGCTTGCTGAAGCCTCAAATTCCAGGCTTTGAATGAGGCTTGGGAAGAAGGGTTCATTCAAGCCTCGAAATACCAAATATCATTGTTTTTCAGAATATTATGTCTTTATTTATGTTTATTAGTGTTATTTAACGATTGCTGATTATCCTATAATGTCCATTATCTAAAGGAATGAAAAAAAATGCACCCGCCGGAATTCCATCCCAAGTGTTTCTGATCTCTAGTCCGAGGCCTTATCCACTTGACCAGTCGGACAATTGTTGAAATATAGGATTTCATTTTGATATAAGTACTGGGAGTGTATTGTATTTGTTTTTCCGTCTCGACCATTAACAACTGTTTTTTTTATTCCAATATATCAATGATTTTTTTGGTTCCATATGTATACCCTCTCGGGTTTTTACATTTTGTTCCCTTCCCTATCTGCGTTACCATGGACCCGAGTTGAATAATTGGACCTGACAAGTTCTACTTAGGTCTTTCCGTTCAGAACTGGATAGCTCTTGGGAAGCCTCTTCCCAAGTGCTTCGGAGACCTTTCTACCTCTGGTTATGTCCCATTTCAGCACTTGTTAGGTGTAAGCAGAACTTGTATTCAGACTTTCCAAATCCTTGCCGGTCCCCGTAATTCTATGGGCCTATATTAAATCTGCGTTCATATCCCTGTTTACTCATGCGTTATTGAAATAACAAATGCAATTATTGTTTTTTGCAATTATTGTCTTGTTGGATTTTTCGCCAAAATCGATTTTTTTAGCCGGGTGAACGTTGATTCCAACTATTTAAGCGCCGGGCTAGTCAGAACTGTCAAAAGTATGTGGAAAAAGTGAAAACTGAGAAACCGTTTTTTTTGGCCCCAGCCAGAGGGTCAGATTTTCGGGTTTTCCGGGGCAAGTGGATTTCCGTCAAAATCAAATTTTTTTGCCGGGTGAACGTTGATTCCAACTATTCAAGCGACGGGCTATTCAGAACTATCAAAAGTATGTGGAAAAAGTGAAAACTGAGAAACCGTTTTTTTTGGCCCCAGCCAAAGGGTCAGATTTTCGGGTTTTCCGGGGCAAGTGGATTTCCGTCAAAATCAAATTTTTTTGCCGGGTGAACGTTGATTCCAACTATTCAAGCGACGGGCTATTCAGAACTATCAAAAGTATGTGGAAAAAGTGAAAACTGAGAAACCGTTTTTTTTGGCCCCAGCCAAAGGGTCAGATTTTCGGGTTTTCCGGGGCAAGTGGATTTCCGTCAAAATCAAATTTTTTTGCCGGGTGAACGTTGATTCCAACTATTCAAGCGACGGGCTATTCAGAACTATCAAAAGTATGTGGAAAAAGTGAAAAATGAAAAAAAAATTTTTCACCGGAGGCCAAAGTGTCGGATCTTGGATTTTTCCGGGCGGAAAGTCGGTCCAAGGGTCACAAGGGTCACAAGTGTCACAGTGTCAGACCTTGGATTTTTGGCCAAAATCGAATTTTTTAGCCGGGTGAACGCTGATTCCAACTATTTAAGCGACGGGCTATTCAGAACTATCAAAAGTATGTGGAAAAAGTGAAAACTGAGAAACCGTTTTTTTTGGCCCCAGCCAAAGGGTCAGATTTTCGGGTTTTCCGGGGCAAGTGGATTTTCGCCAAAATTGAATTTTTTTTTCGAATTTTTTTTTGTGATGAATCGGTTCTTCAGTTTTCACCCGGCTAAAAAATTT
>NW_021680363.1:122530-124071 GCF_001412515.2 Diachasma alloeum
CGCTTAAATAGTTGGAATCAACGTTCACCCGGCTAAAAAATTCGATTTTGGCGAAGAATCCAAGATCTGACACTTTGACCCTTGTGACCCTTGGACCGACTTTCCCCCCGGAAAAATCCATGATCCAACACTTTGGCCTCCGGTGAAAAAATTTTTTTTTCATTTTTCACTTTTTCCACATACTTTTGATAATTCTGAATAGCCCGTCGCTTAAATAGTTGGAATCAACACTCACCCGACTAAAAAATTCGATTTTGGTGAAAGTCGACTTTCCCTCTGGAAAAACAGAAAATCTGACTCTTTGTCTCGGGGTGAAAAAAAAAAATTTATTACGACTTTTGTCGCGCCTTCGGGTTTCATTGGCATCAGAATTGTTAGAAAATACAGAATCAACTTTCACTTGGCGAAAAAATTCAATTTTGGCGAAAACCGACTTTCGCCCTTAACCCACGTGAAAATGAAATTTTTTTTTTCCCCTTTTCTGTCACCTCCGAGGGTTTCATTGGCATCAACGTTCACTATTTTTTATTTAAACACCGCCTGCAAACGGGGAGATGAGAGTGGCTAAAATATATTCTGCAACCCTGTCTCCTCGTTGGCTACAAATTTCAACCCTCCGCATACATGCGTTCCCCTTCACCCGCTCGTAAAATTAGGCGTTCTCGGTAGCATCGAGGAGGACTTCTCAGGACCGAATAGAACTGAGGATTCGAGAGGTCTCTGGAAAAGTACGTCGCAGAACTGATTACGACTTACCAGGTCCATCTAGGTCTGGAGAGATCTCGAAAGACCTGTGTACGTCCAATCAGAACCAAATCCTCGACTCGGGCTGTTAGGTAATAATTGCATGTATGCATGTCAAAAAATGAATGAGAGATATTGGACGTGAAAAAATTACACTTTAAAGTGTCAATATAGAGCTTGTATCTGACAATACTTGTAGCGAATCATGCCATTCGAGAGCAGAAAAGAACTTGGCTTTCCAATAAAACAAGTTTTATTTCTGTTCAACCTGTATTTTTCAAGATACAACTTTTTCTTGCACCGTACAATTTTAAGAATCCAGGAAATGTGGATAGAATCATATATATCCATATTATTTTTATATAAATGTTACAATCACATACTTCTCTCCAAATATTTCGCGATTTTTCATCATATGTAAAGGAAACAAGCATGTCAAATTGGATTGAATCTCTGGTTGTTATAAAATTAATGGGGTTACCAATACCATGATGGTGAACTTCATCTCCCCACTTAATTCTCAGAAATATTGAGCAAACAATATAAACATGAAAGTAGAGACAACAATTTAAGAACATTTTACATAATGAATAGGACTTCTATAAATAGATAACTCAAATTGACATATTTAGAACACTTCGGAGACACTGTTGGTACCTTGCGTGACCGTGATTATTTTGAGTTTTGAATACATGTAATTCGCTGCACTAAATTTTCTTCCCCCACCATTTTGAATCAATGGTTCAAGGTCGCTGCGGATGCACGAGTGAGAGTTGAAACTATACGACTGGAGGAGG
>NW_021680363.1:124097-132975 GCF_001412515.2 Diachasma alloeum
GGGGGGGGGGGGGGGTGAAAAACCGGCACCCTGGCACACGCTGCTAAGTACCATAGATAATAAGCTGTGTGGTTTATGAAATGCGCTCAGGTTAGGCTTCTCATTAGACTGTCTATCTATTTGTATTGCTCGGCCGTTCCTTGTGCATCTGTATTTCCTCCTGAAATTCCAAATAATTGGAATGAAAGCTTCGGGAGTACGTCATTTCTAGATTAATCTAAGAATTCATATCCCTGTTTCACAGGATACACTGTTGAAAACTTTTGCCTGGAATTGCATTATACACGGAGAAAATTATTTGGTGAATTTCAACTAGTGGTTGAGATTCACCTACTAGTTGTTGAAAAAATGAATTACCAACCAGTTGTTGAATTTCAACAACTAGTTAGTGATATTTAACAACTATTTAATTACAATTCAGAAAAAGATTTTTCAATTTCATTCGACAACCATTTGTTAAATTTTCAATGAAGGAATTGTAGAGGAGGCATTGACCGATTGGCACGATATAAATGATTGCCGGATTGTTTCCAAATAGGGGAGGGTGGGGCAAAACGGCCCCCCTTCAATTGTCAATAACTTGTGAATGACATTGTGAAAATTTCCAGTTTCAACTTCATTTTGAAGATAATTTTTCATTCTTCAAAACGAGCTCTAACTCATCCCAATCGGATTATTGAATCGGAAAATATTGACGATTGAAGGGGGGCCGTTTTGCCCCATCCTCCCCTATATATATCCCCTCACCATCTACTTTGGTAGTCAAAATTGATTGAATGAAATTGAAAAATCTTTTCTGAATTTCAATTAATTGGTTAAATTTCACCAACGAGGGTCAACTTTGATGGTATTGAAATTCACCAACTAGTTGAAATTCACCAAATAATTTTCGCCGTGTAGTTTCACTGAAATTGTCGAGGAATTTTGTCCTTGAAAATTGAAAATATTGTGGAAAAATCAATGAAAGTTATAAATTTTAGTTCAATTGTTCAGTGAAATCCGCAATTTCATGATTTTTTCCCCCAAATCAAATTCAATATCACTCTCCTGTAAATGTCTACTAAATGCCCATGAAATATCAATTTTTTTCTGTTTTTACAGACAACGTATATGTGAGGGTTGGACATTGTATTTCGTCTGATATTAATGTAGATGTGGATAGCACCTACACTCCGACGAGTGTGATCAAATCGAGAAATGGCCAATTACCTTAATGCATCGTACTGTTCCATATAATTTTCACCGTACATTGAACAATTGCATCGAACTGGTTGACCTCGAAATTTGTAATATGTACATTGTACACGTTGCTGCTGAATTCTTCACGATGTTAACTCGATGTCATCCAGACACGGGAACTTCGTTATAATAACAAATAAAGGTTCCCACTTTATTCATTCGCTATAGTTCTGCGATTTTTCTATTGGGCTGATGAAAGTTCTTCATAATAATGCCTAATAATCAAATCTCAAGAAAAGTATGATACATTCATTTATTCTTTTCCACATCCACGTGCTACTCTGCATTGAATCACAATGTGGTCTTGGTCGCTTCAAAATATTTTTAACTATTTTGTGTCACTGGCTGTTCTGATTACAATCTGACTCTCATTCTATTTTTGAAACAGTGGTGACTGAATCTTTCACAGTTCTAATTTCTTATTCGTTTTTTAGAGGCGTGGTAAAGCAGTCCATGTCAAATGATTTGTTCTCCTAATTATTAATATAAAAAAATATCAAAATATATTCTCTGTAGTAAATTTGTGCAAAATATTCTTATAAAATTTGTTTCTACATACACTCATTCTCCTGATTATCATTCAAATAATAAAGATTTCTAGAGATATCCACATAACGAGGGTCAATTTTGACGGGATTGACCATGGTTCCCATGGTCGTGATTGTATTCAGTATATTTTGAGTCAAACATGCCCCATTATTGTGAGAGATAACGTAACCATCGAATATACATAATAGTAAATTGTGCGCGCCGCCACGGGCAGAAAGTTATGTTTTCCCCGATCGAAGCGGACATTAGTATATTCTCTACCTAAGGAGGGAATATATTATTTCCGCACACCTGCACGGAAAGTTAGTACTTTTTTTTCCTGAAGAGTACAAGAAAGTGAGCGCTTTCCGCTCTCCGGTAAAAAGTATATGCCTTTTCATCACGCTGTGACGAAAAGTGAACTTTTCGGCACGCTCCGCGTGCCTAAAAGTCCAATTTCCGCCACATTGTGATGAAAAATATTGTTCGTAACTCGTGAAAAAATGTTTTTTGCACTCGTTACGAAATATACTATTTCGTGTCACGGGACCTGAAAACCGCCAATTTCGTGTCGCGCAGCGCCTCGACACGAAATAGTACCTAACATGCCCGAGCCTTGGAAAACAGATCACCGTCCCCCACGTGTAAGATTGCCTTTCGAGCCGCAGGTGAGGGTGATTGATCTGTTTTTCAAGGCTCAGGCATGTAATGTACTATTCCTTCCTGTCCTTGGGAAGCAAAATGCGAACTTTCCTTTGTAGGCGTTTCAAAGTATAATTTCTGAGGAATGTGCTCACTGTTAAGGTTTTACAATGTGATCTCCTTCTCTTGTGCTTTTTATCTGTTATTCTGTTATTCATTTTATCCTTCTCTTGTATTTTCATCTGTATTTCAAACTGTTAACAAATGACGTGACTGATTCTGTACTTATATTTCGATTCTTTTTGAAAGTGTCATCTACAATTGCATTTCACTCCGAAATTATCTATTGTTTCTACTAAAACAAATAAATTTCTTCAACATTTTTGGTCGTAACAATATAATCCTCGTTTTCATCGTGGATTATAACTCGCGTTAAAGATAATCTAACATTCGTTAGAAAATACTTTGTGGGCCTGATGATATAATATACTATTCCACGTTCATTCCTTTTCGATTGGAATGTCAAAACTTTCCCTTCTGATAAATAGTCGAATTTCTCAACAAAAACTCCTAAGCATGGAGATTTTTAGAGTTTTCTCTTATCCTTTCTCAGGAACACTACGACAACAGAAAAAATGGGTCGAATGGAGGGAAACAAAAAAACTACAGAAAAAAGAAAAAATCGGATTTCCGGTCAGAGTACGGTCATAGAGTATCCAAGTGGAATGAAAATGCAGCGTAGGGCAGATTATACATATAGCACACCCATGTGAGCATAGTGGGGGGTAGTATAGACGTAAGGGGTACGAGCGGTTGGGGAGGGGGATGGCGTCACAGCGGCCGACATCCATCGGCTGGTCCTTTTTCTCGATTGCTGTCAGTCGGCTGGCGAACGCTGCACGGTTAACGACGTCATTAGTGATTCGTGGCCTAAAACCGGATTTTAATTTAATTCACACGAATCAACAAATCTCGATGGATAAATACCTTTAATTTCATATAATTTTAGACCATTCATAAGTTATACCAAATAACAAATACACTCAACGTTTGGAAGGAATAATTGTTTTACACTCGAAAAACCACATAGAAGGATGCAGAAAGGAATTTAAGGTGATATTAATTGAAGAAAACGGAAGATAAAATCTACTAACGAAACAGTATATCGAATTTATTGTCAAAGAATACAGTAAAAATAGAGTGATTATTCAACGAGGTCAGTGCACTGTATCATTCGCATTTTTATTTTTCTACTATTAACACTCCCGTAACAGTCGTTGCATCGGAAGCGCGTTCATCATTAAAAAAAAAGTGAGAGCATTTATCTGCCAAGCGTGTCACACGAAGAGACCACTTACTCGTCAGCATTACAAACTCCTTGGTGGCCTAGTTAAGTGCATCGAACTTATCCCACAAAAACGAACATATCAACCACACAGACAACCTCTGCAATTTGAAACCAAAAAAAAACATTGAAAAATTTAATCTGTGAAAGTTCAAGAAAACATTCCATCTCTCGAACATTTCTGTTGTGTGACACATAATTCTTCCTCGCCATTTACTTATTTTGAAAGGAAGAGAAGGGCGGTTCCATTTTTTAGTGGAATTTGAGGAGTAGCGTTCAACATTTCCTCGATTATGCGAAAAATGACAGAGGTATTGAAGAGTCGTGCGATCAGCTGACTGAGAGAGTTGGTTCGTAGACGTGACGGAGTTTATGACGCTAATCGTAGGGAGGAGAGTCCGATTGGAAATAAGCATCATCGGTGCTCCGTCATGACATTCAGCACATCTTTTCGCAGTGATAAAACTGGATTCCCTAATCAGAACATGCACCGGTATGTTGATTTCATCTTTTAATTGAAACAATGGTTATTGTATTGAACCGGAAATGTTCCAATATGAGCTAAAGGAATTGATTAATATTCCAACGTGGGGGGGAGGGGGGGGGGCAAAAAGGTGAAATAATATCATCAAGCTAAAGAATGATAAGTGAATTATTTTGTAGAATTATTATGTCGGTAATTGGAAGAATCAGTTTTCATTGAAGGAGTTGGGGGGTATTTCCTTTCAACTTTGGGAAAAGTACTATTCCGGCCTCGTGAAAGCTTCGCACTTGCAAAATACCTTCCACAAGCCAAAAACCACTTTTCCGCATTCTCGTAATGAAATAGATTCTTTCTTCATTCTCTAGTATATATACTGCTTATAACGTGTTCAGTAGTCAAAAATTGGAGCAAGATTCCAAAAAATTAATCAAGAGAATATTTTGTTGAAAATTTTCTGGACAAGATTTTACAGATATTAGGAGAATAAAATCCATGGGATTTTTATACGCCTTTACTCGTCTTTTTTTGAGGTGAAATTTTCGCTATCTAATAATTTTGTCGTCGCTCATTCTCGTTCTCTATGTTTGGAGTCGCCGACACTGCAGAAATATTAGCGTAACTTTTTCAATTTTTTTGGTAATGTATTACGTTTTTCTTTCTCCATCATCACATGATTTTTTTTAACTAATTACTTCGTATATTACGAACATTGGTAAAACATGAGCCATGTGTCTCACTCTACAGATAATAATGCAAATTGGTACAGACATAAAAATACACACTGACTTTGAGGTGCAAAAAAACTGAGGTCAAATATGCATTGCAAAGTAGAAATTTCCTTTATTCATTTGCCTTGTGTAGGGGTGAATGTTTTCTTCCCGATTAATTATTAGAAAGATTGTCTTTAGATGCAAGGGCATGCAAATTTTAAATGACGGTTTATTCATTGTTTCATGTGGGCAGAGCGTGACTAGAGATCTTACTAAAGATATAGTCAGAAGATCGTTCACATTGTTTCGAATTCAAGTTAAACGATGAAAAACGAGAGGTGGCACTACCGAGGTTACAGTCAAGGCTGTGTAGAAAGGCACGGCTTACGCGCATCTGACAACTCGGTTATCGACCCTCTAGAACCACCGTACACTCGACGCGCCTGTTACGCTGGGGGTCATTTTATGCCTACCTTTCTCATTTCTAACCGCATAAAAAAAATACATAAAACCCCGGAGGAGTCACGCAATATATCTCCCCGAAGTTCATTTTTTAAATAATTTCTTTATCTCTGACTTGAACAGATTTTTCTCTGCTCATTGTGCAATTTACAGGGAACTAAGTAAGCGATTCTGGAAGAAAAAGTACCGACATTTTTTCGTAGTTGCAAAGAGTTCCAAAAATCTTACAGATCAACCACTTATGAGGGTTAAACGATCATAAGGTTTATATAAGAGTCAAACGAGAACAATGTGCAAACAGACCCTAAAGGTCAAATGATCATACGAATTCCGAGTGGAAATTGCTTCATGCCTACCTGAAGAACGATCAGAACTTGATCTAGTTTTTGTAAGGCTCGACTGATCCGGTGATTCCTGATGAGAACCTGACCAAGTTCTGATCCAGTAGATAGGATCCCAGAAACTGTAGGCGGGTTCAGATCAAGTTCTGATCAGGTAGACATGATCAGGTCATGCCGGATGAGAACCTGACCAAGTTCTGATCCAGTAGATAGGATCCCAGAAACTGTAGGCGGGTTCAGATCAAGTTCTGATCAGGTAGACATGATCAGGTCATGCCGGATGAGAACCTGACCAAGTTCTGATCCAGTAGATAGGATCCCAGAAACTGTAGGCGGGTTCAGATCAAGTTCTGATCAGGTAGACATGATCAGGTCATGCCGGATGAGAACCTGACCAAGTTCTGATCCAGTAGATAGGATCCCAGAAACTGTAGGCGGGTTCAGATCAAGTTCTGATCAGGTAGACATGATCAGGTCATGCCGGATGAGAACCTGACCAAGTTTTGATTTAGCAGACCGGATCCCAAAAACTGCAGGCGAGTGTAGATCAAGTTCTGATCAGGTAGACATGATCAGGTCATGCCGGATGAGAACCTGACCAAGTTTTGATTTAGCAGACCGGATCCCAAAAACTGCAGGCGAGTGTAGATCAAGTTCTGATCAGGTAGACATGATCAGGTCATGCCGAATGAGAACCTGACCAAGTTTTGATTTAGCAGATCGGATCCCAAAAACTGCAGGCGAGTGCAGATCAAGTTCTGATCAGGTAAGCATGATCTCACCCTGAGGTCAGACTGCTTGACCCCAATTTGATCAAATTCGGATTAGATGCATTTGATCGTCATTTGAAAGGGATCAAGTGAAAAGAAAATGATCAGATTCGGATCCGGTCCATCTGACCTTAATTTTAATCATTTTTTTCGGATAATTTAATTAACTATTATTATACTATTTAAATCAAGTTTTATCAAACATTATCAATAATTATTTTCAATCCTTAAAAAGGATCATTATACTATAATTTAATGAAATTAAAATAATTTAATTAATTTAATTTAATTAATCAATTTAATCAACAGACAGCTCTTCTCAAATGTACAAGGGGGAGGGGTGATGGTGCCGCAAATACATATTAGAGGAGTATCAAACTTACGCAAATGATCTTGAGAAATAAATTCACCAAATGCCCATTTATCTATTAGTGTTATTATTATTATCAATATTATTATCCACTAATGAAATGAATAAAAATTCAATTAAACACATTTTATCTCTGGGAATACACCTGCAAATCCGCGAGATCATGAATAATCGTAAATTCAACGAATACCCCAATACAAATCATATAGGCAATGTACGGTTTGAGTTTTAAGGCTTTCGCGGCCAACCTTATTATTTATTATGGCTTCCGGATGGATGCCGCGTCTAGATTTAGCTTCTTGCCAACGTTTTGCAAACATTTCGGTCTGCATCATCAGGGCTAGGTCGCTTCGATATAAGGACTTCCTTACCACGGGGAGCTCCAGTACCTCACCTTCGGCTCGGCCTGTAAACTTCACATTCGTCGAAAACAAAATTTGTGCCCAAGTGATCTATAATATTTCATGTCACACCATGCAAAAGTCGAGACTGAAGCACGATGCGCGAAGCACAGCATGCGATATACTCAACTTCTGAAAGACTTTTCGTTGACGAGTAAACAAAAATACACTTTTGAGCAAGAGGTGAACGTAACACCAGTGTCAAAATATATTACGTTACAAGTGTGGAAAAGGGGGAATGTTAATACGAGTGGGGTAATGTTTTAAGGTATAGTCGTAGGACACCTGCAGCCGAGCGATAGACAAGATGAGCCAGTTATAAGGAGGACTGTCCCCAAAAATATTAATACATGAGTTTGACGTTCCCCGTTTTTACACGCGTAACGTACATTGTTTTTTGGACTTTGTGTTTTTGGAAAAGCCCTACATAAATTTTTTTTTACTATTAAACGGAAACTACTCCTGAACGAAAAATCCAACCAAACCCTTTCGGTGTGAGAGAAGAGGGGGAATGGGCAACCCTGCTTATGTAGGCGTTGTGTGCGTAGTGAGCGTTTCGTTCAGAGGATTGATAGAATCGGCAAAAAAATAATAGGGAGTTGAATCAAAATCCAATTAAATTTTTACAATGAATTCGTAAGATTTTTCTATGTAATTTGGTCGTACGTACAAGCATGAAATACACAAATTTAAGCCGTAAACTACTCAAATCATTAATAATTGGAAGCAGAGGACTCTAACGCGTAATGACTACCATCCGGCTGACGCAAGTAGGGAGTTTTTCGACCAATTCACGAACTAATAGCACTAGGGGACTACCCGCTTTCCAATAGATCAGACAAGGATAGCATGTGTCTGCCCATCTTTTCTTCAATGCCTTTAGCAAATAGAGTGGGTTACGCCCTGCTGCCATATGATTGAGTTTTGCAAAATTCCCTGATTCAGTTGATGGTTTCAGCTAGGCACGTAGTTACAAGAATAACGACACCGGATTGGTCAAAAACGTAACGACAGCGCCATCATTCAAACAGTGATATAGGAACGACCCAAGTCGAAATTTTACCGGGTCTCCCAACGTAGTTTCAAGGTCCATTGGTGGGTTTAGGACGTCGAAAGTACGTTGTCCAGTGTACAGGCTCAAATGCACCGATTCAACCTACTTTCGACGTAAATACCGTCTCTTTTTCCAATTTTTTCCAGGTTGTACGTTGAAATTAGGTGGAAACTAAACGTATCCCCGACGTTTCTCCACCGTACATTCTTTCCTTCGTTCCTCCCCCTACCCTCTTCACACTACCAGTTCCATTCTAATATCGATTAATTGATTAAATCTTGCATAAATCGGTGGAAGAATGGCAAAAATATAAATATTATTACCTCGGTGAAACAAAAATGGGAAAAAAAGAAAAAAACGGATCGGTGCATTGGTTCTCGAGATATCCCTGCTTGTAGTTCTGCCGTGTTCCGTTTCGGTCACCCACCCTTTTTCGGGTTTTACTCGCTACTGCTCAAGCTCAGTGATCGCAGGATATCCCGGTATGCTTCTGAGCTGTACAGTTGCTGGTGGCGAGTTGTATTTTTTTTGG
>NW_021680363.1:133304-180094 GCF_001412515.2 Diachasma alloeum
CTACCATCCGGCTGACGCAAGTAGGGAGTTTTTCGACCAATTCACGAACTAATAGCACTAGGGGACTACCCGCTTTCCAATAGATCAGACAAGGATAGCATGTGTCTGCCCATCTTTTCTTCAATGCCTTTAGCAAATAGAGTGGGTTACGCCCTGCTGCCATATGATTGAGTTTTGCAAAATTCCCTGATTCAGTTGATGGTTTCAGCTAGGCACGTAGTTACAAGAATAACGACACCGGATTGGTCAAAAACGTAACGACAGCGCCATCATTCAAACAGTGATATAGGAACGACCCAAGTCGAAATTTTACCGGGTCTCCCAACGTAGTTTCAAGGTCCATTGGTGGGTTTAGGACGTCGAAAGTACGTTGTCCAGTGTACAGGCTCAAATGCACCGATTCAACCTACTTTCGACGTAAATACCGTCTCTTTTTCCAATTTTTTCCAGGTTGTACGTTGAAATTAGGTGGAAACTAAACGTATCCCCGACGTTTCTCCACCGTACATTCTTTCCTTCGTTCCTCCCCCTACCCTCTTCACACTACCAGTTCCATTCTAATATCGATTAATTGATTAAATCTTGCATAAATCGGTGGAAGAATGGCAAAAATATAAATATTATTACCTCGGTGAAACAAAAATGGGAAAAAAAGAAAAAAACGGATCGGTGCATTGGTTCTCGAGATATCCCTGCTTGTAGTTCTGCCGTGTTCCGTTTCGGTCACCCACCCTTTTTCGGGTTTTACTCGCTACTGCTCAAGCTCAGTGATCGCAGGATATCCCGGTATGCTTCTGAGCTGTACAGTTGCTGGTGGCGAGTTGTATTTTTTTTGGGTTTATATAAGCAACTATTATAATAAGAAAAATAGGAAAAAACAGAAAGAAAGTAGGCAATAGAGTAATACAGGAAAGTAAGAGGAATGAAGCAGGGGGTGGAGATGAGAGGAAATTAAAGTCCATATAGGTCTAAGGCGTCTAAGGGTCGGACCCTTCATATAAAAGTCAGTGAGTGTAAAGATCCGATAAGTGTAGTTGAGTCTGAAGGATCACACGAATCTAAGGGTCAGATGAGTATGAAGGGCAGATGGGTTTTTTTTTATCAATAAGCGTAAAACCTTCAGTATAGGGCCAGATGGATATAAAGGTCAGCCGAGTCCGAAGAATCACACGAATCTGAGGGTCAAAAGGGTACGAAGGGTCAGGTGAATATAAGGTTCAGTTGAGTATGGGTCAGATAAGTAGACGTCTGAGTTGAGATTAAAGGTTAGATGCGTTTAGTTTAAAGGTCAATTGCGTCCAAATGTCAGTTGAGTTTAGGGGTCAGATGGGTCTAAGGGTTATTTGAGTCCGAAGGATCAGGCGAATCTAAGAGTCAGATGAGTCAAAAAACTACAAAGGGTCAGGCGAATTTAAGGGTCAGTTGAGTGTGAAGCATCACGCGAATCTAGGAGTCAGTTGAGCCTAAGAGTCAAAAGAGTACGAAGGGTCAGGCGAATCTAAAGGTCAGATGAGTAAAAGGCTGAGTTGAGTTTAAGGATCAGTTCAATCTAAAAGTTAGATGACCCGAAGGTTATCTCACCTGACCCTCAGGCCCAATAGGGCCTTCGCACTCATCTGACCCATACACTTAAATGACCCTTACACACAACTGGCCCTTAAATTCAACTGACAGTTGAACTCAACTGAGATTTTTAATTATCTGACCCTTACAAAACAGACCCTTGGATTCGCCTGACTCTTCGTACTCTTTTGACCCTTAGGTGCAACTCACCTTTAAAGTCAACTGACATTCAATCTCAACTGAGGCTTTCACTTATCTGACCCTTAGGTTCGCGTAATCTTTTGGACTCAACTCACCCTTATACTCATCTGACCCTTATACTCAATTGATCCTTATACTCAACTAACCCTTTTGACCCTTGGACCCAACTGACCCTTCAGACGCACGATTGTTTGAACTTCGAACTAATGTTATTAATGTACTAACACTAATAATTTAGTTACGTGAGTCTTTAACCCGGTAATGAATTTTTTAATTATCATCAATAATGACATTGATACAATCAAATGTGGACGCCGAAACCTACAACGTATGTTAACAGAAAACAAACGTCATTAACGTTGAGAGTACGTTTAATATACGGTGGATATTGAGTGTTTTTCAACGTCCATGGCCCTTCACGTTGAGATAAGTTGAAAGTACGGTAAAAATTCGGCGGAGAATTTGAACATCAAAGCAATGTAGGTTCAAAACGTGGAAACTACGTCGGGAGACCCGGTAACATTTTGACTCGGGGAATCCCACGTTTCGACTAGAAAGTCAGCTGTTGTAAACGAACGACTTGCGACTTGCGACTTCTGCACAGTGTGCCATAAAATATTATAGATCACTCGGGCATAAACGTCGTTTTTAACCCCCTAAGGTAAATTTCAATATCCCCACTCTGCAGCAGTCAAAGCAGAATGTCAGCCTCCTCACTTGAGTGCCCTACTACGCTTTACTACGCTTTTCACCTTAGAGGGTTAACGAATGAGAGTACAGACCTCGCCTTCGGTTCGGCCTGTAAACTTCACATTCTGTGCCCTGTGTAATGTACTATTATAGCACCCATGGAGGTGACAATAAATTTCAGAAATTTTTGCTGCTAGTTAGTGTGGTAGAGTTATAAACTTGTGTAATATTTCAGACCATTCGAAAGCGCGCCATCAATGTATTCACAAAAAAATAAGACATCACTCACTGACATGCTCACTGTCACATGGCACACTGTCATGTGCTCGCTGTTCCCTGCTTATTTCACTTTCTATTTCAAGGGTAATTTTCTAACAGTGTGGTCAGAAAGATCGGTTCGTAGCATTTTGATCAGGCATTGATCCAAACAAACATCACCTTTCTGATCCCAAATTGATCAAAATCTGGATTAGATTTCCTCCTCGGGTCATAAAATAATTCTAGGGATCATTACTTCAAGTATCGCATGGCGACAATGTGAAATGCCCGTCTGTGATTTTCTGCGTCAGTACTCTAAGTATATCCGATCTAGATCAGAAAATTGATAACTGTTTTGGATTACGACGTTTTTCTTCCAGTAATGACTTATTATTTTTTGGGGACAATCGAGAATTAGCGTATTCTGTTTTAATTGCTTGAGAATCGCAAGTGAAACAATTCAGATAATGTTATTAAATAAGGCATGTCTCCCAAAGACATCACGCGTTTATCAGGAGACCTACTCCAAGCGTTACGTTTAAATAAAAGAAAAACATAGTAAGCCTGAGGGATTTATTTTGGAGTCTCGATAATTGACTATGCCCCTGGCGTTCAATAATGTCTACAACGGTCTTGGAAATCTCTTGCAATATTTCCAAACTCATGAGTGTTTAGAAAATTTTCATTTCTAATTCGCGGGAAACCCAAGAAACTTGGTAACGGTCTCTACTCGGTTTGTCTCATTCTTACGATCTTCAGTAAATCTCAAGTAATGATTTATGACCGAGGGAGATTTCCGTGGAGAAATGGTAGCCGAGAATAAACTAAAATGAATATTTATACCCAATGATAAGCGAAACCTTTGGCGCCGTTCAAAGTTATACTGACAATCTCCGTTATCATTTCTTATGTACATATAACATCCATACATAGGAAGTTTTTTGTGACAAAAGTCGAAAACTCGGAGACAACTCGTGAAACATTTAGTGCTATCGTGAATCGGTTTGTAGTCGCTGCTCTCGCTCTAGAATGATCTTTTGGCGTCCTTAATTTATTTGATCACTTCTCCATACTTTACATTACAATAGATGGAGTGGAACGATGAGTAAAAATTGATGAGAAAATAGAAAAGTTAATTTAAATTCTCCTCGGAGCGAATATAACAAGTTCAATCAAAGGGAAAAGAGTGAATTGAGCATTTTTTCCCGTAAGTAAATATATTACCTTTAAACGATTTCTTTTCCTGCCTTCATCCAAACAAAGCGATAAACAAAAAATTTGGGTCTATAATGTGGAAATGAGTAGATGAAAATGGGTTTTTTACCTTGCCGTGAACTATTTACTCCTCGATAATGAGAAACAACATTCAGAACGGCGATAGAAGGCTGGAGGCATTTATATTCACTAGTCGGTGAGTTCAGAAGGTATATTATTCATATTCAATAAAACATCAGTTGGATATCACACAAGTTCATACTACAGCTTTAGTGATAAAACGCTAATTGGAATGTGGTGAATCTAAAAGGAGCATTATAACGTTTCATATTATGCACTAGTGAAAATTAAATTCTGTAAAGTTTTATACAAAGTTTTGATGTGGGAAGAAATTCTATGTTCTTTTTTCCAGTTCCAACATTATAATTATAATGAAATAAGGGATGAAAGAATAATTTAGAGAAACTGTCTGCTTTTCAGTATTGAGAACAAAATGAAAAATAGAGGTAATAAAAGATACAGCTCAATAGTAAAGATTCCATTAGGCAATGTGAAACAAGAAATATAACGAAACGTCAAAGCGAAAAGAGGAAAAAATTACGACTTGTGCAGTTAAAATGAAAATGAATGATGTGCTGTGAAATTAATTCTCATTAAAAAGAGACGATATACTGATATAAAGATTTAGTTACTGAGGCTTCTTAACTGTTACCGTGATTCGTTAATAGTTAAAGATTAATTAACTATTAACGAATCCTACTAAATAGGTAAGGGGCTTCGTTAGCAGCTGCAATTATTTGTGTTCCATTTATTTTCATGTTAGCCAGCGGAAAGATGAATTCGAACGACACTGTGGGATCGATGTGGTGGGTATTTGGGATTGATGGGTTTTCGAGAGCCGTACAAATTGCTGAATTTTGTTTGCCTATGCTTGATTGATGGTTGGTGTTTGATGAATAGACATTGAGGACTTTCTGTGTTACTGTTGAAATACTGCAATATACAATTCACGTATATTAAGGATGTTCTACACCCTTTCCGCCAAAATTTACGTTTTTTTAATTTTTTTGGCAACCTTATGATGGAATTGACGTGAAAAAATATAACGTTTTTGCGTTTTGTCATTATTTAATGACTGACGAAATTTTAAGGTGGTGCGAACATTTTCCTGCGTTTCCTCTGAACTTTTCAAAAGAATCACAAAACTGTAGAAAAAACGCATGAAAATTATCGCACCACTACGCAACTTCGTGAGCCATTAAAGAATGACAAACCACAAAATCGTTATATTTTTTCACGTCACTCCCATCGATAATTTGCCAGAAAAATGAAAACAACGTCAATTTTGGCTAAAAGGGTGTCGAACATCCTTAAATTGATTTATACCTATACGAAGAAGTGTCGTTGCTGTTGCGGTTGTTATACTGTAGAATCTTGTGGACTTTCAGTTTTCTCCCTTATTACAATTGCAATACGTCATTTTTTGAAATTTTTCAGATTAGAAAATATATGATTACGATGTTAGTTTTCTTTTTCATAAAAATCATGATCACTTTGATATTATTATTTGATAATTGATTATTCAGTTTGAATAAGACTGACTACGTAGTTAACAATAAATGTACCGTAAAACTTTTTCGCGTTTATTGATAAATAAATCGAGCAATAAGTAAGATGATGTTCAATTTCAGAAATCGTGACGGTCCTAAGTAATTTCAAAATCTGTAAACAAACAACCTTTACTGTGAAATGTGGACAAAAATGTTATTAATTTCCAAATCCGGTATATTATTCGACAAGAAGAGAACTTCCACTTCGATGAAATCGGGAGCAGAATAAAAAGTGATTTGAATTTGAGCAAAAAAAAGCAACAGAACACTTATTGCACACAAGTATTTCCATTGTATTATACTGAGCACTGAAAACGTAAAATTTCGTAGGGAGATAAATTCCGTATATTTGATGGTAGACAAGTGGAATTTCAATGTTGGTTAACAGTAAAACGCCTTACGTCCGCGTTACGTCCCTACTGGTAACCCATGAACGGTTCCCTTCACTTTGACTTGAAAGATATTTTACAAAATATCCGAGTTCCCCCATCTCTGGGTAGGTGTAGTCATTTTCGTCTGACATTCATAAAGAAAAATGAGAACTGAAGGCAGCAATAATGTTGACTCGAATCATCTCTCACAGAGTTGGTCGCCTATTTTTATAAATAGGGATCAGAAAATGGAACATTTTTAATCAATACCTCTCAGTAGAATGGAGAGAATTCTTAGGACTCTGTCAGACTTGTTCCGGAGATTTTTAAGATTTTAAAAGATTTATTTCATACTAATTTTTCTTCTTTATTCACTGATAGAAAAGATGGGAGGATTTAATTGCTGTTAACGAGGAGTCTCAACTATTAATGTCATTCATTAACTATTAACGAATAGTGGTGATAGTTAGGAGCCCGTGTGAACAGCAATTAAATCCTTCTATCACTGTAACTAATAGTAGGATAAAAAGTGGAACAAGATTTTAATTATCCCCTGGAACAAATCAATGATTCCACGTAATTCACATATCATGCAATTGAATTATGTTTGAATCATGGAGGAACTCAATCTTATTGACTGCCTGTTCACTTAGTCGGTCTATACATATCTAGAACCTATAAGACCTTATCTTCTTGCAAGGTCAATTTTACCAATTATCCATTTAAGCACTAACCAGAATTATTTGTTCATATTTTTATTGCTCCTATTTCCATATAATTGTACATATGTTTCAGCTGCTTTAAAGAATCTGTCATTCATTCATTATGAACGTTTTTGTTTTAATTTTCTCCGACTACAGGCTCAGTGGTCTAGGGGTATGATTCTCGCTTTGGGTGCGAGAGGTCCCGGGTTCAAATCCCGGCTGAGCCCACTTTTTAACATTTTTTTTTATTATTCAAAAGAAGAATGAACAAGTGGGAGAGTAATTATATACTCGTGAAACATAAATCTCCCAATTTCTACGATCGTCCCTATGACATATGGGTTCGCACAGACTCAACGCACTGAGAGAAAAATATAATTCTTCTGACTATATTCCATCACCATCGAATTATAGTCAAAAAGTCCTCAACAATTTTTCATGGGTTACGGTAACTATGGCCGGAGAAGTAATTACTACAATGGAATGTAGTCATGCAACTATTTTATAGTTTAACTGCATTTTGATTTGCAAAAATTACGCTTGTGAAGTTACTATAATGTTATGTGCCGTATACAAAAAAAAATCGTATCGTTCACCAAAATGCCTCAACTATTTTCTTATTGTAAATCGAAGTTCAGATTTTTCTTTCAGTGTGGTATGCATCATCCATATAGGATTACTAAAGTTTCACTAATGAAACTTACATGTAATGGAAATCCGAATGAAAAATCAAACATTAGTTTAAGAACAAATTTACCATACCATAATTAGATGGCATAAATATAATTTCAATGAATAGGACATTAACCCTCTAAGGTGAATTTCAATATCCCCACTCTATGACCGTCAAAGGGGGCTGCGTACACTGAGAGAAAAAATTATTCCTGCCAAGGATTGATATTCTCGTCAGAAGATAATATTTTTTCAGAACGAATTTTTCCAGGACAGTCATTTTCAGAGAGTCCAAGTCTATCCTCAAAAATTACAGTGATATTGAACAATCTGATTATTATGCTACATATGACCTTGACAAAATGTTCTCCGATATCTTCCGGATTTTACAAATTGGCGATTTTCTCAGGTAAAGAAAATTGGAATAATTCCAAATGTTAATAATTATTATTGGAGTTTCTTCGAGGTCATATGCAGAAGAATATTCTTATAGATCACCATAATTCTCACGCTTGGAACTGATTTCGGAGCACCTGGAAATGACTGGCCTGGAGAAATACGTTCCAAAAGAGATATTTTCTTCTACTAAGAGTATGAAAAAGATATCACCAATAACATTTTCTTGGAAGGAATAAATTTTTTTCTCAGTGTATAGGAATTTATTTATCCGTACTGCAGAATACAAATTTCTGATCGCGAAAAACCGATGAAACTATTTCATTTTCATTGACATAATTTTCAGATACAATAACAGTAAGAAATCATTCAAAAATAGATTGTAAAAAATGTACTATGTAAATTTTTTCTTAGATACTTGAAAAAACATTTATTTAAAGTGTTGCATGTTCATTCCGCGTTGCACAATTGTGCTTCATTTCGTTTCATTTTTTTCCGAAAATAATAATATTACTCGCCAAGGCGTAAATCTCATGGATATTATAGAAAAGGCAGGCAGTTAATTACTCGAAATTAAGATCATTTAAGCATATTTATATAGCACGACTGATGTCGGCCAGTTTCCAGCCAATAGAGGTCACGGAATTATACATCGTTGAATGAACCCTCGACTTGACTCCTCCAATGCGATTGTAATTGTTCACGGGCAGAGAGTGTAATAGGGCTCGTAACAATGACGTAGATTGAATAAGATACAAAATATAAATTGCCTTTAAAAAAATGTTCGTTGAAAATTTTCCATCAAAATTATTCAACCTTTAAACCATTGCAGAATGAAATTTTTTTTGTCATTACAGGCCGAGTACAGTATCGGGTGAGGAAGAAATGTTGAGTGGGGGTCTGGCATCTAAATTGAAATGTCCCACCCCCATATCACGTCTGAGGGTGGAGAAAATAGAGGGTGGTCTGATGGTAGCTGGAGTCGTCATCGCTGCAAATTGTCAAATCGCCCTTCCGGCATTTGGATTTCTTTTCATGTTTGCTGGAGCAGTTCTCACTGGTGAGTGACCCCATGCATCTAACTCATTCGTGTCATTGTTCTGACAAAGAAAACAAATTTCCTCTGTCATTTGAGAAACGTTGACCGTACGGTTTATCGTACCCTCGTTCGTTCTTTGTAAATTAATCACCGCCCACATGAATACCATATCAATGCTTTCAATTTTAATTCATTTGGTCTCGTATAGTAAAACGGCACAACCATGCCGTTTAAATCATTTGTATTGTTCGTCCAATTGTTATTAATGTTGTTATTCAGTGTAAGTTTCTTATTCTAAAAATACGAAACCTTCATGTAGCATATTTCTGTAGGTCACAATTAACAATTTTTATTTTTCACGGATCTTGTGCTATAGTATTTTCCATTACAAGTGGTACCTGTTGGTGCAAGTAGCCCCTTCTCTTAATTTCATATGCAAATCTTCATTGCAGATAATGTGAATTATTCACCATTAAATCTCAGACGATTTCGAATCGTTTCCATTATACATAAGATTCCTTCCAATTGGGCCATTATGCGGTTACCAACGGTAAATCGAAGTGACCCCATCGAATAATGTATATGTGGAGAATATATGAGTTATGTATACATTATATATATTATATATGAACAATATATACCAAAATGTGGAACACATACTCCCCTGTATGTACTAATATAGTAAATTAGCGCATGGATTGTAATTATACTGTTGATTTAATGATAGTTAATCTTGTGATTCATTGAAAATTCTATTCGAATAGAACAACGAGTTAACTGGAGCTGGTGCAACCGGACCTAAGAGTCAACTCTAGAATAATGTTTATTTCTTGAAAAGTACGACCGAATATCAGAAAAATGAAAAGAAAACAATAAAAAGATTTTGTTATTTAGTCAAAAATGCATGGCTTAATGTCTTAAGTTGAGTCTCTAAAAATGACTTCATTTTGAGGATACAAACGTTTTCATGAACGGGACAAAAGTGTCTTAATTTCAAACACGACTTTCTTTAGTGATACGACCTGGCTCCTCCAGCTTCCTGATAGTCGGGTTAAGTGGTTTTCTACCAGTTATTTACCTTTTTTTGCCATTTAGAGGTAAATTACCAGTATTCTACTATGTACCGTAGAAAACTTCGATTTTCAGTGAACGACCCAATCCTGTTTCCAGGTAACAGGAACATTACCTGTACATTTATCCTAGGGTTTGAATTGGTATTATTGATGCACATGATCCTAAAAAAATGTTTTTTTTTTAATTGTTATTTTACATCGCTTCGACTCGGTTGAGTATATTGCGATGATGATCAAGATTTTAAAATGGTTAGATCTCATCTTTCTACCCGACCGGGATTTAAACTCGGAACCTTGCCCACACCCTAAACATATGAGCAAATCATCTCATATGAGTGAGACCTATTTTCCTTTATATATGACATATATCTGGCAGACATCCTTCCTATATTTCCAGATATAAGTTTCACGGTTGAGTTATGGACGTCGGAGGAGTTGAATATTTTTATACATTTTCCATTCTTTTATGAAAAAAGTCTTTCCAGAAGAAAATGACACTTGTTACCAAAGATAGTTAAATCTTTAACATATGAAGAATTGACTAAGTACGTTTCTTTAGTCCATTACTAAATTTGAAGAAGGGAAGATTGCAAAAAAAAATAGGGTCCCAATACATAGAAATTTTATTGTGAACCAAAATTTAAAATTTTCTATAAATTTCGAAAGTTTAATTTCTTGGGGAAATTTCTACGGTGGAGAATTAATGGGTGCATAACCTGAGGCGTTTATCTACGTATAATATATGAATGTGGTGTCTAGAACACGTGACTGAACGTGAGGCGAGGTGGAATCAGTGAAAAACCCATTGTCGATTTATATACAATTACGTGCCGGTGATCGACGGAAGCCCCAATGGTATCACGGCCCTGATAGTAAAACAAAAATCTACGCAACTTGATAATGCACATTGTTCACATGAAGCCTTAGTTGTAACTCAGGTGAAAGCTGCAGGACTATCCAATCCCTCACTATTTTTCTTCTTCCCTATATTGTCTTTCGGTTAGAAAAAAACTCTTAATCACTACAATGCGTCAGCTTATTATGAAGGTCTTGACAGGCTTTTTCTTCCACCTAGGAATACATAAAAGCGTCAAGGTGACGACTTAATAAAGTATCAAGAGTATGAAAAACGAATAAGTTTGTTTTTGCGGATTTGGGATTTTATGGATAAAAGAAGTTAAATGGATATTTAGAATAAGAGGGTCATTGAATGCGATTTTTTCTCGGTGGACCTTGGCCCAGTCGTTAATATAAGAGTATGAAACATTGATATGATTTTGAATGTTTAAAATTTTGTTGGATCATTTTAATAATGTAGGGGAGAGTGTAGAGAAGTGGAACATTTGTGTTCCACTTTAATTATTGATATCTTCATGGATTAACAAGAGATTTTGGGAGTCAAAGTCGATAGCAAACTTCCACTTTACTCTGCAATTCTCCTATCACATTGCCACTATTATTTCCAAGGATAAAGAAATTGGAAGCATCAACAATTATTATTGAATTGCGATTATCCGTCGCTAGATTAATTTATACTATGTGATTTTATCTTACTTTGTTTCCATTTCTATCTTCACAACTAGATTAATTTAATTTTATTCATTCTTATTGTTATTATATATATTTTTGTTCGTTAATTCATTAGTTACAACATTGAATGAAGAAGAATCCCTCATAAATCACGTGAGAATACAGATCGACAAACAATTTTCGATAATCATACCTAAAATTTCTCATTTCTTTCTTTTTGTTTAAATTCATTAGTACCAATGATCTGAAAATGTGAACAAATATGGATATTTTACATCCCTTTGATCGCATTTCAATAGAACCAAAGAAGGAAATTGCAAAGCGAAACCGATGATCATCAATTAGTATCAATCAAATGAAAAGATCTACTTTTCTATGTCTTTTTGAAATTCCAACTTCCCGATAAGAAGTGATTGGTTTTTTCAAATTGTTTTTTTTTCCTAAAACTGACGGGAGATTAACATTTTTAATTTCTGTGATCGTATTCCGTTGACAGACATGGGAAATGCGGAAAATGTAAGGAAGGAAAAGCAGAAATAAATTTTAAAAATCAATTTTTGAATCTTGAAAATTTCAAAACGTTTTTTTCTTAATAATGAAGAAAAATCAATGTATTTTAATTCTATTATCTAATTCTGATGGAAGAAAGTGAAAAGAGGAAGAGGAACGAGATCAACATGACAACAGAATTTTTAATTTTTCAATGTCTAGTCTAGGGAAAATTTTAAACTTGATATATTTTTTCGAATAATAAACCAATACTCAGAAAATCAATTCATATCCTCACATTTGCATAGAATACATAAAAAAAATCAAATCAGCGATGAAAAATTTTATCGGATTATTATTATGCAATTCTATTTTTGGATAGAAATTAATTCGAAGCTAAGAGCAAATCTCAGTAAACCTGTTTGGTAGCCTAGAATATAAAATTTTAACATTTTTCTTTCAAAATTAAATAAGATACCAGCCCATTTATCATTATTCGAATTTTCAAACCCCTAAAATTGACGACTAGTGGAGCATCATAACGCCAAGAAAATGATAAAATTTGTTCTAGTAAAATAAAATGGTCGATCTATTGTCTCGTGAATTTGAGAACCGCTATGATGGCTTTGGAGGCCACTGACCTCAGGCAACAATCTCATCAGCATTGAAAAAGGGGAACACGAAGAGAATAAGAAGAAGAATGAGGAGGAGTAGAGTGGCTTTGCCAGGCAACAGCTGGTCGTTGCTCGGTCATCCTTGGATCTCAGGCAATGCGTGGAACAGCATATAAGAGCTTATAAAACCGTTGTTGCTAGCCCATTTATCGGGTTCTGGATATTGGGATCTTTCTCTGTTTCGAGCTGATTGTTGGAACTTTATTTCTCATTTTTTCTTCGATCTTCCTTTTTGGGGATCGAATTTATACCTGGAATCACCGCTTCACATTTTATTTATTTGATCTGAGTGTGAAAACGGTTACAGAATTTCATGAGAATGAATAGATGACAGAGAACAGGATTTATCCTAAGGGTTTAAGGGTTTATAAACGAGTTCTAAGGAGTTAAATATTATGCATAAAACGCATTTCAAAGAGAATTTCTGACGGTTAACTTGAAGCTTTGTGAAAAGTACAGAAGAGATAAAATTACGCAGAAAGGAACGATATCCTTCAGGTTTCAAAAACCCTTGAACACTACTGAAAATATATCTTCCAACTCAACTTCATTTTTAATATCTTCTGTTTTCCCCAATGTCTTTCATTGGATTAATACTATTTTTGTGTGCCTAGCTGCCTCCTATCGAGGACCTGGAGAAGATGAGGACAAAGACTCTTATGCTGCAAGGATCGCCTTCACTGGAAATTCTCGAATTTTGGGGCCGATCTGCATCGCCATCGGGCTATTGATGCTTGGCCTCGGTGTGCTGCTCTGCATGTTAACGAGGCGTGCAAGAAGGAGAGAAAGAAGAGTGGGCTTCCATTGTCCTCTGCATGGTGATTTCTATCCGTTGAGGCCGATCCAAGGGATTAGCAAGCTTGGTAAGTACTTCCGAAAGTCTCTCGTGATATTCTTTTCCCACACACATGCACGTCACGTTAGTAGTTTAATCTCTAATGAGCAGGAGGAAAGTGCCCAGTTGCCGCCCCTTGGGTGAAAGTATTCATTTTTCGTCCATTGCTCAGAAAGCAAAACATAAATTTTCCTCTGCAGGCGTGTTGTAATAGTACATTGTACACCCAGAGATGTTTTTCCCACGCGAGGAGCACATCCAATTTTTGAACACACCTGCAAAGGAAAGTTGAAATTTTGCATCCGGAGAAAACGGTAAAACTGATTACTTCCCGCCCGAAAGCTCGACTTGTTACCCTTTCCCCTCGCCTGTAAATCATATGAACGCAATTCTCGAATAAATTTGTTACAGGTGTTTCCCAAAAAGAAGCGGGTCGTTGGGCGAAGATTTCCTGCTTTAAAAACCGTTCTAGTGGAAGATCTGGTACTACTGGATTTATCGGCTCCCACGTCGGTCCACCCCAGTGTCCTCACTCGATCTTGAGTAGTACGCGGAGTTCTCTCAGCAGTTCACCTCTCAGTCCGTGTCCAACGCCAATGCCATTCCTTGTTACTTCCAATTCAGTCAGGTAATTTTATGGGAAAAAGGAGATCAAATAGAATAAGTTTTTTTCCATCTTCTGTTTTGCGTATAGCTTCCGGGGTGTTTACGTTTTGGTACCCTTCCCCTGCATTGGCATGGGTTCAATTTTCCCTCTAATTCTATTACATTATATACGAGTACTCAGTGATTACACAAAAACCCGGTCGTACAACAGCCTAATGGTTCGGAGTCCCAGTAAACTTTTTCATTACACTGACTAGACGGAGGCTCTGGACCACTACATCCGTTAACATACTATACTCTATGATGCCTTAACACCCGTGTCTGCCGTGATCAATTTTTGTGCCAAGGGTGTTCATAAATGGTCACCCAATGAAGTATTAACCACGTTTGATGTTGCTTAGCTTGGATATCCACCAGAGCAATACCTTACTCTCTCAAATATTACTATCGATAACAGAATTGAGTATTAAAGTGACAAAAAAGTAGAATGAATTTTCCATATTTCTTCAAATATAGTATTATCTTGAAGATGCGGGATTTCAGGGAAAACGTCAATATGTCGTTTTGTTGGAAATTATTCTAGCTATATACACGGAGAGAAATATTCAATAAAAATTACGTATCTTTCCCGTAATTCCGGAGCGAAATGTGGTTGTAGGAAATTTAACGGAATTGTCACGGAAGTTTTCCAGAGCGTTTCGTAATTTTTAGCTGCATCTCCTGTAAAAAATTACGATACCGTCACTTCAATTTTCTGAGTCGATTCCGTAATCGGTAAGCGAATTGTGAGTTCCGTAATTTTTACTGACCATTTCTCTTCGTGTAGTATATTGTGTTACAAGTGCATAAAGTTCAAGGTCGTGCGTAACGTGAATTTTGAGTGCTTAAAGCTTCGAAAATTCATTTTACGCACGACCTCTGAACTTTACGCACGCTGTGTGTAAAACACGCACTTTACGCACTCTAAATCGTTTCAAAAAGTGAACTTTTGAGGCAAGCACCACAACAAATGAGTTTTCTGTATTACTTGTTACGATTCTTCGTCTGGAAATTGGTATTGCATTCTTCCCAAACTCAGAAACTTGATAATCACTACAGAATATCTTGTCCCGGATTATTGCGATATTTTTTTTACTCGGGTGGTTGGCCAGTCTTCGCGTTCGTTTCGGACGCCAACTCCATATGAGTGAAAAAATCCCATCGCAATGGCCCAGAAAAATAGTATTATCCACATTTTTTCCTGAAATCACTCGGTGTCGAGATGATGATTATTGCGGTTTGACATTTGGTTACTAAATTCGTTCCATCATAAGTGGAAATCATAAAGAATGAGAGTTAGTCATTAACTCATTTTTTTGTCAATTCTCTTATCTATAAATATTGTGTAGCGGAAGCTAAGGGTATCTAAAAGTATGGCCTAAAACTAATGTATAATTAATTTGGAGCTATATCCATCACAAAGCGGTAGAATCTACCTAAAGTTATCCACTTTGTTCTATCATTTGACAGTTGTTATCCTGTCAATTCTTTATACGCTTGTGAACTGAAGGTTGTACTGTTTACCTGGCCATTTAGGATTTGAAAAATGTAATGGTTCCAATTCGTACTGACGGTCAATTGCTACTGTAGACGTGCACGCTATTATCAATTAATGATGAAATGATTGTTAGTACTAGGGTCCCATATGGCGAGTGCTGCCCATAACACAGAATTTCTTGTTGTCGGCTGAAATACGTGAGATATTTTTGCAAAAAATGTTAGCGCATGGTGAGATTGAGCGTTACTCTGGCTGAACCAGAGTGTTCGGCAGCAAAATCATTTGAGATCCGATTAAATTTTTTGCCTCTCCATATTGTCATTATTCCTATGTAGAATCTACCAAGTAATTTCTGAATATCATATTAATATTTCACTCTAGAGTTGAAAGCGAATGTTCAACTTCGAATGGGTTGTATGCGACTCGAGGTACATATCATGGGCCGCATGCGACGAATCGTCATGCAACCACACTATCTCACTTCCAGAATAGCCTCCCGGTCTCGTCCTTGCGTGTTATTATGCATTCTACCGTTTGCCCAGTGTTTGACATAGACGTATGGAAGTTGTTCCTCTCGAGTGGACAACAGAGTCAACACGAGTTTGCATACAATCTACATTGTATCTCCATTTTCTCTCGTATTTTCAATCATTTTCTTGATTCACTTACTTCAAGCCACCACTTTCCCTTTATCTTCTCTACCGACATTCAGAATGACTTTTATTTTTTATATTCCATCTTGAGGTGCGGGATATAGAACTGAATATAAGAAAATTGAGGAAACTATTTGTCTAGAAATAGTCTCTAATGTGTCCTCAATTTGGCTCGGAAAATATTTATGGATTTCTATATGTATAGATGTTCGCCAATAGCAAGGTTTTCATTGATTATCAATCATGTTGATGGTAATGAAAGGTATTGATGTAGCTATAAGATAAATGGGTAGTTTGTAATACATATCGATTACAAACTCGCCATTTCGTTCATTAAAAAAAAACATCAGAATGAATTGGATTTGAGATGAATACTTCAATTCAGTAATTTATTGAAATTATTTGCCTTCAGAAGGAAGGTGAAGTTGGAGAACCTTCACGTACATCTATATGAGTACCTAAATTGAACTTTCGAAGCATTATAGGGGTTAAAATACTCAATTATAGTTAATCCGGAATTCGATAAGTAACGTGTGATGACTACTAACCATTTTCTAGGGAAACGGGACGCTGTGCGGTTAGTGCATCATTTGGTATAACTTATGACAGGCACAATTAATGAAATTAATTCATAGCTATCCGGAATAATACGTATTTCTAATTCATTACTTCATTGATTACGAAATTATCTCGTTAAAATAAATTCATTATAAAATGAGATCGTTAATGCGCGATTTGGGATGATTAAATATTCTCATCTTCACAAAGTCCTTTGACATTTTTCGTAGAAACCACTTGTTCCAGACGTGGATGCATAATTAATGAACGTTCCTCGTTTGAGTTAAATTATTCCACCGTTCACCCGAGTCGAATATTTCGACCTGAAAAGTCCGGAGAACGACGGCTTAATTATTTTAGTTATATTCTGTTTAGGAGGTTTCCAGGTTTTTCCAAGAATTCGCGTAACAGACCCCTATCCACGTCAATATCAAGATTCGTTTATCGCTAAATGAAAAGTAATTACTAATGAATAAGAATATTATGAATGGAATCTCCATAATTTTCTGATGTTTTCATTGCAAAATTCCAGCAAATTATTTATTTAAAAAGTATAACTAGAGGAGAATTACTGGAGGTTTTTAGATTTTTATAGGTTTTCATAAAAAAGTATTCCATAGAGTCAGAAGACAAACTTAGAATTTAAAAGGTCTTCGAAAAAATCGGTCGAAGGCCAGAAAAGGTTTTGAATATCTTTCAGAGGTTAAATCAGGACGAAATATTCGACTCGGGTAAATACCGACTCCATTTAACAATTTTTGTTTTCTTACCTCATTATAATTTATGAAAAAAATACCAACTTCCCCCAATCCATCGGTCCCGACACAGGCCAAGGATGTATTGAATACAGAACACAATCTCAATTTTTTATTCGCAGTATAATATTTACACATTAATTGCAAGTAAAGTGGAGGGCATAGTTGAGCCCACGAGGGGGACTATTAATCAACGCAAACTGCAAGAGTTGATGGTAATCTTTTAGCGTGTGTACCAACGCCGGATCTAACAACACGTTTCGATATTCACACGCGATAAGAAAAATACATTCTTATGGAAATAGTAAGCTTTTGGTGGTGAACTTTCAAGTTGTTTATATCGAGTCATTAATGTCGTGGGAAAGCATCTACTTGTTGTGAACATGTCAAGCCATCTCGGATATTCTAAGAATTCGCGGAACAAATTTTTATGGAAACGGAAAACTATTTCAAAATTCGAAAATCTTTCAAGTTTTTGAATAAGGATCGGCAAAACCCTGACAAGTCAGTCAATAGAGGGGTGTAGTTGTTCACCTAGTCGAACGCTAGTCAATCACCGGTCAATTCGTAATGCTTGATCGAGAACGGTCGTATAGAATCCGTCTAATACTCGCGATCGAACAATAATATTTTTTCATCACGTTGTGGCGAAAAGTGAACTTCAAAAATAGGTAAAATTGATCACCGATAACAATTCTAAATTCTGTAAAAAAATGTCTAATTATTCATAGGAACTCCGAATAATTCAACGTCACAATTTTCTAAATTCGAGAACTTTTGAATTCTAGAAAGCATAGTTTCTAACATGCAATTCTCTCTTATCTAGACATTTTTTTATTTCTAGAAACAGATAGTATGAAAGAAATTATGATAAATTTCAGGATTTTTATGGGAGGATAAACAAATAATCAGAATTTTTCAAATTACAGGGTATTTTATTTTATTGGATTGTTTTTTTTTAATTAAAATTTCCTCAAAACTAGAATGAAAGGGAAGTGATTTTAGGAAGATACTCCTAAATTCAATCGAAACATTGCTGAAAAAAGAATAAATAAACATTCACTCTAGAACATTTTTCTTACAAAAAAACGCTTGTTTTCATCATCCAACGAATGATGTATGTTACGAGGAGTTTCCTAATTCTATCCATTTCTTTATAAATTTTATAAACTATTTGCTCTGTGTTTATATCCTGAGGATTATATAGATAAGTAAACTAAATGATTCCATAGTCCCTATTTATTAATTGTTAATTAACATTTGTTTCAGTAGTGGCATGGTACAGAGTGTGGGAGCGAATATGTCACCGGATCAGACCTTTGGATCGATCCGATCCCTCTCGGTGACCCGAGAGGTTGCTAGCTTCCCCCTCTCAAGAACACCCACGCCACCGCCTCAACACAGGTATTTATGAGAAAAACTCTCTTTAAATTAAGTAAAATGCTATTGTCAGTGGTTCATCTTGTCAAATAAACAGTTTTTGGCGGAAGTTTGAAGTGTCTATTTTATGTAATCGGCGCGTCTGCATAGTTAAATTTGTCGAATCAGTTTATTTCTATCAGTATGTCGGAACAAATTGCAACGATTTTGAGAATGGCTAGAAAAAATTCAAGTGATTGAATTATTCTGTTTTATTCTGAATTATTCTGATGTCACGCCTGCGTAATTACAAGATTATCTTGTTAATGAGTCAATTTAGAAGAAATCATTGACATACATCTTTCACGGGTAATTTTCTCAGCTTTAAAACCGGCCTTTTTTATTTCCCTCCTAAAATCACTCATTTTCCGCATAATAGAACCAATGAAAATTTATGTTTGACGCTCACTAGTTTTACCACTTCACTATAATTTCGTAGCTATTAAAAACATTCTTGCTTCAGGACTGATAGAAAATTACCGTGTTAACATAGTAGCAAATGATCTCTAAAGTCATCTGGATATTTTGCTTGAGGTGAAATAGTTTTCAATCTGGACCATTGTAATGATGCTTATGTGGTCATTCTCCCAGGAACATTGTTCCTCTTTAAGGCCCGGTTACACCAAGCCCAGTTGAGGAAATCCTTAGTTAAGTATCAATAAAAGTAAATAAGAATAATCTGCCGATTAATTTTGATGAAAAGTTCATCAAAGGTATTTCACCAAAAAACGTGGTGTACCAATGTCTCATCATTATTTACCAATAATCACACTAATTATGAACTATTTAGTCAATATTCACGATTGAATGGCCGGATAAAACCACTCTACGACGAATTCCTAGAATTCCTCAAGTGAGGAATAAATTTACTTCAGACATAAATTCATTCTGACGATGTATTTGGCTAACACGGCTTGGTGCAACCAAGCTTAAGGCTATTTTTATTCAAAATTCAACAGTTCCATCTTCCTTGCACATTCACGGAAAAAAAAATTCTCGAATCGGGTATATAATATTCCGGAATCAGAAATAATATTCCTGAATCCGGGATATTTTATTCTGGATGCCGGAGACATCCCCAGGGGTTTGCAGATTTTTCAGAGAGTAAAGCGAGTGTCGTGAGACAATTTCCGATAACAAACTTTTGATCATTTAGAGTATTTGGCGTTTAACCGTTTTTTCCGTTTAAAAATACAAAAAATCGAGTTTTTCACCCTTCCAATACTCTTTTCTGCTATTGTGCTATTCAGGGGTTTGTCGATTTTTCAGAGAGTGAAGGGAGTGTCGTGAGATATTTTTCAACAACAAGCTTTTGGTCATTCGGAGTATTTGGCGTGCAGATATTTTTTTCCGTTTGAAAATACGAAAAATTAAGCTTTTCACCCTCTCAATACCCCTTTGTACTATTTCCATAGATTTGCCGATTTTGCAGAGAGTGAAGGGAGTTTTGTGAGGTATTTTCCGTTAAAAAACTTTTCACCCGTTTTGAGTATTTGGAGTTTAAATGTTTTCTTTTTCACTCAAAAATACAAAAAATTCAGTTTTTCGTAGAATAATCTGCAAGGGAAAATTTCACCCCGTTTGTCATTTGAAAATGTTTCAAGACATTCCCTTCCCCCTCTCAGAAATCGGCAAACCCCTGGAAATGGTACAAAGGAGTACACTGTTGAAAAAAATATCTAAATTTTCCGGGAAATGACACTAAATTCAATTTAACGGAAGAAAGTCTATGAAATTTCAAGTTTCCCTGAACTATGAAAATTCAAGGAGATATCTGATTCATGAGTGGAAAAAAGAGGAAAATTCCATAGTGCACATGAATTTCCAACACGGACATGAAAATTCAATGAGAAATTTCCCTGAAATTTCCAGGAAATGAAAATTCAAGGATATTTTTCCCTAATTTTTCCTCCTTTTCAATAATTTTTATGGAATAATTCAATTGAAATTTGCAATTTCCATGGTTTTTTCCACAAAAATCATGAATTTTCAATGATAAAATTCAATGAAAATTTTTTAAAAGTCTATTGAGAAGGTGAACAACGCAAGTTTTCATTTTTCCATACGGAAAAAAATGTCTGCACCCCAAATACTGCGAACGACCAAAAGTTTATTATCCTAAATTGCCTCACGACACTCCCTTTACCCTTTGAAAAATCGACAAACCCCCGGGGATGTCACCGAAATCGAGAATGAAATATTCCGGATTCTCCCATCGAAATAGTATATTTCCCACCAAGGGAGGGAAAATAAAGGAGTCGTGCCGTGGTAAGCACGTGGGCAAGGGTCCTCTATTTTACCCCCCGTGGTGAGAACGTTATTTTTCGTCACGGCGTAGGCGGAAAGGCAGATTTTTCTCCCGCGAAGGGGAAGGAAAATGTGTCCTTTCCGCCCGCCATGCCGAAAAATATATAAGAAATATATGTAATACAGGCCAATTTAATATATTCTTCGGATATATATAAGATTTACATAAAATATATATGAAACATATATAAATTCATCTTTTATATAACTTTTATATATAAATCAGGCGGATTCCATACATAAAATAAATAATTTTCAGGATATATATTTTTCCGTATAGGTTCCGAAATATAATATACCAGACTCCGGATTATAATATTCCGGATCCTGGAATACACATATTCCTGATTCCGGAATATTATATACCCGATTCCAGAATATTTTTGTTACCGTGTTTATTAAATTCTTCAATTCATAGGAAAAATATTGTTTGTCTTTACTTGGCATAGCAAAGTAATAATTTGTTTATTTTCGACTCTGGGAAAAGAAACTTTCGTTAAAATGTAAATTCCTCTTTAATCAAAGTTGACAATATTGTTGATTAAAAACTATTACTTTTCTGCATTTGGAAAAAACGTTATTCCGTCTTTCAAGTTCTTTTTCACTTTCATATTCTCCATATGCCGATGTGCTGGAAAAATATTCAAGTAGTGAGGTGGTAACAAGAGATGAATTAATTTCACTTCAAAATTAGGTATTGGAAAACATCTCGAAAGTCTGAGAAGTGCGGAGTTTCTATAGACTTATTTGCAGCTCTCTCTTTGCTCTAGTAAGAAAGTTTCAATAAAAATCAGCAAACCTACCCTAGATTCTGGAAAATTTACTGAAAACTAACTTTCAGCTTGTTGACTTATCTCATTTGCGTATCTTCACCGGAAAATCAATTCGTTAAAACATTGTCTATATCTTGCTGATCATTAAACATAATTTGTTCAGGCCTCCAGTGACTCTGATAACCACCTCCGACGATACAAAGAATTCTCCACATCACGAGTCATCACCCCGACCAGAAGTGCGCGTTATAGCCCCATCCCATCGTCCATCCTCCACCTTAACAACGAGTGCATCCGGCGGAAGTCAATCATCTCGCAAATCCGTTAGCATTCTCTTGCCAGATGAGTCAGCAGGATGACGCCAACATGGCTTCATCCATCGATGTGATGATATGCCTCTGTCAATGTAAACAATATCACACCAAGAACAAAAATTTATGCCCTCAACATGAAAAATCGTGTCTGACTCACTCCCAACATTTCTCCTTGCAAAATTGATCGAAAAATAATTCTCAACATCTTCCATTTGGAGTAAACACAAAAGAATAAAAAACCTTGAAACTATGATTTCTGTGAGGAGAGTACACAAAGAAACCAACACACAAGGAAACCCTTTAGTTCTGATACCGAGGAAAGAAATATATTTCACTTTTCGAATTGGGTAAAATAAAGGAACAAAACTATACTCCCGTAGATTGACAATAATCGAACGTTGGTATTTCCAACTTTGGATCGAATGACACACATTTCATTCCTTGTTTGTCTTTTCGATCAATGGTCAAGAAATAACATTGGTCAACGATTCGTGACAATATTTCTCTCTTCGCTTTGTTCCTTTATTTACTTATCGAATAACTGATAATATTTGAATTTCGCATATTTTTCGCATACCGAGATAATTCCTCAATTTCATTAATTTTTTTGGTATTTAAACAAGAAAAAGACACCGAAGATACATTCCATGTTATCACATGACAATCAGAGGCATTAGGAGAAAATGAATCGTGCGGATAAAAAGAGCTTCCTTAGAGTTTTCAATTTACATTTACTTGTATTATGAACAAATGGGATTGAAAGTCAAGTGCAATAAATTCTGCATGAATTATTACACAAGGAAGACGAGTGGAGGACATTTGTTCGTCGCAGTAAAATTTTAATGGACTGATAGTTAGAAAATGGGACAGCAAATTTCCTAAGTAGAAAAATTTTGTAGCCAAAAGTTTCTCACAGATTATCTTGCAGATATCCCTGAGAAGAGTACGTTCATCAATTAATGGCGGAAGGTTCTTTTTGTAGTTCATAAAATTGTCTATGAAAAAAGTCTTCTGACAATTCTCTATGAAACCCCTTTTCAGATATGTTTGCAGCATAAATTGCATTTCACTATTGAATTGAAATCCAATTGTCAGACATTCAGTGTTTGATTAACCGAAATTTACAATTTATTTATAATTATGAAAAAATACTCCATATTCTGTATTATGCTCATTTTCTCTGCCCCATGAATGATGGATTTTTTCATTTATATTCCTTTTAAATGCATTTAATCAATTTATTTGAACACTGTTTTAGAAAATTCATTGGATTATTGTTGTCTCTTTCATGAATCATTTATTAATAATTGGGGCAGATGAAATTATTAATTAAGAATCTAGTCTTGTATATAAATGATATAGAAAATATAAGGGACAATGTGGGTGCAGGATAACGTTGAAGGTTCTCATGAGGTGAAGAATGCACGCTGGGGAGAAGTATCGATACTATCTAATGCGGAAATAAACACCTTTATTGCACCGTTAATCATGTTATAAGAACTCTCCAGCACTCGCGAAATATAAATTTGATACTTCTCTTCGGTTTTAAAATAGCGAGATGATTGAAATTCTGAAATAAGAGATGAAATATGACAAGAATAAGGATAACAATTCCGAAATTTGTGGGACAATATCTATGTTTCGATAAAAAAAAGTTTAATATACCTAAATTCCGTAGCTCAATCAATGGATAAGTTCAATCGAATTTATCGGAAGAAAAAAAACTATAAGAATTACGATTGAAAAAAATCTCTATAATGAGAAAACGAAAATTAATCATGTATTTTCTATTTAAAACCTACAATTGTGGAACCGAAATCTCAGTGTTCTTACCAAGTAATGAAGTGCTGCAAATTGTGTGCCAAATTTAGGGGGAATGGAGTGGATTATAAGCAAAAATTGAGAACTATAGAATTGATGGTAATTATGTCAAGGGCACTAAACAAATAAATACAGTCATTCTGATCACCATTTTATGCGATGAGTCTAGCATATTGGAGAAATCCAATAAAACAAGGGTATTTCAATTTATTCCCACAAGGAGAAACTCTTCAACTTGTTTTCATTGAAAATAACAACGAGTGATCGTACTGAGAGCTTATCGATCCTTACACCGGTGGTATTAAGCCTCTCTCATTTTTCTTCATCATTCAATTGAAAGGAATGAAGAACTCCACAAATATTTTTTATCACGAACTAAAAAATATTAAGTTCTTCGACTTTTTATCGATTTATTTTGAATAAGTTTGTGATAGTACGTTTAGTAAGTTTTTAACAGTAAGATATTAAATAAGTGTTGAGTTATGTTTCATACAAGATCATCTTTATGGAGAGTAATGGATAATAAAAGAACAAGAGAAAGAAGGCGAAGTATTGATTTTTCGTCATTTTTAAATTGAAAAAACGACTTCACGAATTTTCAGGTTAAATTTCGAGCTAGCGTAGCTAAAATAAAGTTCGCATAAAATTTGGGAATTATTTTTATTAGTCACAATCCTTAATTTTTTGAGAAAATGATGAAAATTTGAATTTGAAATCAATATAACACAGATAATCGATTAAAAAATTGTGCTACATTCTCTGTGATATGTGCATTGCGCAGTAAATTGTGTAACCCAAGGCTTATAGTCTAATCTATAAGTCTTGGTGTAACCCTAGTCTGATCACCAAACGCGTCACTGCGATTGGTCACCTCCGCGGGAATTCCCCGCCGCGTTATTTAGGCTTTAGCTTTGCCAAATTCACTCTACGCTGCCCGGGCGCGTTAGGCGAGTTTCCGGCAACGTCGCTGGCATGGGCAATTTCATTTAACATGGGAAAAAATAATTCATCTGTTCGAAATAATTTGTTTTCTTTAGAAATTTTGATAAATATCTTGTTTTAAAAACGACTCTAATTTTTTAGACATTTTAATTGACAAAGTCAAATTTGTTTGAATTTTTTCGGTTAGCCAGTCAATTGTAATTAAAGAAAATCAGGCCCGGTCGGGAGCTTCGCGCGCTCCCTCTTTGGGGTCTGACCAGTAGGGGTTGGTGGAATTGGGTGTGACCCATTACGGGTCGAACCAATAACTTCCCAACCATTTGTTTTTGTTGACGCTGGGGTCATGCCACAGTGAATGCGGCGCATGCTATACGCAAAGCTAGTCATTGTCAGAAATATTTGGAAAACAGTTGGATAATTATTTCATGCGTTGCATGCGTTTAGCATTGCATCCATTGTGGCATTACAATTTTACAAAGAACGCATTTGCAATTTAAGTTAACTCAAACTTCAATCAAGTTTGAGTTAAACCCACTTTTTACTTGACCCACTTCAAAATTCTCTCAACTCCGAAGCTGATCCACTTAAAAATTTGCAACTTCAAAGTTGACCGACTTCAAAATTTTCCAACTTCAAAGTTGACCCACTTCAAAATTTTCCAACATTTTCCAACAAAAGGGTCGGGAGAGTTTATAAGGGTCATGAAACGTGGAGAAACCATGAAATTTCCACATTCGTTTTTCGGGGTCATTACAATAACTTCCTCCCTTCGGGTCGGGAAGTTAAAAAAATCAATGTTCCAAAAGTTTTATTTTTAGAATCACTGGGAAACGCCTGAGTCGATTTTGTTAAAAATCCACTTTGTTCTACTGCATACGAGGATTCATCGATTGTATGGAGAACAATCCAAATTGCATCATTTCCACTGGAAAAATCATCAAATAAGTGAAAAAAACGTAATTTTTGGCGTTTTTTCACATGTTTTTTGCGAATAACTGAAGAACCGCTGAGCCGATCGTCTTCACGAACTAATCAGTTCTAAGTTACACAAAGATGCATCCATTGCAAAAAAAATTGAATCATATCATTCTTTCAAGAGTAATCGTCGGGCAAAATTTTGTTTACATACACACACACACAAACATGTCTTCAAAATTCGTTGAAAATGATTCTAAACGTCAAGAAACGTGGACAAATCATGAGAATTCCACATTCGATTTCCGGGGTCATTACTATAACTACCCGATAGATCGGGAATTTAAAAATTAACGAAAAACAACGCGCGGTGGGGTTTCGCTCATAGGGTGACCAATCTAGGGTTAAATTAAATTTTAAGGTCATAAATCCCAGGCAGAAAAACAACGTTGTGAATTATGATCCAATTTTGTGGTGGAACTTGCTAAATTTTCAGCGGTCGTTAGTGCAATTAAAGATGATGAAAAATATTTCTACTTCCAGAATGATAATCACTAAATTTGTAATAAATTAACTACTAAGTAGATACAACTTCCTTTAATCGTTCCAACAATAAGTAATGAGTAAAAACTAAAAAAATCTACAATTTTTCAACCAGGAGGTAATTGACACGAACAATGAAAGGCCTGCCACACTTTCAACGTATAATCGTGGACGTGTGTTTTTCTTTGAGCATTTCTATAACCAAAATAATCGGAGAATGGTTGCAATTATTCATTAATTATTACTAGTATCAATTTATCATTGTATCGTTATAACTTGGCTATTATTATTGCATGAATGGAATACGAAAACGTGTACTATGTGATGTAACATGGACTACGGAATTAATATAAAGGATTTCCACTGGAACTGAAAAAAACAGAGTTAAATTGATAATTCTTATGTGAGAAAATATATTATGAAATAACAAGAAGAGATATAAATTTCTATAGATATGAAGATACTTATGCTGATCTTGCTCGCTGAATTAAATACTCACCCTTTGCAAGCCCATTGCCTCCATCGTTCACCCCGACGAAAAAAAGATGTGAACAAACAAAATTTGTACACTATCACAAATTTTTTTCGTTCCAATAAATTCAAATTAACTGCAGGATTGATTGACAAAAAATAGTCTTGACTACTCTGAGCACTATATTGTAGTAATAATTTTATCACATTGCGAATAAAAATTTTTATAGTTAAATGAAACAACATAATGAAATTGAAATTACCATACTGCATTAGCTATGTAATGATTAATCAAGTACAATTCCCTACCGAATTGTAATTTGTATTACATCGTGGTGAATAAAATGCCGTATTTGTCTGCAGATACGACCAGTTTCTTCATTCAATTGTTTCGATTTTTTGCTTCCGAATGGAAGCATTGCAATCCTTTCATTTTCAAATTCTCTAATTTTGATTGGAAATGATCTAGACCATATCTGGTATTTGGGGACCATATCTGTATGTGACCACATCCACCGCCACCTTACCGGTGGTCAATTTTTAGAAAATTGAGTAATTAAGTGGCTAAAGTAATACCAAAAAATCTAAAATTTTGTCAGATTATAGCTCTTAATGAGGACCAAGTCTGGGCAAAATTTCAGCCTAATGGATCTAATAGTTTTGGAGGATAAGCGATTCGGTTTTGAATCGTTTTCCGCAAACAGCTTCAATCAAAACTAGTTGACCTATTTAGATTTTTCCGTTTTTAAAATATTCGTTTCGATGCCTCCTATCTAAACCAATCAAAATATATATGCTCCTTCATATAAAGTTTTCGAGATATTCCCGTTTTTCATTTTTTCATTAAAAAAAACTTTGTAAACTTTTGCTCTAGCTTATGCAAAAATCAAGATATCGACTTGAAATTCGAACGGAATCTTCCTCTCATGATAACAATGTTTCGTATTGAAGATGGGTTCAATCGCATGAGTAGTTTTAGAGATATTCGATTTTTTCTGAAAATCTTATACATGGAATATCTTTAAAACTACGCAACCGATTTCACTTTTTTTTTCAAAACAATCGTTTCAGTGCCTTTTGTCTAGATCAATCAAAACATACCAGTTCATACAAAGTTTTCGAGATATTCCCGTTTTTCCGCTTTTCATAATAAAAATCTTTGTAAACACTCAGCAAAAATCGAGATATCAACTTGACATTTGGATAGAAAATATGTATACCCGTTTATACGAAGTATTCGAAACATTGGAATTTTGATAGCACTCATGGAGGTGGCAGTATAACTGTCTGAAATTGTTGTTACCAGTTGATGTTGTGAAGCTATAAACTTTTGTAATATTTCAGACCATTTGGAAGTCCGCCATCGATGTATTGATGGCGAATAAAAATGAGACATCACTCAGTGACATGCTCACTGTCACATGGCGCGCTGTCATACCGGCCAAAGCTGGGCCAGATCTGTGAACCAAGGCTCGGTTACCGGCTTGTCCCCCAAGACTCAAGCCCTGGTCCGTAGGGATGGCCGAACCTCGGTTCAAGTTTAGGCGCTCAGACTTGGTAAATCCAGGCTTGTGCCAGACTTAGTCCGTTTTACCAACACTAGCTTCCTACCTGAGCCATCAAATCTTCCACAGTTTTAAATATAATCTCTAACATTCATATAGAGCACAAGGGACACTATGTAACGTGTACAGTTGCAATGATCCTAAATTTTGATGGACCGGTCAAACATTGAAATAAACATTCATTTTTTTTTCATTACGCTGTGCAAAAAAGTAACTTTTTAGGCACGCTTCGCGTGCCTAAAGCGTCCCTTTCCACACATTGTGATGAAAAATATCGTTCGATACTCGCGGGAAAAGTGTTTTTTGGCTCGTGGGAGGTTTATAGCATGAGCCGAAGGCGAGAAAAAATAGTACATTAGAGTACAAGGGCACAAATTTCGTTTTCAACGAATGTGTAGTTTACAGGCCGAGCCGAAGGCGAGGTCTGTACACACATTCGTTGAAAACGAAATTTATTACCGAGTGCTCTATAATATTTTATATCAAGTCGTGCAGAAGTCGAGTTTTGAGCAAGCTGCGCGAAGCGCAACGTGCGATAAACTCGACTTATTGCACGGCGCGACATAAATTCTTTTCTGCACTCGTAACGAAATATACTATTTTGACACTGCAGCTACGTTCACCTCATGCCGAAAAGTGCCTTTTTGACATACGTGTATGGAAAAGTCCACTTTGTTTCACTACTTTTCGTATGTAAAGTGGTTCTTTTTGGGTGTATTCTAGAGTAGTTTAAAAAAGTACACTTTTTTTAACTTGTTAAAAAAATACCACTTTTTTAACGCTATTTTGAGACCTCTTAGCAGTGCCGCCATGTCACATACTGGAGGCCAGCCTAGTCGTGAGAATTCTGACCAATCACATACCGTATTTCTCCTAACGGCTGTTCTGGGGATCGGTACATGTTATCAATAATATTGTAGAATCTTCTAGAAAATTCTTTTTTTTAGACGGCATCATCCTCAACTGTTCTGAAAAAACTTTTCGTAGAATCGACGTAACTGGCGGCTGTCCTTGATGTTCGTTGAAATGCATAATTGTATCTCGAACATTACTGAAAAATAGTGTACGGTTGTGTTGGTGAGTAATTTGATACCCCTTGGATTGAGTGAGAATATGCGACCGATTCAAGGTTGACAGATAAGTATATTCGAAATTTACTTTACCGAACAAATTCTAGATCATTCCAAAATAATTTAAACAAATGTAAGGTAAATATTCAGAAATCATTCAATAATTACTCTATTGTCTTTAGATTATTTCTATGGCCATTGTCAGAAAAAATTTACCAAAAAGTTTGTTTTTCTCATTTTATGGAAAAATGAGACATTTAATATACTAAAGACGATAGTTAGGTAGAGATTAATTTTTTTCAATTATCTAAAATTATTCAATGCATCTTTGGATCATACTGGATTACTCTCGAATGAGATACATCATATGTCAACCCCATAACATAAACACTTGAATCATTCGTCGAGGTAGCGCGGACGCACCGGATGTGTCATAACGCATAGTTCGCCATCGATCGTCAGACATTAAAGATCTCGAGGGTGAAAAATTAACTGATCTAATTATTTGAGTAAGTATTTCAACCATAAGGTTTTCAAGTGATATGCAAGTGTTTGAATGCGATTCTCAAGTGAATTTAACATCTGAATTTTGTCATGTGAATTATAAATTTTATGGAACATTTTGAGTGATTTTTTATATCTTTCAAAGTGAATGAAGCCATAATAGCTGAGCTTAATGTATGCGTACAAGTGCTATTTTACAAAGAGAAAAACAATTCTAACAATTGTAATGTTATCGTTTGGTGCTAAGAAGAAGATGGCGTTCGAAATTCAATCTGGAGTGTACTTAACCCTTACATCATTTGATTTCATTCCGAATTTTATTACTGAGGATTTGGCCAAGAAAAGTGACTCCAACCGATCTTTTTGGTTCAATTTTCTTTCGTACATGTATATATTGTACGTATTTAATATGTATATATGTACAGGCATTCTAACTATGCTCAACAAACATTTATTTTATGAGAAGACAATGCACAATATCACGATTAACAATTTATCTCATTTTGAAGAATTTTTATAATCTTCTTCCTCCTGTGGTTTAATTTCTTAGTTATATAAAGCACCCAAATTGTTCGTCGTTAATTGTCTCCACAACATTTTATGTTAGCTCGAAAGCTGAATTTTCATTTTTTGATTTTTCTTTTCTGTAGCTACATCTATAATTCAATATTTAGAGATAAAATATTGATAGGAATAATTTTATTTGAGGAATTCATTTTTAATTCGCCACAAAATATTACATTTTTAGTTATTGAATCATTTATTACATTCTCAGAATTTTAGGAAATTTTTAAAATAAAAGATAAATATTTGGAATTGTGTTGGAATGGTGAATCAGCTATTTCTAACATTTGAAATAATGAATGTTTAAATTCTCATGGCACCGGAGAAGCTGCAAGTGCACTCAATATATTCACTAATTTTCATTGTTATTTAAGATCACAATAACAAGGTAATGACATCTCATTTATGCCCTGAAGGAGTAAATATCATGAATCAATGCTCTCTCAGTAATCTATAATTTGAGTCGAAATCGCCAAAATACTATCTTTCTAGGGCCGGTTACCCCAAACACTATTAGTCATTTTGAGTAGTCTTTCCTTTCCATTTGGTAGTCTTCTTTGATTGACTTTGTATTCAGGTTCGAAATTAACATTAGATTATTTTACAATTTATCCTGACTTTTAACAGAGGATTTAGATGACCGAAGTTGGTGCAACCGACACACAGAGAGTTCTCATCCTGAGAGAGAAGGAATTCCGATATCTTGTTATAAATTATTTAATCCATTATCGGCTATATTATTCCGAGATCTTCAAAGTTATCGGAAATTTCCCGATAGTTTTGCTCCATAGCAATGAGAGAGATCCGCCGCTTTGGAGATTGAAATCCAGTTTTACAGTTTCAGGGTCTCATCGAAAAACTTAATGCACACTGGCTTTCGCTTATTATACACTAACTCTTTATTTATTCTCGAAATTGTGATTTCAACTACTGTACGCTAACTAATCGCAATGCATTCGTGAAAAATAATCCAACAAGTACCCCTCGAGTTTCAAAATAATTGGGTACGTGGCAAATGTGCTGGAAAATTTCTCGCGTTGCGTATCCGGTAGTTTTTTTTCTTGTGAAACTTACTTTAACACTATTTGCTTATTTGCAGCTATCGGGAAATACTCCATTATTTTTAATATCTCGGAGGATTATTCGTGATTATTTTTTTACGTTCTAGTTTCGTTCGATCAGAGAGCAGTGTTTATGGGGAAACATGGCATGAATATATGGGAAATATCTATCAAATGACGGGAAAAACAATTGATAGGCGTGTGCAGCATTATTAAAATAATACTAATGTGAAGTTGCCATATGACGTCGAATACCGCAATCTGATTGGTCGAAATTAGAATGAAGGAAACGATCAAGATAATGAACAAGTTAATACAGAATTCATTTACGAATAAGGGAAACAGAGTTTCTACCTCACTATTTGTTCTTTAATGCGTAAAAACTTGCGTAGGCCACCGACACTAGTTGCGTCATCTCATAACAAACGTCGTAAACTTCAGCCTAATCAGCTACCGCTTATTTTTAATCTTGAATTATACATTTTTAAAACTCCATTTGATAATGTTTTTGGTCGTTAGGCATTCCAAAAAGGAATGTCAAACGACTAAAAACTCCTTTTGGATTGTTCAAAGCAATCCAAAAAGGATCTGCAATTGATAAAAAATCGAATTCGACACAAAAAGATAAATGAAAAAGGCCAAAAGTGCAGGATCTGAATTAAAGCAAAAAAATCAGACAATCTGATCCTGATAATTCCCATTTATCCATTTCTAACTCCTATATATCTTTGCAATTCGCTCTTAACAAACGGATAAAAAATATTGGATATGTGGCCGAGAATGGTCAGTAACACGATTTTTTAAAAAATTGTTTCTCTTTTTTGTTTTTTGTACTTGAACATGGTGATTGAGCCTCGGTTAAGTATGCTATTCAAAACCATCAACTTCTGGCTCAATTGTGACAGCTCTGAATGCCGTGATATTTCTGGTCTTTCGTAAAAGTAATTTCCTATTTATTTAGTTTCAGAAATAAAATGTTAAAAAAAGGTTAGAACATCATCATTGATCATCGTCATTTCAGGTTATGCAATTGAATAATTCGCATAATAAAACGAAAAAATTGTTCCATCGATATCTTGATCGATATAAGAAAAATAAACGGATTTATTTCATGAGTTTTGGGCGACCCTCGTTGGGGCAGTTTAATCGTAATTCTCGGACTCTTGTTGAACGAGCTTGAATCGGCGTGGACTCTTCACGCACATTGAGCCATGGCCTACCAAGCATAATCGTCCTTTATGCTGTAGATATTTCTTGATGTACCGAGCCACAAGTTCCTGCGGTCGCTTCTGCCATTCTTCTAATACTTCTTTAGGAGAATTCACCTGTTGTAAAAAAATAGAATCGGATAAAATAATAGTCAATATTTAAGTACAGCAGGGAAGTAACCACAAATTCCGTAGTTGAATGAAAAACTGAGTAATGAAAGGCTAAAACAGAATAAATCAACTATACTTCAAGACGATTTTTTATGAATATTTCTAAATGTAAGAGACATAGTTAAATAATTGGAAAAAACCGCTGTGGATCTGATTTTGTTCTATAAATGAAATAGCCTTCAAAATAAGTTCGATATCTCCTTTAGGTTCCCATCAATTCTGATCCCTCTCCATCTCCACCCAATGAGAACCACAAAAAACCCCGCGACTCTCCTAACACCCCCGACCGCCCTTCTCAAACCCCTTTCAAGAGACCATGTCTGGAATCAGATATTGATAATCTATTGTCAAGAATAACAGACACTCCAGGTGATGCAGATGAAACTGGATTTGTTGTTCCTAAAGCACACGTTAGAAAAATGCGCAATCAAAAGAGCAGGAGCAACAGTCAAGATAAGGCACGAAAACCGAAAGGTAAACAGTACACAGAAGAGTTCCTCCGCGAAAACACTCTTCGACTGAAAACACAAATGGAAGATCACCCAGAAATTTACGATTGGAATTATGAAGGCTTCATTCAGATGATCCTCACCTGGCAAGTAGACAAAAATGTCAACACATTCAAAACAGAATATCCAGAGGACACTCTCACTATCTTCAAATTTCTCAGTAAAATATATGTTCACCTCGAAGATATCTCAATGAAATCCTTCATCGCTAAGTTTAAAAAACGACTCATGAGCCCCGAAGGTGACTCGGACTTCTCTTCATAGATTCCAAAATGGATAACGCAAACAATTCTCAATACAACAACAATACGAAGTATCTACGAATATTATTCTGGAATGTCCGAGGTCTTCAAGCCCATTATGAGGACCTCCTATCGGCCTCAGTCGATGCAGATATTATTCTATGTGTAGAAACTCATGAGTTGAGTTGACTTTTCGTCACAGCGTGATGAAAAATTTATTTCCTTGTACTTAACGAATCGTTGGGAAATTTTGTAAAAATTTTCTTGGATTTCAAAATGCAATATTGAATTAGTAGAGACGTAATAAAATAATATTAGTCAATTTGACTCAAGTGTGAATGTTAGCTAAATGTCTCGAAATGTGACGATGACGGCAAAACTTTTTCCTTTTCAGTCTGCAAAATAACTTGCTGCAAACATTTAGCTGTCTTTCAGGTTCTATGACATTTGCCAAAAATTACCTTACCGTGAGATCGACACATCCTGCTTTTCTTATTAGTAAAAATCATTGAATTTTTATGGGAAATTGGATAACTGCGTAATTATTCAATTTTTATTTCTTATTACCTGATCACCCTTCAGTCGATCCAAGAAGGTAACACAAACGATCGCAGCTCTGATGCCAGCTTGATGGGTAAGCGCAGCAAACACAGTGCACTCCATCTCAATGTTAATAACACCATTCTTGTGCAATTTGTTGAGGTAGTCGACTTTATCCTGCTCAGTGTAATCACAGAAAGCACCATCCAAACGTCCCTGGCCCTCGTAAAAGTCAGAAGTGCACATTGTCTTCCCAGTTACAGTATCGTAAGGATCTTCATTACTAGCGAGAGCTAGTAATTCCATAGCCAACTTTTTATCCAACTTGGCTGGTCGTCGGGTCATTTTACCCAGCACTGGCTATTGACAAAAAGCATCATTTAAAGAAATAGTAGATTATGTCATATGGCGGATAGGTCGAGGTTTGTGAGTCGTGGGGTAAGATAGAATAACGGGTTGAAGCGTTATTTACCCTTATTTTGTCTAACCCCACTATCCCATTATCAATTCACGTTTTACCCCACCCTCATATCTGCTAGGCTCACCCATTTTACCCCGCTATCGTCTCTACCCGATTATCCCACTAACCACTAGTATTTAATTTTGCCGTCCAATTTACCCCTCCGGTTAATTAACCTGTCAATGTAGTTCACCCCATTTTACCCCCCAATCTGAACAGTGAATAGCATACTCATCCTGTTTACTCCGAAGTTCAATTTTACACCACACCATCTAATTTCATTCCATCATTCAATTTACGGAACCATAAATAAAAAAATTTTAAAAATTAAAAAATTGAATCAATTCGCTACCGAATTCATCCCCCTACTCCAATTCACCCCGTTATCCCATTTTGCCCCACCCTAACAAATCTGCTCTCCCATTTTACCCTGTCTAATTGGTCCACTCCACCCGAGCATCCCATTTTGCCCCATTGTCCCTTTCATTGCAGTTTCTCTTATCAAGCCTCCCTCTCCGTTATCCCATATTATTACCCCACTGTTCATCTGTCCTGCCACAAGCAGCTGTACTTCCTAGCTTGGTCCGAGATCAACCGTCTCTTCCCGCTTTCAAGCTGGCACTACGTGCCTACTTGAGGGATAATCCTTAATTTTTCTCACCACATCTTAACTCTTCGTCTATCCTAGCAGTTATTCCTTTGTATTATCTTGTAAATTTCATTCTTTCTTATCTTAGTATCCTCCTTCATCTTCACCATCCTCGCCATCTTCATTATCTTCAGTCGCTTCTGTCACTCCTAGTATTAAGAGTCCATAGTTCTGGTGCTATTGTTATATATAACATCTGATTTATTTTACGTGCTCTGATATTCCTATGCTTATACATGGCTTGCTGCTACTTGCCTACTCATATTCATCTTTTTCACTTGCTAAAATATCGCTGTATGACTTTGCATCATATTGTCTTATTTGTACAACATACTGTACAGTAATAAACCATCAATCAATCAATCAATCAGAAGATACAGGGGTAACCTACGATCACTTAAGGGATAACGGAAGCCGTCGCACGTAGANGATATTCCTATGCTTATACATGGCTTGCTGCTACTTGCCTACTCATATTCATCTTTTTCACTTGCTAAAATATCGCTGTATGACTTTGCATCATATTGTCTTATTTGTACAACATACTGTACAGTAATAATCAATCAATCAATCAATCAATCAGAAGATACAGGGGTAACCTACGATCACTTAAGGGATAACGGAAGCCGTCGCACGTAGACGTCCCCCCTATCGGTATTGCAGGTTCCCGTGGTTTTTTGGATTTTGTACGTGAAAAGTACAAAAGCCCATAAAATATAAATAAATGGATATAAATAAATAATAATGGTATGGAAACATTCTACATCATCTTCTGACTCGTAAAAGTACTTCCCTCTTACAATTGGTGCCCTGTAAAGGACATGTTACCTCCTGGATATCACCCAATCATCATAAACAAGTTTTTACGAAAATTACGCAACAAAAATATGTTTTTGGACTCAAAACCTCTGTCTTGGATCTCACTCGATCGCTCTCTTCTCATGAAAATAGCCATCGGCTAAGAAAAATCTACAAAAAATCGGTTTTTCTACCATGACTTGGCAGATTCCTACAAATAAAATGGCGTCGGCCTTGCCCTGGTCCATGCCGTTAAATAATTTGCAATTTTTTATGCATAAATAAGAAAAGCATGAGAAGAGAGCGATGCGTTCCGCTACTCTCAATACGGGGAAAAAGTTTCATTGATTCTCATAGCATAGAATCCAAGAAAACGTGTTTTTGGTAAACGTCTTTTTGTGGACGGTTCCGTTACCCCTTAAACTAAGCAGTAGCGAGCTGTAAAAGGAGATGGGTGACCGAAAGGGAACACGGCGGGCCGACCGAGAACCGATTTCTTTTTTTTTCATAATCATTGAATTCATGAATTAACTACATTAATATATTCAAATAAAATTAAGGAGTTATTAGTGATTAATTAATTATTGAGATATGTAAGACCCGCGGAGTCTCTCGCCGACAGCCGCTCGGCGGTAGCAGTTTCTCGACAATCTTGCCGCGTCTCTCACGCAGAGTCTCTCAAAAGTATGGCTACTGGTGCTGAAACATACTCTCTCATAGACGCAGACGCGAATCTTCCAGATCCCAAAAAGACTCAAATTTTTCATCCCAGGTTTCAATGTCTACCATGCCACCATGAACATTTAATCTTTACGATTACACCTTTAAAATGTTGCCCCCCCCCCCCCCCGCCCCAGAATTCACCATTACCATTCAACCCTCACGATGTTTTTCTTTTGATTTTGTAACCCCTTTCTATTTTTTAGTCCTTGCAAATTTACTCTTTCTCACTCTTATGATTTCACCCCTATGATTCCATTCGGATTGTCTCACCCTTACGACTTAACCCTGAGCATTACACCAACGGTCGGAGCCCAATGACCAAACTACGGGTCACCGCTGGCTGCGGCTTGGTTATCGGGCTCCGGCATGCCAATGTTTGGCCCAAGGTTGGGCTAGATCGGTCACCCAAGCTTGGTTACCCGCCCCTCCCCCTCCTCGGACCAAACTTGGGTGCCGAGACTTGGCAAGCCCAGACTTGTGCCACACTTGGCCCATTTTTCCAACACTGGCATTTCCTACCTGGGTATTACTGTGTCGTAAAAGAACCACGGCGCAACACCCACACGACTATAATTAGATGAAAAGTTAGGTACCGTGTACGTGCCACAATGAGTTTAATATCACATTATTAGTCATCATACCCCGAGTGCTTGGAAATTATCGAATGTTTCTGAAAATATTGTGGCCTAGAGACATGTGTTTGAAGATTAACAGTATGAAGATTTGTTGCCAAACTGCTATCACGCGTTTCTGGATAAGAAATTTGGGAGGAATACCCGATTAATATCGAAACAAGAAAAGTATTCGGATCATTTTTTTAATCCGAAATTTAAACCAATGGAAGTACGTAATTTCAACTTCGAGTGTGATAATAAACCCGTTTCATAATTATTTCGTTACCAATAGCCACAGCCGCAGCACTATACCGAAAGTTATCGATGTAGCATACGCCCTACGCTCGAATGAAAAAAATAATTCCCCGAATACTACTCGAACATTAAAAATTACTTGGGATATGAAGTTTACAAATCATTTTGTCAAGTTTTTCAGGAAATGCATTATTGTTCAACCTGGAAAGCTTGACACGTTTATTTATTCACAATTTACCTGTTAGAAAATTGCTGATAATTTTGAAACTTCAGTGTCTCATTTTGTCACAATACCTCATTGTCAGTTATCATGGGCGAATTCACGGAATAACGTTAGTGGACTTTTCTTGTTGTTTCTTCACGAATTGTGTAACCAAAAATGTCAAATTCAACTTGTTACTATTCACTACTTCATCACTGAATTTGGATGCTGTTTCAATTCATTGTCTAGTGTCAGGTGTGTCACAATTTCACCACAGAATTCGGCTTATGATCTAATGAAAGTGTAAAATCCGCACCTGTTCGAAGTATGGCTTGAGCATACCATCGACAGCCTCCTCCGATATTACGACCGTGCCCGGATCTAATCCAATTCCTCCTGACGTACCAACCCTGATGAACATAGGATCACGTACTTTTGCATGATACATGAGTTTTATAATTTCATGTAGCAGAATACCTATCGACGCAATTCCCATTCCATGCTAAAAAAAATGGGAAAAAATTGGCTCATTAGTTTGTTCATCAGGATTGTGAATGATAGATATATCTCTTCATGTGCACATTCCAGTACCATTTACAGATTTCTATGATTATTTTTGGTAATCGGATCTGGCCTTCCCTGGGCCAATCAGAGTTCAGTATTCAATAACATGAAGTACTTCCCAATTAAAATTACAGCGGTTGTTTCCCCCTAGCTTTTGATAGTTTCCCTCTAGCTCTGCAATTGTTTCTTTAACCAAATAACTATCAAATATTATCCTATAGAGTGAAAGAAAGTCATGAAGAAAGTCAAAATGAGTCGGCTTGGGAAGGATTCGATTACCAAAAATAATCCGTCGAATACCACTCGACCTCCAAAATTAATTGAACATTTCCCTCATGCTTTCCTGCGTATGTTTTCACTACTGAATATTCCTGTGGATTCATTGACCTTTAGATGAAAAATGGAGTATATAAAAAGATCTCTTATCATGAAATCCCATTGTTGAGAGAACTATATAACTTGAACATTTCAGGTGAATTTTATTATGAATACCTTTTTAAGCTAAGGAAGCCAAATGAAATTGCATAGGAACTTTTTTGTAGAGCAGGGTGACAGTTAAAAAAGAGACAGCTCTATAGGAATATTGGCATCTCTATGGAATCCACAGAAATTGCAAAACTCGGTGGGAATATTTTCCATGATGAATGTTCCTAAAACAGCACAATCTGCCCTGTACTAGCTATCGGATTTTTTTTCAACGTGGCTGGGATACTCACACTGACAGAGAGAACTGGACCGACTTTATACATTGAATAGCGATATGAATGCTGACTGATGTCCAGTAAAGTTGTACCAGCTGCTAGCTTGTGTCCTATTTCCTTCATTATGTACCAAGCGAAGTTCTCCATACGTTTCGGAGTTCCTCCCATACACACGAACTAGAAACAAGTTAAAAGTGAAAGGAAAGTTACGTTTTAGTTTCTCCCACGCCTCCAAATTATTTAAATGCACCATCTTTCATTGAGTTATGTGAGTTTTCAAGGAAGAATTGAATTTTCATGCTTTTATTTTAAAGTCTCTCATCGCTAGTGGCATATATACCACGTTTTGAAAATTTTCATTTTCTTAATGCTTATGAAAATAACTTCGTTTCTTTTCCATGATTGTTGGGAAATATCCCTATTAGAAATTTCGTACGGCATGCCGAATCCAGCCAGAGCCGAATCCGGCCCAGATGCAGGTGAAGGCTCGGTATGCCGAGTACCGCATGCCATATGTGGCAGGAATTCGGACCCTTCATGTGTGTCGTATTTCTATATGATGTTCGGCACAAATTCGGTTCTTAGCTTCGGCTCTTATCATGACCTGATTCGGTCAACCGAACCTAACTTAGATGAATTAAGGAAGTATTTTTCTCATCATAGATCCTTCGATTTATCTAAGAGTCAACCGGCCACTGAAATCGAATAAATTCCTCCTTTGGCCATTATGATCGCGCTGTTTTCTTCTCGTTAAACGTCATTACAAATTCGTCCCCATTATTATTCCCTATGTTCTTCCCGTTCAATCCCCACGATTTTTTGTCTCAACTTTTCAATTTGAAACTCGAGAAAGGTAGAGCTGTCTTTTCTAAGTTGATCCCAAGGCTTGTGGTCACTCTGATAAGACCTTTGCCGATTGCCGAATATTTGCCTAATCTTTGCCGTAGGTGGGGGGAGGGGAAGGGGGGGGAGAGGATGGATTCATAATTATTATTATCAGGTTGAACCATACAAACGTTAAAAAAAATGATAGAATGATGCATATGAAGCCTGTGATTTATATAGACAGTACAAATTGTGCAATATACGAATTGTGCGGTAGGGTAGTCGGCTAAGGTGTAGGCTTCGTAATCTGTAGATCCCGGGTTCGAAACCAGTAGTGTGTGGAATATTTTACGTTTAAAAAAATGGGTTTTTCAGTGATAAATCCATTGAAGGGTCAAGACTCATCAATAATAAATGATTAAATCAATTAGCAAATAGTTGTTTTTTTCTTTTACATTATTCGAAATTATAATGGTTAGTCTAGTCATCAACCACGTATATATTTGCGCATATAGATTCGGACCGTAGTCCTTACGCCCACGATAATGTCAATGGGTTTTGTTTTTTGGGTCGCTGATCACGAATCTGTCAGTTGCTTTTCCGAAAAATTGTCCCTTCAATTGCTATTAACAATTTTAATTGTTTAAAAAGCTTTATCTCAGAAGCTATGACAGGTGTGAGAAAAAGTTTCAAACAAAGGATGTTTGACATGAAAAAATACTCATTTTTTGTTCTATACGTTTTTCCCCTAACTATGATAGATACGGCGTTATCGGGGGTGGCAGCGGAGCGGACGGCGCGTGAGTACTTGCGCAAGGCGTTGGCGCGCTCCGATGCGTTTATCGGGACACTCGATGCAGATCGAGAAAAATTAAGGGAAAAACGTATAGAACAAAAAATGAGTATTTTTACATGTCAAACATCTTTTGTTTGAAACTTTTTCTCACACCTGTCATAGCTTCTGAGATAAAGCTTTTTAAACAATTAAAGTTGTTAATAACAATGGAAGGGACAATTTTTCGGAAAAGTAACCAACAGATTCGTGATCAGCGACCCAAAAAACATGAAACCCACTGACATTATCGATCCTATCTAACAGTTTATACAGGACTGTCGTGTGCGTAAGGACTACCGGTGTCAGTTGAAATTTTGGGTATTATTTCGATTATTTTATCATTTTCATTTTGATTTAATGATAAAAATTCTCGTTTTTTCGTGTAAATTTAGTGCGTCCATTGGTCTGTTCGTCAGAGAAGTTTTTCCATCGAATGCCGTTTTGCGGAAAATGTGATGAAAAATTATTCTTTATGAAATATTAAACATTTTGATATTATGAAATTTCTTTATAGCTCCACCTGGTTAAATTAGATTGTTAATAAATAACAATTAAAACATCGCATTTTCCTGGCAAAATAACTGACATTTCAATGCAGTTAGGCCTCATGGGAGAGAATAGATGGGCGAGAAAATGCTTAAAGGAAGAAATAAGGAATATAAGAAATGGCAACCCGACTAGATGGGAAAAAAGTTTGAAAGGAGCACTAGGACGAATTGGTGGCGAACTATTAGAAATGCTGAGTGAAGGAAGAGAGCTGGGGGAAGTCGAGCAAAAGCTCAGAGAGTTAGAGAAAACGCAATGGATCAAGAGATACAGACTGACTGGGAGAAGGTGGATAGCTCGAACTACTCCAGTCATTTCTCGACCATCAAAACTGAAACAGAAATAGAGAAGTACTGGCACAGGAGAGGACTGAAGGCTTGGCAGAAAGAGACTTGGGCTAGATGGAGATGTGGCAATGCATTGAGATAGGATAAAGGCGGCTATATGGATACCAAATGCCGGGCATGCAATGACTCAGTAGAATCTTTGGAGCAAGCAATAAGCTGCAAGCTGGTGATGAGAAGACGGAAAGCGCCAGATAGAGACTGGTGGACAGACTGGAGAGGAAATCCAAACCAAAGAAGCTGGCGGAAGAAGTTACTGAATGCCCTAGTAGGAGAAGTAAATGTACCGTCATGTGTAAGGTAGCTAAGATAGAGAAAGTGTTGAAAGATTACAATGAACAGAAATTTTAAAAAACTAGAAATTGCACAAGTGCTCAAATTGTGATACTGTGATGTTACCATCAGTTGTTATACCTTATGGACATTATTGACATAAAAACAATTTATTGGAGTGTTATTGAAGATATTTGTTGATTGGCTTGTGTAGATGTAAAACTGTAACTGTAGCATCAAGGAAATACAGTATTCTAATATATTCTAATTGACATTTCAGGCTGAAGGTCCTCGGGCGATGGCCATAGTCACAAGTTTCTTGTGACAAATGCCGTTAAAAATAAAAAAATAAATAACTGATATTTTTCGAAATCAACGACCCAGAAGACATAAAATCCATATCCATGATCTCGCGGACTCTGACCATGATGCAGGATCAGCATGAAATAATAAACGACATAAAAAATGACAACTGTTTATTATTTCCAGTAATGAACTCATCATTTAGACCGCATAATATGTTTTATCACCGATATAAAATAGGTTAAAAACAATTTGCTGTATGAATCACATATTTCCCGATGACCAATGTAATTATTTGTTCCGATAAACTGGTTTCGAACATAAGAGATTACGGCAGTATAAGTCATAGGCGGAAGTACAATGGGGCGGATACTTGTCGTTAAGAATGCATTGCACATGTTCGAAACAGTTGATGACCTGTCAAATTCCGAAGGAGCAGCCAATCAATTTATTTACCTTCACATCACCGAACATCTCGACCAGATCGTGGGAACCACTACCCAGAGCTAAGTGGTACAGAATGTCCTGATCCATCAGTTCGATATTCGGATTCCTCAACTTCACTGAACCATCGCTATACCTGGAACAAACGATTTCATGAATTATTGAATGTATTTTCGAAATGCAAATGCACCACTTGATCCGTCATATGACGCTCATGTGACCGTAATTGACGGTCACATCTCCAGGCATTTATGACAGTTGTGGCAATTTACCCTTCTCCGTCTATAACCGTCGCAATTTGCCAAAAACTAGAAGGGATTCGAGCCCATCCGACAGAAGGCCTGTGACCGTTTCTTTTTGCATTATTAGTCCTTTTTTTTTTAGTTCTACCAATTCCATTGGTAGTAAGCTTCCGAATGGATCCGCAGCAATTCCCTGTCCTTGTGACAGGTATATAACCGTAACCACATGCTACAGGATGTCTACAGGAAGATATTCAACCTTTTAATGAAATAGATTTGTACGAAAGGTTAAATATCTCCGAAACTGCTCGGCCGATTGCGCCTACCCAAAATACGAATCTTCAATGTTGTAAGAGCTATAATCACACCAAATTTCAACTAACTATTTTCATTTTTTCTCAAAATATCGTGCGTACAAGAATGAAAAAATTTAAAAAACGAAAAACGGGAATATCTTTGATTTTTTGTATGGACGGGACATATTTTGATTGATCTAGATGGTGGCCACCGAGGCAAGTATTTTGAAAAAAAAAATTGAAATCCGTCCAGTAGTTCATGAGAAATTTGAAGAAATATATTTACACAAAAGGTTGAATAACTCAAGAACCGCTCGGCCAATTGCCCCCATCCGCAATACCAACCTTTTATGTTATAAAAGTTTGAAGCATCCAAAATTTCAACTCCCTATCTCCATTTTTTATCAAGTTATCGTGTAAACAAGATTTTTCATAAAAAACGGAAAAACGGCAATATCTTAAAATTTTGTCCGCACGAGTATACATATATATTTTGATTGTTTGAGATAGGAGACATCGAGGCGAGTATTTTGAAAAAAAGATTGAAATCGGATGGATAGATTCTGAGATATTTACGAAAAACGATTTTGATACAATGTTGAATATTCAATAAGCTTCCGAATGAGTATAAAATATATGGGGTTTATCAGAGAGGAAGGATGAAATCAGCGTAGAGACCAGGAAAACGACCAGCGTCACGGTCACTGATTTTTCTATAGGGGAACAACTCTAAAAAGTGCATAATCTTGAGGCTGAATCACCACAAAATACTTTTCTCGCGTTTATTCGTCTACAATCTGATTATAATTTTCAAAATATACGTTATTTTGTTAGGTGCGCGGTAATACCACCAGCTCCCCTAGTCGTGAACGATATTTTTCCGTAGTGATTTTCACTTTCGCGAGTTTGGGGAAGGGCTAATACCAATCCCCGGACGAGGAAAAGTACAGAACAGTACAGAGTAGTATATTATCTCATCAGGCGATAAAAGTATTTTCTGGCAAAGGTGGCTTTATAATGGTGGAGCCGAAGGCGGGGATTATAATCATATTCGCCAGATAATACTTTTATCGCCATGTGACATATGATACTTTATGTCATTGGGCCCGAAAACCGCGATCTAACCGAGCGAAGCGGGGTTAGAATTGCAGTTTATCGGACCCAATGACATAAAAGAACTTTTCTGTACTGACCTTCACTTTTCATCGTCCGGGGATTGATATTGGCCCTTGCCCAAACTCGTAAAAGTGAAAATCACTACAGAAAAATATCGTTCACGACTAGTGCAATGGTTTTTTTTACATAAGACATGGCCAACCACGCGAGTAAAAAATCCCCATGGCACTCGCCCTGAAATATAGGGGACGGTAGGGCAAAACGGACCGCGGGGCAAAACGGACCACTGACAGAAAATTGATAATTTTTGTTTTTGCTTCCGAATGGAGCAAATTCGAAGTCATTTGTGGTTTGAGATAATTAGCAAATCTGATCAAATTGCGGTTCAATGACACTTCTTGTCTATAAAACCCCTGTGACGGTCACGATTCAAGAAACTCACTTTTAATTCAACACAGTGTTCCTGATTTGAAGGAAAGAAAAAAAACACGAAAATTACCAATTTTTTGTCAGGGGTCCGTTTTGCCCTAGCGGTCCGCTTTGCCCTCCCGGTCCATTTTGCCCTACTCCCCCCCTACTATTTCAAAAATGTCAATTTTTTTCATTCTTGAAATATTTTTCTCGAATTGGTTCAGGTGAAAAATATGAAAAATTGTTCGATTTAAGACACCTAACGAATATTTGAAGTATGAATTTTACTGCATTTTTTAAAACATTTTTACCGTTATATTTTGAATAAATGATTCGAAAAATCTTAAAAAATTCGCACATCAGTGATTTCTCATGTATTTAAAAAAATTTCTAATTTTTGAAATTTTTCACCTGACCCAATTTTAAGAAGAAAAATCCAAAAATTATATATTACGTATGTGTGAGCCAACATTCAAGTCAATTAGTTGAGAATTGTGGGATGAGGACACCAGAAAATTCTATTTTTCTAAATCCTCTTTCTGATCAACGGGAAAATGAAAACGTAATGTTTTATCATTTTTTTGACATAAAAGATAGTTCACCATTCGATAAAAAAAATTAAACGGGTTTCGAACTTGCGACCACGAGGCTTATGTCAAAATTGATGGATTTAGATGCTATCAATTCTTCAATTTTTCCCTCTTCGTCTTTTTTACCCATACCCACCAAAAACAGAGATGTGTTATTGTTCTCAACCGACAGAAAATCTGTGGTCCCATCGATAGAGGGTAATATTATCATATTATTTCAATTGCACTTTGGAAAAGTTCAAAACTGAAAAGAAATAGAGATCGGCGACGGAACGATTGAGAACCCACGGTTTCATCCCTCTCAAAGACGGAAGAGTACGGACTTCGCGGACGGCCGGCACACTGATAAGCGCATCTCTAACCCCGCCACCACATTAGCCGAGCTTCATTTTTCAATGACTGATCCATGAAGCTTCGGATCGAAAAAGTTCATTAGACTTTTCGATCTATAATTCAACCCCCAACCCCCCACTTCAGGGAGTACTTCCCTTTCTGGGACACCCTGTATATGAACAAATTCGCCAATTTTTTATGTGAAAATTTTCCTCAAAATTCTGAACATTTTTGCTTTCAAGTGAAAGCCTTGTTTTTGACCGATTTTTCAATTTTCTAATTTTGATTGCAAATGGTCTGGAATGTTATGAAACGTGAAGAAATGATGTTTTTTCAGGTCATGTCTGTATGTATGGATCCGATGACTTGAGTTTTTGATGATTAATTTTTAGAAAATTCGTCAGAAATACGGTGAAATTTGTAGATAAAAATCTGAAATTTTAGCTCATTGTAGCTATTATTGAGCTCAACTTCGGGGCGCTGTTTAAGCCCGATCGATCCAGTAGTTCCTGAGATATAACAGCTTGTTTAACCCTTAAGTGGTCGCATAATAAGGGAATCCCCCCCGTCTTTAGATTTTTTCTTTTCACACAAAAACTTCGTGAATGAAAAATCCATAACAATTTATATTCCTACTTTCAAATGTATGGAATACATTAACACCATTTTTCGGCCGACATACACCAATAAATTATTCAAATTTTCCGAAAATTCGAGTCACTGAAAATCCCGATGTTTAACCTTAAAATTTCATAATTTTTTAGAAAAATTCCTGTATTTTACACATTCTTCTAGGCTATCTGAGATTTTGTATAGAGGTATTGAAAGAATCAAAGAATGTATTTAAAAAATCATCAATTTCTTGACTTTTTACCCCCCCCCCCCCCCCCCCCCCCCC
>NW_021680363.1:180133-187336 GCF_001412515.2 Diachasma alloeum
CCCCCCCGGCCGAACCAAAATGCCTTACGTTATCTCCCGCTCATATAAACATCGTTGGACGCCAAAAAATATCTACCACTCCGGCTAATAGCAATACCATTGGCAAAACGGCAACATCCCTGCAAAGGAATAACGGCTGCAAGACATTATTAGTCACATCTGGGTGTGTTTCTTCGAAACGAATTTTTTTGTTTCGGATTTTGACGTGTTTTTGGAGACTGAAATAACCTCCAACCCCTTACCTGATAGGGTTCAATTCTTTTACCGAAATTTTAATTCCCAAGAAACGTCGAAATTGAAAATAAAAAAAGTCGTTTCTAAGAAACACACCCGGATAAGGTAGAAGAACATGTCACGAAAATCGCTAACCGTTTGAAACTTTCCTTTTGAGTTTTCCGTGCCAAAATACATAGATAAATAAAGANAGCGTCTCATTTACCCTCCTTGGAGCACCGATTATTCAAGTGCCGCGGTAAACTCTCTTTACCCCCTCTCGACAGAGCCCGAGTAAGCGCCGTTTATCGGGCCGAGTGACGAAAATAACTATTTTTTTCCCAAAGCTGCGAAAAAGTCCGACCAAATCTATGGGCTCAATTTTTTTTTGTTGTTCATAGGGGCTCGAAATTAGAATTGAAAGAAAAAGGTTTTTAGAAGTACAAAAAATTCAATCTTCAATATCTCCACCAATAATTGAATTCGAGAGCTCCGATTGCGTATAAACTATTTGAATAAGTTTGTGCGTCATATGACCGCCATTGTGCATCTCTAGTGTATTTACATTAATTCAATAGTGAATTATGAAAAAGACCTCTATATTTTACTTGGAAACCAGTTACTAGAAAATATGGATATTTTATCAAGGAGAATATTCTTCTGTTTCTGTCCACCTTTCTTATAAAAAAAGCTTTACAAAGAAAATTCTCAAAAGAATGCTTTCATCTCTCTCAGATGCAAAGATATCCGTGAAGAAATTATTTGTTGTGGAATTGAGTTGACTTATCTGAGTTTACCACATTATTACAAAATTATTTATTGATTGCCATCGGATGACTTATAATTTTGATGTTTTGTTGGTATCAATATACTCTAGATTCCCTATGATGCTACCGATGTTATAATATGCGCGTTGGAGCATATCAATCAAATGGCTTGAATCAACCTAGGTATCTTTGTTAATCAGAAATTTATCTCGGGTAACAGTGATTTCCGGCGAAAATATGAAGAAATCTATTAAGATAATCTTCCAACTTGATTATGTCGGCACACATTGTTAGATCTGTTCCTGTCCAATTCAAAAAGCGGAGATAAGATTGTTGAATGAAGTACACGTGCTATGAGGGTGTTTGGATTATTTAATCCGTAACATTCTAATTTTCACCTATAAAATTTCGAATAGTATGAAATATAACTTCCATTCTAGTTTGGAGTAAGATAAACAAACAACAAAGTAAGATCTTTGAACTTCCCATTTAATAGGGGAAAATCGTAATCACTCCGATAATATCAGGAGTGGAATTTACATATCTTCCTTAATTCCTTTCTTCAAAAGAAGAAAAATGAATATAACGGTAGAAATCAATTCTTGTGGTCGGAAAAATTTCTTTTTTTTAATTTTTGCTTCCGAATGGAAGCATTGCAATCCTTCGATTTTCACATTCTCTAATTTCGATTAGAAATGATGTAGAATAGTCTGAAACGTAAAAATACGAAGTTTGGTGACCATGTCTTGTTATCACTAACAAGATATAGCAAACAATCCTCGAGAGAATATCAACAATAACGACACTTTCCCGATTTGTCGTCCCGTTTTCATTATACCGAATGTAAATCATTTAGAGGTAATGGAGGGTAAAGCTCTGTCGTGTATAGATACGCGGTGTTTTGCTCAGTCGGTCAAAACTTTTCTTGGCCAGTACGCTGCCAATTGGAATCCCATTATGGACTTCAGTTACCGTACTTATGAAAATAAAATCAATAAATAAATAATGATAAACACTGCATCATCTTGATACTGAGTTATTCTAGACGAAAATGTAAAAAGGTTACTTGTAAATTTATTCAACTACATGAGAAGATGAAAGACTTTCCCTTCGAAAATCATTCAAGTTTCAGAAATTAATGAACAATCGACAGACATATATAGAATGTGATTCTTTACAGTCTACCTCTTCCTATATCACTTAGTTACCTAGTCTCGCTTTCGTTCTTCACAGTTTCATCATCATGTAGTTGGCCAACAGGTAGATATTCACAAGTACTCGCTGACATTGTAACCATTCACTTCCTTCACAATGAATTTCTAAAAAAATTATTTTACTGTAGAAATTCACCCGCCTTCGAACTTCCGAAGAATGAAAGAAATGAGTCACAAAAAGTCTTCTTATGCAAATTACTGAATTTCAAAAAGTATTTGAGTATTCTAAAGTTTGAAAAGAATTTCGAAATTTCTTATTGTTCAGTAGGAAAATACTTCTGCACTCCTAACTAGCTTTCGCCTTTACCAATGGTTATATGCCTTCGTCCGACTACGAATAAACTGACGTGCTATGCAACTGCAGGCTTTATATCCAATTCACCCCCCACTCTTGTTCAGCCGTAACATAACACACGGAGTTTAAAAGGCCGGTACATTTGTTCACTTTCTGGTTAGCCATTTCTCTCATGAAATTGTTTCTTCAAATCTAACAAATGCTTATAATGGTGTCTTGTCGTTTATTCCTTTCGAACATATCCAAAGAGCGCCACCGAAAAAATCCCTCTGACTGGCACCCTAATACATACCTACATATCTTAATGTAAGTGTATGTATTCATGTAAGGTCTATATTTGATTAATCATTGAGTAGAAATTTCTCCACAAATATATATTGTTATTTTATATAAAAAATGAAAACATTTTTTTGTAATTGATGCACTGCAATGTAAAGAGGTTCGTTTTAAGCAATAGTTGCTCTTATCTATGATTTTATCTTCAATCAACAGTAACTTCTTCGAAATGATTTTATTCGCTATGACATCAATGAATAAATCCTCATATAAAACGTAGCAAATCGATTTTCAAATTATTTCTCGATTCGAAATAATGTTCGTTTTAAATCTTTTTCCCTGGAAATTGACAGAAGAGCGTATTTGTAGGAAACTTTTAGAATTACGAAATAGTATATTTCGATACCAGTGTGAGGCTTCGCCTCGGGCCGCCAACTTTACACTCGTAAAAATTCCGTCTCACATGTGTCGAACAATATTTTTTGACAATGATGCTACGTTCCGCGAGTGTCCAAACTCTGCCTTTTTCGTGGACAAGTAAAAAAAAGGCGTTTTCCGGCATGAGGTGAACGTAACAACAGTGTCAAACAACTCCACTATTTTTCAAGATGAATGCACAATCACGGCAAAATTCTGTGAGCATCTTATCATCTGATTTTTCCAATGACAGCTGGAGTTTGATTCACCAAAGAAAAAAATCAGTGCAGTTGAAGTCAATGGAATGGGATAGATTTTTTTCAGAAATTTCTTAATTCAAATTTGAATTATTTCTCCGCCGCAATCGACTTAATTAAGTTTACTAGTTAACACCAGGAGCAATTTCTTCGTTTTTTTAGATATTGTTGTGTTTGAGAATTCAAAATTAAAAAAAGAATTTAATCATTTTCTTTTCATTTCGAATCGAGCGAATAAATCACATTGATTTCCCAATTCTCCACACGGCATCATCCATGGAATGCCCACCAGGTATTATTTCGAAATGCCAGTGAATCAGCAGCCCGGCCAATGCACCCGGACATTGACCGAACTGCACCCTATACCGATTCCGGAATTATTAATCAGTGTCGTCCTAACTTCATCAAGGGACGTACAAAGGGGCGAACTCCCAGTGTAAAAATTCAAGCGGGGATGCGGCTGAAACTCAGCTCACGCGCTCGAACCGATCACTGAGCCCCGGCTTGACTGTGTAGCAATCGGGGATTGACCGGAGAGATTTCTACACGGGTCCTAGAGATTGATTGATACTTGATTCCGGAATCAGTTAAATTCCCTCTGCCCGGCGCTTATCGTCAACTCGAGTATTTTGGGATTATCATTGATCACAATTACGCACACCTTCGTAGTGATCAATCCCACGTTATTATAAACAATCTAACTCTTCTCGGATCCGGCAAACGAGGTGCGAAATAACTCGGTCCCGTTCTTCCCAAGTGGAGTTTCGTGCAAGGACACATTCAACCTTTTCATCAATAGTTTTTGTCAAAACAACGACGCGGAGATCACTGTCGTGATAAGGATAGGACTACGCAATTGTAAAACGAGTGGATGTATGAGTGTGAGTGTTGAGTGGAGGAGGTGTAAGTAGTTATTGTATTTTGGCCATTGTTATCATTTTCGAGTCTAGTAGCATTAAAATTGGTTTTCTTTCATTTTCTTTTATTATTTCCCTGATCCCGAAGACTGAATAACAAGTGCGGATGTGCCTAGCACTTTAAAGTATAAGTATCCACTAAATAAAAATATTATTTTATGGCTACTAGGTCGAATCGTGTTTATTTATAATAACAAATGAACTTGAATTCGCCCGAACCGCAACAATATCTAATTTGGTGGAAGGGTCGAACAAACGGATTGATGAAGCTGCCTGAACTGATCGAAAATAGCAGTGGCATTCATCATTTAACCGAAAATTTGATATCACGCCAAGACCACACTTTCGGATTGTCTCTACACATATTGTGTTATCGGTGAGACCCGTTATGATGAACCTTTCATTTATGTCACTACAAGCATTCCTTTTCTAATTCAGATGATGATGCATATCATTTGCGTAACTGTGAAGAGCATTCGTTTCTCCCAGCAAGGGTCAAGGATACTGTGCCATGAGATTTATTGTAATTCATTTGAGCACATCCATATGAGGATATTTCATAGGCTACAAAATAAAATCTGAGGTGATAGAGAGCTGTGAGATGGAGAACTAATTTTTTTTTCCTCTCAAAATTCCATGTCCCAGCCTAATTCGTATTTTATCGAGTCAGAACTAAAGAAGGAAAAATTAAAGGTCTCTCAGAAATCTAACGCTTTTTTTCGCAAAAGAAGAAGCAAAAATAAAAAACAAAAGGTTCGATAGTGGAGTAGTTAAACAAGATATAAGTCCACAACAAATCCGTCAATAATTAAGGATATCCAAGTACTTTGGCTATTTTTTCTCCAGTGAAATGCTTTTATACTCTATATATACTCTATATCAGAGCTTTAATTTGAACCCCATTTGAGTTGAAGTTTCGGAACATTTTACAATGATTTATTTAAACTTTGCAGGTCTGATTTTGAATCCCGATATTGAACTGTTAGAAAAAAACATTTTAAAAACCTAAAAAAAAATAAAAACTTTACTTGGGGAGAAAGATTATTAAAATAATTGAAAAATTGCAATCTTTGAAAATTACGAGCATTTTCTATAAAGTAATTATAAACAATCAATTTCCCATCACGAAATTTGTTTATTTCGAATCGTAACAAATTCATTCATATTCAGAATTTTACCGAAAATCAATTTCATGCATAAAAAATAAGGTTTCCGGGAATTTAAACAATTTCAATTATTTATTTCTAAACAACGAATGTTTATAAATAAATAATAATTTTGTACAAAATTTAAGTTGAATGATGCTGAATATTCGTGATTTTTTAAAAATTTATTTCACACAATTTAATTGACAAATTTGATGACTGGAAATGGTTGAATCTATTAGTGATGTCTGTACCAAACTGTAAAAGATCCTTGAATATCCTTAACCCCTGAAGTACGACGCCCATATCGCGCGAGGTGTCCTTATCACCCGGCGGCCACCCGTCTACTAGACATAGGGGAGCTGGTGCTTTTACCGCCCAGCGGGTAATATCGCCCACCCGTATTTCTCAGGATTGGCTGAGAAACAATTTTTTTTTTATTATGCAAATATTTGATAAAAACAATTAATTTTACCGGAAATTTTTAATTTTCTACCGTGGGAACATCGTTAAAAAAATCCGAATTATTTCTTACCGCATTCTTGAAATGTTTCGACCCCAGAATTTAAGATTTTTCAAATTTCCAGTTGGTCCGTAATTGAATGGGGTGCGAAATATATGTTCGTTATACATTTTCAAATCCATTACGACCTTTTCGATAGCAGAAAAATATTGTCATCAACTATTCTTGGCTGTTTTTTCAGCCTCCACGTTTTTGTGTAAATCCGCCCAGAGTTTGTGAGTAATACCGCCCAAGATTCCATAGGGCTGGTAAACTCTGCAGCTAGAGGGCGGTCGAGTAACAGCTCTCGATTGTTTGGGGGTAGTCGGTGGCCACCGGAACTTCGGGTAAATTCAAGATAATTTATTATTATTCACGTGAAATCTTTCTCACAATGGAACCAAAGAATGGAAACGAAGGATGAAAATAGGAAAAACTATAACAGTTGGCCTGCATTGCTCAAAAAAATTATCAAAACAAGATGGGCGGCATTGGATGCATGCTGGACGGTATCATTCACAAAGTTCGATTCCATCGCTCACTGGCCGAAGGCAATTGAATTACATAATTAAATATGTTTAATGTTAATAAAAAATCTGTTCTCTTCACATCGTCGAGCAAACAGTTCGAGGAACCCATTCTAACCGCTTATGACTCCTTGTGGAGTGCGAAACTGGAAAAAAAGACGCATTTCTCTTAGACAGGCGATACGTGCACCAGTTTCCCTAGCCCTACACGTATAGTAGCCCCTGCACCCTGCACATATCCCAGCAACGGCACTCCCGAAAACGCCCTCAGGGAGACGCGTCGCCCGAGTCGAATAATTGGACCTGACAAGTTCTACTTAGGTCTTTCCGTTCAGAACTGGATAGGTCTTGGAAAGCCTCTTCCCAAGTGCTTCCGAGACCTTTCTACCTCTGGTTATGTCCCATTTCAGCACTTGTTAGCTGTAAGCAGGACTTGTATTCAGACTTTCCAAATCCTTGCCGGTCCCCGCAATTCTATGGGCCTATATTAAATCTGCGTTCATATCCCTGTTTACTCATGCGTTATTGAAATAAAAAATGCAATTATTGTTTTTTGCAATTATTGTCTTGTTGGATTTTTCGCCAAAATCGAATTTTTTAGCCGGGTGAACGTTGATTCCACCTATTTAAGCGCCGGGCTAGTCAGAACTGTCAAAAGTATGTGGAAAAAGTG
>NW_021680363.1:188629-188886 GCF_001412515.2 Diachasma alloeum
CGCAAGGGTCAAACAACGGAAGCAATCCTTTAATCTGGAGGGTGAAACTAATAAGAGGGTCAACGGGCGACGCCAGGTGGTACAATTACAAGGTTCCAACGGTCATAAAGTTTAAACAAAAAAAGCAAGTAGGTTCGCAACGGTCAAACAGGTCACTAGGTCACAGCCTAGTTATCCTGATTGACCCTTATGATTTACCTACTTTGTGATTGTTTCTTGATCGTTTGTGATTTTCCTGCTTGCCTGCGTCTTAATTT
>NW_021680363.1:188924-241685 GCF_001412515.2 Diachasma alloeum
CGCAAGTTATGATTGTGACGTTTGACCCTCGCAAGTTATGATTGTCACGTTTGACCCTTGCGAGGTATAACCTCAGTGGGTATGATTTTTTCGAATTTTGACCCTTGTAACTCTGACAGGCGGTATTCTCGGTAAAAATCTCCCGGTTCCCCAAGGTGCTAATAGATGGCGCCACATAGGTTTTTGACAGGTCAAAAAGCCGGCAACTCGCCCGGGTAATTTACCTACTTTATGACCGGTCAAAAACCATGTAATTTACCTAAGGTAATTTACTTGCCCAACCCTGGTTGAACCATATTTTTTGTCAGTGATGTTACGTTCAATGAGTGGTAAATTTTGCCTTCTTTCGTTTACAAGCAAATGAAATGACTTTTCATCACGCTGTGACGAAAAGTAAACTTTTCGGCACGCTCCGCGTGCCTAAAAGTCCAATTTCCGCCACATTGTGATGAAAAATATTGTTCGTAACTCGTGAAAAAATGTTTTTTAGCTCGTGGGATTATATCACTCGCCTTCGGCTCGTGATATAAACCTCCCACTCGCCAAAAAACACTTTTTTGCACTCGTTACGAAATATACTATTTCGTTGACGAGTATACGAAAATGTACTTTTCGGCACGAGGTAAACGTATCAACAGTGACAAAAAATTCAATAAACGCTGGCACTGATACAGGACCACCATGCGCATACGAACTAATTTTTACTTCATCCCCCTTTCTATCTTCCACTCTGTTACTCATTTCCATCATATTTCCATTGCATCACGATTTTTCTCTGTCGGAATTGAAAAACTTTTCGTTTGTTTGTGGGATAATGTGGAAGTGATGAGATATGATTAAGGGACGAGTGAATACAGAAGCTGGGTGTGTCCTCTGTATGTTTCGGGGTTTAAGGAAGCAAAGGGGATTTTTCGGGCTCAATTCTCCTGCTGAAAAAATGATGTAAAAAATTCACATAGTTTTCGTCTGGTATTTCTTTCTCTGGAACTAATTTTTCGATTCTCAAGTCGAAAAGCTAGATGGCACGCAGGTATATAAATCAAATCATTTGTCAAAACGTAGGTAAAATTTGACTTTTCCTGGCGTAAGTTCAGTATTTTTGTTAATTTTAATGACTATAGGGGAGGCTGGGGTAAAACGGACATTTTTAACTTTTTTTAAAATGTTAATGAGGGGTTGAAATGTTGATGAAATTTAATAATTTTTTTTTTCAATACAAAGAACAATTCTTTTCCTTTGTGACGAGCCTAAACTGAGCTCAATTGATAAATTTGTTTCTGAGTTATGAACAATAAAAAAAAAGTCTAAATTGTCCATTTTACCCCACCCTCCCCTATATTGGCTGTAGGAAGTTTACCAAAAGTTCCCAGTCGAAACGGTTGCAAAAATTATGGAGTTGATCATACCATTGGCCAAATAATTACTGCAACAGTTACATAACTGTTATTGAGACATTTAAATACATTAGTATTATATAGTCAGTTATCATGTAACGAAACCATTCACACTGTGAATATGATAAGCGCTGATAAAAATCACACAATTGTAAAGAGGGTGTAACTGCGGGCCATATTAATAGTTCCCATCGATCGAACACTCTTGGTTGCCAACAGGAAATAGAACGTTCATTCTTCCTTCAGATGAAAACCTTGTGTTCATTTTTCTCAGCTCATTTCAATGACGATATTGATGTAAACATTTATTGATTATTACTATTCTCAAAAAGAACCATCAAGAGAGAATAACAAACTGATTCATTTTCTGATATTTTAAATTCAATCAGCAATGTAATGACAACAGTGATTATTTTGGCACTATTGACATTAGAATTTAAACTTATTAGGGGGTGAATGGAAAATTCGTTTGAATAACTACCCCTTTGACGCTGATTAGCTTCCCCACAAAATTAAATTATTCAAGAGAAACTGAAAGAGATAGTTTGATCTTCCAATATTGGAATTAATGCTATTGGAATTAATGCTGCTATTGCTATACATATTGATTATTTTACGAAAAATGAATGAAAAAAATTACTATATGAACCGTTACACTTACTCGTCATTTTCGTCCTCCTCAAGTAGTAGACTCATATTGTGTCTTCCTTTCTGCTAAATCGAACAGCTGAGTCCTGTATGAAGTTGGTCAAGGCCACCTCCACCCTTCGAATTACTGATTTTTCAATTTTTTGTTATTCGTCACCCGCACAAAATTAAAGGAATGATAATCGTGTCAATAAACAAATCGTTTACTTGAATCTATTTTAAAATGTTGTTTCTGTACAACAAAAATGCCCACGAAACGGAGAGGTGAACCTACAATAAGCTGGAGAGACGAAAAACACCTAGCTGTGCACGTCAAACATCGGTGGGCTCGTTGCGCTTGCGCTGAATCAGTGTGCCTCTACCGCCTCGCCGCTGTTGCGCCAGTAAAGATACCTAACTACCCCTCGGTGGTGGTCGAAAGGGAGAAAAGTAGATCAATGAGTTGGCTTTGGCCCACCGCGCCGTTCGGACGTTTCCATGCGCCTCTTTATCGGTCTAGTGATTAACGGTTTCCGAGTAAAGTCAAGTAGTGAATCCCACGGTTGACTCCATCCACCACGAACACAACATTAATTGTTTAGATAATCCATTGACTTTAACGTATTCTACTCAACTAAAAGCCAGCTTGGAAATTCTGACCCCAAAAACGCACGCGGTCTGAGTGCCGGCGGCAACGTCTACCCCCCAAGCCCCAAAATGGCTTCCGAAGCCAAAAAGAACTCTCCCAACCAGTCAATTAGGAAATATTACTGCGATGTTGAGTCGATCCACCAAAACCAATTAAACCAAAACTCTCAAGACCCTCTACTCTCTGAATCAGCCAAATCTCTTTCCGATGAGGATCTCGTCGATCATTTTAGAGCAGAAGCAACAGCCATCGAGTGGCGCAATTACTGCGACTTGAACAAGATCGACTACAATGACCTAGAACTCAGATCTGAATTCATGAAGTCCATTTCCCATACCCCACAGACCCAAATTCCTCCCTCCAATAAATCCCCAATACTGGACAATACATCCTTGATGGACACATCTCAATCTAGCAAAAGAACTAGAGAAGATGATGATGAAAGCCCACAAGATCTTTTCCAGGGCCCAAACATCAAACAACAACACCTCTCAAATAAACCCACCACACCTAACAAACCCACAGTCGGTAAGAACGATTACACCAAGAAGCCTGCTCGGCGGCGTCAGGCACCTACTATACCCCCAGAAGCGTTCACAAATCGCTACTCTGCCGACTATCAACTCGATATATGATGTTCTATTCCAAGCTGACACTTCCAAACCAGATACAAAAGGCCTCAATGAAATGAAGCTTGCCCTTCTGATAGTGAAAATCCTGGAAGCGGAAGGAATCCACTCTGGGGCCACCACAGGACAGAAGATCGGCTCATCGATCCTCTATTCAGTCAACTCCAGAGATCATGCCCATCTCATGCTAAATAACCCGAAGCTTTGGGTAAATAATGGAAAAATTAAAAGAAGAATTCCCTATCGAGAAGTTGAACATTATTTTGTTTATTGCTTTCGCATTAATTCATCAGATTTTCATTTTTTCGAAATTCTTTATGATCCATTTAAAGGTTCATAAAACGGATACATATTTTTCTTCTTTGGAATCTAACGAACATTTTGAGGACGAAAAATGTCCGTTGATTCACGAGACGGACGTGACTATAGCCATCATTTCCGCCGTTTCCACATATTCCATCATTTATCAAACGTCAACACTTAAGGGTGCCAAGTGAAAATGTTTAATAAATCAACAGAAATTCAATTTTTTTTCCTGTAATAGAGAGACATATTTAAAAAATTTAGATGACAATCTTGACCTTTCAACCGGTATTAATTATTGAGAATTTAAATAAACAAAATTTGAGGATCCAGCATTGGCTATTATGAGGTTATGCACTAAAATAAAAGATTGACCAATTTAGAGATTCATGAAAAATCCCGAAAAATATGGAAAAAATGTTTTAAAAAAAGCTGAATCGATTGATCTGGGCGAAATCAGAGGAACCGGGGTAAATAAGAACGAAATCTTAATTTTTCGACTCACTTCCGGGGGAAAAAATCGCTCGTAGCAAAATGGATGATACGCGACAACAGCGCACACCGCTGTCCTGCTCCGCTTGTACGCCCCCCGTCAACATGACCCTACTTGTCACTCACGATGGATGTTTTTTCAAAGTGAATTTTAGGATTTCACACGTAATTATCAATCAATGAGACTCGAACGATGTTTATAATTGAATTTCAAACGAATTGTGCGAAAGAACATTGGTCTCAGGATCTACTCATCTCGGGAAATCATTTCAATGGATCTTGTTATGACTAACCAAATGTCCAACAAAATGTTTCTCGACATTTCCCTCTTAAAAAATTCATTAAATTGAATCTGCATATATTAATGAGTAGTGGAGCGCCGTCCGTGGAAAATGAAAGGTTCTTCCTTCGATTCTTCCTTCTGATTTTTTTGCACTTTCTTTCAGTAATTTTTGTTGCTCATGATAATTTTTTACACCCTCTCGAGACCGGGTTTCACGAATTTTAATTTTTGGGAGATAAACTGTCCCCTTTTGTCACGCAATAAATTTTTATTTTTGTCTGAGGCCATGGTTTGTTCACAGGCATGTATAACCTCCAACACACGTTCGAATATCAACAAACCCTCGCGCCTCTACCATCAGCTGACAGCAGCGGTGTTGCCACGATTCCCACCGGATATCACCATTTAGTCAATAAAACAAAGATTTTTTGGTCGAAAAAATAAAAAGAAAATTTTACATGTATTACATCCCAACTCAATTTGAATATAAATTGGCGAGATGAATTAATCAAGTTAACACAATTTATTATGCAAGCTTTTTGAAAAAAATGATCAATTTAGTTGTGCACTTGACCCACTTAGAATCCTTAAGGGTGGGATATGCAGCTCTTCATGGACGCAAGGTGTTAAATTTTTTTTTCAAAAATCGTTTTTTCAAAAAAATTCTCGAAAATTCATCTTGTGCCTGGAAAAAATTCTTGTTCTATTTTGTCTATCTTACAAACTCGGAGAATTTCCTCCAAAAAAATTGCCCGAACAGCTTGGATATCCTTAATCCGGCTACAATGGAAGGTCTTTTGAGCTTTTCTCTTGAAACCACTCGTTTCCGAGATAAATGAGCTATAAAAAAAAGTTCAAATTCACCCATATGACTTACCATTTTGCATTCCACAAGTAATTGAAGCGGTGATTTTGTTTCTATCCTAAATATAAAACGAAGAAGAGGTTAAACATGCTTCTTATTCGGGTACTCCTTATCAGAAACTGCGTTTATTTTATTCTTTGCTTTTTTTCTTCTCTTTTTTATCATTAATGTGTAGTATTTATTATAAATAAGTTAGAAACATTGATTTTTTTGGGCGACACACCGAATGAATACCCAACATATGATGTTTCTCAGAAAAAAAGTATGCTTTTTTGTTACTCATTTTTTTCATGATTTTTTTCTTTTTCTTTTATGTTTGACAAGAAATGATTTACAAATGAACTACAGCCACAAATTTGTATTATTTTTTCTCTTCTTCCATCTGTCGTCATGTTTCCTTTTATCTCAGTGATTTCTTTTTATCATGAAAATTATTCATTCATTCGTGTCCCAGACATTATAACGCAATTGCATTATATTGTTTTCCATCATTTAATTTAATTTTATTTTATTCTTCTCATTCCTCCACACAATCGTCTAAATCGTTAAAGTTTCATCCAAACATCCATACACATACGTAATAACTCATCAATTCTATTCCTTTCATTTCAAAATCTCGTCCACTCAGCTTTCAAAAAAATTCTCATTCGCAAAAAAATATTACAATTAAATTTTCCACATTTCTCAGTGGCTTTAAAAAATGCACAAACGTTTACTTTCGTCCAGAAAGCAAACAAAAAGGAAAGAATAAAAATAACAATTAAGATCATTCGCACATTTATGTTTGTTTCACATTTTTCCTATCGCAGAAATAAAAAAAAAAGAAATATATTTGTAACAAAGGAGAACTAAATGAATGTATTTTGCTCTCTCATTAGATTTACACATTTGTTTTTATTCATCATCTCACTCTCACTGAAAACCAAGCAGTATTATTATTATTCAATAGTATTTTGTTGTTATCTCTTAATATTATACTTCATCCAATGTATTTATATATATATTTGTTTGTTTTTCTTGTTTCTTTCATATAAACTCAGTGTTTCAAACCGAAGTATGACGTATTATGCTGCCCGATGTGCGTGGCGGTGTTGGTGAGCGCTCTTACGGTCACGTAATTCATGAACAAAAATATATTAAAAAAATTATTCGAAAACTAACCAACACCGTTTTTTATATTTTCTCTTTTAGTTAGATCGTGCGAGTATTCTCTAGTAGGTACGCATTATTTTTTCAAATTGATCTTTCTCCGTTTCCTCTTTTATTTCGACGTATTTATTTTTATCAATCCACTGAATTACTTATGAACACCAATGAATTGATAAAATTGGAGAAATATTTATTCTGATTTCTTTCGATATATCGAACTATAGAGAATACCTGCAGTGGGCAGCGCGCTGGCTAGCATGAGCGAGCGCAGGCAGTGAGCAGTTCATACATACGTACACTGTAAAAGTGGATACAAAGCGGAGCTAGAGACATAAGCCAGTCTATGGTATTTGTTTTTGTTCATTTTATTTCAGTAGCGAAGAGATAAAATCGTCCCGAGGTCAGTTATCTGTGAATATCTCAGAATCCAAGGACGATACTAAAATTTCTCTGAATACGTTCTTCATAAAGCGGAATAGGAGCTACAAAAAAGGTTTTTGCAAAAATTTTCAATCTCTCATAGATACAGAGATATTTATCGAAAACTGAGGGACTGAAGTCAACTTACTTGTTTCATCTCTTTCTTACTGAATCCATGTTTCAGTTTTTTCATTAATTTTTGTTCAAGGAGTCTTATGGGCTCATGTCTCTCGCTACACAGGCGACTTCTGGGCATTTTTGGAGTGACGTTGGGATGTTTTCAACTTTCTTTTAGACTTCAAACATTTTTTCTAACGAAACTCATGATCTTGAATGTTTTTTATGTTTAATATGCTTTATATGAGTATTTGAAAATACGAAGAGAATCATATGGCGATGTTTCGATGAAGAACTTGTGAAAGGTTTGTTAATTATGCATTCATTTCAGCAACGAGGGATATTGGGAAATAATGCCAAGAGACTGTAATTAAAACTGAAAAAATTATCTATAAAAAATGTCTCTTGGTGATTTTCCAAAAAATTAATCGTTATCAAAATGATTAAATAATTGTACATTTTTATCGACTCATTACAGACGTACGGATTTCTCTCTTCATACTTTCAAAATGATCGCGAAAATGATTTGAAATGAGATCAGTAAATATGTCTCATCGTGAAAAATCTGTGATAAATCTCTTATCATGATTTGTATTAGGTTTTTAATTATTGTGGTAAAAAATCCCGACGTAACTTCGTTTCACGACAGTCGCATTTGAAGAAGGTGAAAAATAACAGAGACAAATCATTGTAGTCTGTCATTTTTCATCTACAAATTACCTAAAGTTTTCACATCAAACAGATGTCGCTTTCCTAATTATTTCGTAATATAAAGGAGTTGTGGATTTTATCATTCTTTATCATATTATTTTTTTCGATTCCTTTTTCCTTCCATCTTGTTGTATCTCCCAATTGTATTTATTAAATATTTTTGTTTGTTTCTTTTCTCCATTGATGCAAGTTGATGCTGCTCTTCATCCTCGGCCCACTATTCCTATGTTTCATTTTTCATTTATATATTATATATAACAATATTTATACGATGAATTTCTTGGATTTGAGTCACATGCAGAAAAAACTTTGTTGTTTCTTGCACAAATTTTATTCTTCTTAAAAAAAATCATTCTTTCTGTTTTTCATTTTAAATATAAATTGAACAAAAAAGAAAATAACATACAGAAGATTAAGGAAAAGAATGAAAGAAAGAAAAAACACTTTGGCTTTTTTTGCAACTAAACGAAGGACTGCAATAGGAACACCACGCTAGTAAATGGCACTAGAATCGCTCTCACTTGTGTTTAAACCGACTTAATCGTGATTTGTAAAAAGCTTTCTTGTCCTCTTATTTTCATTTTTTTTATTTTGTCTCACTCATTGCTTGACTCTTCAATTTTTTTTGTCAATAATAATTTCATCATTTCACCCTCATTTTTTAATATATCAATCCTCTCTTGACGGAGATCCCACAAGACCAAATGCATAGTACGCAGGTTACTCTGAACTATTCTTTTTTGTTTGCTTAATAGTTTTTTTCCATTAATTGATACTTCTCAATTTTTTTTTATCGTTTATATAAAAATCAGGCGATGTCGCAGTCAGCCAGGCTCGATCGACTAAGCTAAGCTATAAAAAGGTAACAAATTCAACAAATAGAGTACGAAACTAAATCAGTTTGTTGGTATCGACAGTGAAAAGTTTTTTTAGGAAAGAACGTATAACGCTCAGAGTTAGGTCCTTATTTTTTCCATTTTTAAATTTTCATTCGCTGGAAATTTTCATTTTTTTTAGCTAACTAAAATGTTGGTACACTCGTGCAACTGACGCAGCACCACGAGTCATTCGATCATTTTTCAGCCTATTTCCATGTACTTTTTTCAAATCGTTATTTTCATACAATTACTTTTTAAATATTTTTATTTCGCAGTTTATTCCATCGTTATTTTCACCCATTAGTGTTTCAATACCTTTTTCTCTGTTATGGCGTTCATCGTCTCCAATAATCGTAACTCTGTTTCCGTCTTTACGGTTTTTTACCTCATTAAACGAGTTTGATCAACAAAGTCCGTTTTTTTTTAAATTCCTTCATTTTGTGTGTTATCATTGCGTGGCTAAAGCTCGCAGCTTTGTGGCATCTGGAGCTCTGATTAAATACAGATGAATCCACTATGGGATGTCACAATGTCCGAACCTACACCAAATTGTATTCTTTCAAGTTTGACTGGAGAATTGTGTCCTTAACCGCCGCAAACACAAATCTAATGTTCTCCGTATCTATAAATGAAAACAATCAAATTAATATACGTTTGATACTGCAATAGAATGTATTTTCAGTATTGTAGAAGATTCCAAGTTGGTCTTTACTCACCTAAAGCACCAAATTTTCAACGAAAAAAATTTATTCATGCAGTTATGAGAAGAAAAAAATTTTTTCATGCTGTTTTTATTCTTTATATTGAAGTGAGAAAATGTAGAAAGTTGACGCATCTCATGGTGGTTAATTATAGGACTCTCAATATAGAGATCATTTTATAGAAAAATTTTCAAAATCCGTTAAGATATATTTTAACGCACATTAGAAAAATTTCTACAATTGACGAAGGGTTCATGCATAAACCATTACATTTCATCACTTCAACCAAATGTTTATCTTGAGGAATTGTTAAAAAGATGAAATTAGATAGATTGATGCATGTGAATTTATTTTATGCATACAAAAATGATTTTTCAGTATTTGTATTGAAATAACATATTCGAAGAGTACTCATCATCTTTTAACTCTGAATTCATTTCAACGTACAGGTAGAATGTGATTATCGATACACGCACATAAATTTTATCAACCAATTGTCAGCGAAATTACCTCTAATTTATTCACGATTTATTACTATTAGTATTTATTTGTATCCATTGTTTCCCATTTTAGTTCATGTTTTCTCTTGAATATAAATTTTATGCATTCTTTTTCACCTCAGAATAACTGAATAAATTACCGTCGACATATTGTCTAGGAATTATTTGTGAGAAAAAGAAGAAAGGGAAACCAATTGCACGAAAGATTCAGAATATCCATAAACTATCGCGAAACCATTGACAGACTGGGTGAAAAAGTATCGGAATATTGTTAGCAGAAAAAGTGGAAGATAATAAGAAGCGAGAATAATTGTTTCGGACAGGAGATTACTAACATACATCACTGCCAATTATCTCGTTCTGATTTTATTCACCGGGAAAAAAGCGCAGAAATAAGTAGAAAGAAAAAGAAAAAAAATACATTGCAAACAAAAACAATCATCATTCTAATCACGTAGAATTTTTTCTCATCACATAAAAGACCTTTTTTTTTCTTTTTGATGTTTTTTTTCTCTCCGTGTACAGATGACAATCAATTCAAGCAAGATTAAATTCCTTGAGGGCATTCTGCATTATTGTATCTTTGACAGCGCAGAATACGAGCTTAATATTCTCAGTATCTGTTCATAATCCATCACCATGCAGCATGCAATTGAATAAACAAAAAATCATCAGATGAAAAATTAGTCAAATAAATTAGTCAAGATAAATGAGATATCCAAACTCACCCTAATGAAACAATCGCTACACACAGAATGGTAAAGATAAGCAAAGAAAAGCTGTTTTACAGGTGCAATTATATGAGGGAAAAATCATAGCAGCAATTTTACCTGTAGCGCATGTGAAGTGAGAATAAATAATTTTCTCGCTATCGGGATTCAAGTCGACAAACATCCTTAATATGAATTCTCTAGCAGCTGTGGCCTCTCTCTGTGGGCCTGTAAAATACGTGGGTAATGGACACAACGGGGAATTAATTCTAGCGTATAAATACTGCACGAAATCATTGGACCTTTGGGATAGATTTGGATTTTCCATGTTATTTTCTCTTGTACACAGAAATACTTTCCGGCACTTTTTTATTTTTTCACGGTAACTAATCAATGACTTTCCATACGAGAGTAACGCTAATTAGATTTATCTATGAATTGCTTTTTGAGTAACAGACAATCAGTCCTACTTGTCGGAACTATTCGAAATGATGATTCATTCATCAAATAAAAAAAAAGATATTGAAAGTTTGTTAATGTCGGCGTTTCGTGAAACTGATTCGCAATAAAATAATAAATAAAGGTGAATTAGATGAAGTGATAAAACATAATTTTTTTAATTTGGCAATGCACTTCAGAAGAAAATATCAAAAGAGTTTGTTTTCTGTTAAGAAAGTTCTCAACAAAACATCTTTCCACATTTTTTGCTGAAGTCCCTCATTCTCAGAATAGTTTCATTCTTAACGAGATGTTGAAAATCCACGTATTATATTCTATCACTTCGGGGACAAATTCAATTTGTGCACAAACGGAGAATAATTAAATAATTTAATTGAAGAATTGAATTGACTAATTAAGTTATGATGTTATTACCAAGAAAGAAATAATTTCTTACGCATAAAATATTTCTGTGGGGTTGAGGATTACTTCTAATTCAGGATAAACTTGATCGAAGGACAGTTTATTGTATTAGCGTCAATACATATCTAGGAAGCCTTTATTGTGCTGTTAACAAGCTACTCAGCTTATGCAACACCGAGCAATAATTTAATTTATCGGCCTTTTCTCATTTCGTCTGATCCCAACATTCGACATTTATTGTTGTTCTTAAATACCAAAAGGAAAGAAATATTCAAGTCTGTACAATGCTGTTTATGGCAAAATCTAGCACTACAATTAGTTTTTTCAAATTTTATTTGCTTTCTCTTCTCATCAGACCTGTTGCAGTGGTGAAATGAGAGTAACATTGTCGGTCTGGATCAGGATTCGAGGATAAATAAACCTTCAAGATGTATTCTCGTGCTGGAACAGGGTCTTGCTTTGGTCCTAGACCATTTGAATATTTTTATTCATAGCAATAATGTTGAACAGTCAATGACTGAATTCCTTAATGTTCAATATATGAAAGATTTTCCAGCAATGTGAGAAGTTGAAAAAGACTCGGAAATTGCATGTAAGCAATTTTATAAATATCTCGGAAACTGGAAAATTTGGAAAAAAATATCAAGACATTCTTTAGAGCTCATAACATCTTTTAAACAAGTTGTTTCAATGAAATTGTTCAAATCTCTCATATTCAGAGAATATTCCCAAAATAATTTGCATATTCACTCGGCACATTTCTTCTTCAACTTTTCAACCACTCAGTATTTTTTCGGGAAATCATTCATTTACGTCGATACAATAGATTCAGTTTACCGTCATATTCTGGAAAATAATCGACGAGATGAGAGTACATGATCTTCTCCTCCAGCAAATCCTTCTTATTTAAAAACAGAATAACGGAGGAGTGCTGAAACCATGGATATGTTATGATCGTTTTGAATAGCGCCTTACTTTCTTCCATTCGGTTCTGAAAATGAAAAGACGTACTCCAATCAAATACCATTCGTTAGCCTAGACTATTGAGTTCTCATGTGTTATATTAACTCACTTCATTCTCTGATTCGAATAAAATTTGATCATATTCACTTAAAGCTACTAAAAATATGATGGAAGTGACATTTTCGAAACAATGAATCCATTTTCTTCTCTCAGATCTCTGTCCGCCGACGTCCACCATCCTGAAAGAATAATAAAGATCATTCTCAGTGCTAGAATACTAAAGAAAACACCACACGAATGTGAATTTCATTTTTTTTTTACTATAAACGTGCAGTCGTTAGAAGAAAAAGAGTTGAATGAATAAGTTTATCTGAATTGAAGTATAACATTCTTCATCTTATTGTTATTAGCATGTGATTTATGAACATTAAAAGCTTTATTGGTTTTCCATCATGCAAATATATAAATTAATTAACGAATCGCACTAGGATCTCCCTAAAATGGGTCTTTTCCGTTTTTAAAAAGTTGAAAAAGTAATTTTTTGTTATTAAAATTTTTATTAGACGTCTTCCTGTTGCCCATTATAGCAGTGGAGATTCTATTGTCAAGCACAGCCAAGCAAAGAAAATATTTAAAAGAAAATGAATGAAATTGTAAATTGGAGAAGTGAGAAATGAATACATAAATTTCTTTCTGACATGCAACCGCAACCTCGTGTTTTATTCCCACATTTTCTCAATCGTAGTGATGATTCAAGATCAAATTTGAATTGCTTCATTACCATTTTCTATTCTGTAATCGTCATAGAGCAATTTTTTGGATTTGGAATGTTGCTTTACCTTCAAAAAATTAATAGTTATCTACCTATTTCATAAAATTTATATCGAGAGAGTCAAGTCGATAAATTTCAATTACTTTAATCGAATATAATTCCAAACAGTTGGAAGTTAATCCTTTTTTCTTGCATTGAATTAATACCTAAATATGATGGAGTCCAGATCGAAGGGGTATTCAATAATTCCTGTTGTGGGAGCTCGAGCCCGAAGAATGTCTTGCTCAGTAGGAAGATAATCTGGTTTTTCGATACGGTCTAGGTCGCTAATATAACTGCGAAACATAGGAAAAGCCACCGTGATAATGCATGCCATGCAACAGAAATGATTTTTATATTGAAAATAATTAGATTAGACATTTTCAAATGGTTAAAAATTATTTTGTAAAATTGAATAAATAAAACATCTAATAAATTTTCAAGAATCAATCAAACAGTTATTTTATGTGGAAACCTATTGCAGGGTGCAGAATTCATTAACTGCCTGTAAAATAATGAAAATAGTGTAATTGGATCCAGTGGAGATTTGGAGACTTTTAAAAATCTCAAGGTGACGGCATCAGTTCTACCGATACACTGATAGAAACGGTAGACCGATTGAGTTGGTGTTAACGAAGCAACTAAATTCGTTAACTATTAACGAATCGTGATAACAGTTAAGAAGCCTCATTAACAGCAACTATTATAAATACTTCTATCAGTGTATATATACGAAAAGTCACGGAAGTTGATTCAAATATTAAAATCATATCGCTTTCATTTTCTTTCTAAACAGAACGTATTGTCTATGAATAATGCAAAAGGTATTTCTATAATCAGGAAAACGACCACACTGTTTTGATTAGCTACAATGTTTTTTTTTCCGATTCATAACAGAGCAAAAGAATTTTGTTATCAAACATCAGCGATGCACAGTGCCATCAATAAAAAAATTATTAAGGCTGCTGTCACCTCGAAATAATTAATAATTTGATGAATAATTTGATGAATAATTTGATCCATTTATTTTGCTTCCAAGTTAGCATTCTTGTCATATTCAGAAATGATATTGACCGATGTTTATAAATAAATATAGCAGACATACAAAATCTCCATGACCAATCATAATATTACTTTTTTCAGAGAATTCATTAGATCCAATTACATCTGACACAGGAAATATGAAAAATAAAACAAAGAATTAACACTATACAGAAGATACCCCAAGAGAGAACTGAAAAATTAGTGACAGCGATGCAAATACAGAGGGATAAAATGAGGGAAAATTGTAACACAGCAGTAAAATCCCAAGATGCAAGTTGATCATTCGTTGTTTTGTGCTCCATTCCATCTGACATACCTAAACCGTATTTCTTCCAAGTCAAATGGATATTCAATTATACCAGTTGTGGGAACTCTCACGCGAAGAATGTCTTGTTCTGTGGGGAGGTAGTTTGGTGCTGCCACTCGATCTATCTCCATAAGGTAGCTGTAACATTATGTACTCAATATCCAATTTTCTCTTTTCGACTCGAAAACATTGCGATTTAATTATTTCTATTCGATTCACAGGAATTGAAGTTCTATAAGAAACTAAAACGAGGAACGAAAAACGTACAAAAAAATTCATTTGAACAAGTGGCATTCAAGAAAAACTAAATCAAAAAATGCCGACCCGAGTTTTATGAATTTTGTGGTTTTTTTTAGAATTGCACATACTCAAATTATGCATTTCGAATTGCGCACAAGGAATTAATCATTGACAATTTTGAATTGTACAATGTTCAATGTACTTCACAATTTAGTCAAATTCAACGTGTATATCGTATAATCAGAATGTGCGGATGATAATTTCTGTAGACAAGGTCTCAAACACATGTGCCAAGGAATTAAGAGACCAATAATAATAATGTGTAATCGGTCATTTTGTTAAGAAATTCTCTGTCAGCGTTAGAGTAAACTAAAAAAGAACGAACAAGGAGAAAAATTTTGACTTTTCCACTCCACTGAAAATTAGCGGAATTACAATCGAACTGCATATATGATGTCTTCTTTTTTTGGGGGTTCTAATGAATAAATATTCGATTTAAAAAAAGAGCGGAGAACAACTGTAATCTTCCCCTCAATTAAAAAATGGCGGAGATAGTGTAGTAAATGTATTGGAGACATTTCCACATGGATCGCTTCCTATGCGAAATTCTGATAACTTTTTGTAGAAAACTAGGCGTAGCCTACAAAATTGTCCCCTGACATTCTTCCTGTCAAAACCGTATGTTTCCTAGGTAATCGTTAGATTTATTCTCCGGCTAAACTCCTGAATTGTCGATATGCATCGACAAGAACGAATTATACAGGTGTATGATTTCGATAACACGCTCAACTCTTGGACAGTCTTTTAAGCCGAAATTGATCTGAATCAGTTGATGAATTGCTCTGATCTTCAATCAACAAACTGTTCTTCTTTTGCACTGAAAAGCGAACTGTTAAACAAGATGCGTCAGACAATGAAATCTACACTCATGAGTGAAGATTTTTGAAACTAGTAGGTTTGGGGAGAAGAGTTAGGCCTTTTTTTCTGTGCTCAATTGTCTCATTAGTTTCCGAAGTATTTACAAAATTAAAATATTCTATATCAGATTTTTTGACTTATCTCATTTTACCACTGCGCTGCAGAATTCAATATCTCGGGAAACAGTACAACCAATTCAGTTCAAGTTAACCGAAAATGAAAAAAATAACATCATTTTCTTCCATCCCGAAAATGAAAGACCAAGCTTCAAGTCAGGAGTCAAAGGTCAAAGAAGGCAAACAATATGTAATACAAATATCAACGAAATATGAGGAAAATTAATCAAGGGAGAAAATAACGATTGACTCTTTGAGATTTGGAAAAGAATGTTTTACAGATGTAAAACATTTGAACCAGTTGCTTGGATTCAATAATACTCACTATTTGGCTGAATCCGTTAGTTGGTATTCTCGTCGACGATCGTAACACTCTTGAATACCAGCATCTGCCCACAAATCCTTAATGGCTTCTACGTATGGACTTTCAAACGTTGTTACCGTTTCGAAGTCTATACTCCTCACCAATTCCGCTTTTTCCTATTGAATAAAAATTACAATTCAAATTGCATTCAAATTAATTTTTTTTAATTCTTGAAAATTTCTTGATTTTTATTTCACATGGGGCGAGAAAAATTGCTTCCTTATTTGACTTACTGCATTCGAGGAATCTCCATATTGAATTTTCAAAAGCTCCATCGCCCGTATCATAGACTGCATCGCCATGAATATATTTTGGTAAACGAGCTTGATAAATCCCTTCTTGTCTTCGTCCGAATATCCAGAGCCGTGGATAATTCTCATCTGTTTAATAAATGTAGATTTTCCCGACTCACCAGTACCTGAAAATCATAAAAAATATTATATTATATAAACAGACATTATACTTAATCAATTCAACTAATAGAGTTGTTATCATTCAGATGAAAATTGCAAATCACGTTTTACGAATTATTGTTCTCAATTCCTTAATGACACCGGTGACTGAGGCATAAAGGAATGATTAGTGTCACGCCAATTGGCAATTGAATGTTGGTAAATGTAGTGTCTGAATAAAAGAATGGGATACTTTAACATCGGTATAGAAGTTTCTTGATAAAATCATTCATTAAACACAATGGAGTATCTTAAAGGTTTCCATCTGTGATAAAAAATATTACATTGATTCGAACTTTTCAAAAGACGTTGATTATAGTACTTCGCATAAGTACTTTTTATACATATTTTCTGTCCAAATTTCAAGTTGATATCTCGATTTTTGCACAAAAGCTAGTAAGCGATTTACACAGTTTTTCTATGAAAAAACGGAAAAACTGGAATATCTCGAAAATTTTGTACGAACTGCTATATATGTTTTGATTGATTTAGATAGAAGACATCGAAACGAATGTTTTGAAAACAAAAAAATCGAAATCGGTCTCCTAATTTTGAAGATATTTGCGGAAAACGATTTAAAAACGAATCGCTTTTTCTTCAAAACTATTAGATCGATCGAGCTGAAATTTTGCACAGAGTTAGTCCTCATTAATACCCATAAGCTGACAATATTTCAGATTTTTTGGAATTACTTTAGCCACTTAATTACTCAATTTTCTAAAAATTGACCACTGGAAAGGGGCAATGGATGTGGTCACATACAGACATGGTCGCCAAACTTCATATTTTCTTGTGATGACAATCTTGAACTTTCTGATTCTAACCTCGCTTCGCTCGGTAGAATCGCGGATTCTGGGCCCTATGACATAAAATAGTATACGAAACTCGTGCGTAATGGTGTTTTTTGACTCGTGGGATTGTAAAACTCGCCTTCGGCTCGTTTTACAACTTCCCACGAGCCAAAAAACCCATTACGCACTTGTTGCGTAATATACTATTGCGTTTCAGACTGTTCTACATCATTTCCAATCGAAATTAAAGAACGTCAAAATCGAAGGATTGCTACGCTTCCATTCGGAAGCAAAAAACCATGAAATTTCAGATTTCACTAAAAATTCAATAAAATTGGAAAATTTTGAGAAGTATGAAGATGAGAATGCTTCAATTTATTTGAATTTTCAAATAATTGAAAATTCAAGAATATGTTTATTGAAATTTTCCAAGTTTCTATTAATTTTCAGGAAATAATTGAACTAAATTTTATAGTTCTCATTGATTTTTCCCCGAAATACCGAATTTTCAATGAAGAAATTCCTTGAAATTTTAGTGAAACTTAAATGTGATAAAAATTTCCGAAAAGGGAATGGGCAATTTCGGCTAAAAACTTTCAACAGTGTAGAAATTGCTGAACTAGTATTCGAAAATTGAGGGTCTCCTTAGATGGTAATTGATGGTCAAAATTGATTTTGGTCATTTCATGCTTATGGCCAATTGTCTTTTTTTTCCGATCATAGGGTCAGATTCTCGCTGCGGTAATTACCGGTCATAGTGGTCATTGACGGTCATTTTTGTCCCTCACATCTCTAATCCTCACATAGTGCCAAATACAAATATGCAATAGACCCAGCATGAATATGAACATAAGCCAATCGATATAAGCGAAGCAATTACTAAAAATTACATTTAAATTCTTAGGTATTAAAATTGACTTTGATTGCCAATAACTTGGGAAGGAAACCTAAAAAATTCTACTAAAAAATCAGACATAATCTTTATTTATAAATATCCGGTGTGAAGAAGTCCAACGATTGTCCGACGAATGATATCGTCGTGTGTCCGTTTCGAAGGGGATCCATTCAGTTTTTAATTGGATTGGTATATTTTGATTTAGTAGAATTCAATATACATATATCGGTGATTAGAACGTGAGGATTACAATTTCGGCAGAGAAGGTGCCAATGCAAAACCTCAAATGTGTAAAAAAATGAGACTCCATTACGTGTGATAGGTCATTTTGACGAGAAAATGCTGCTTTGGTGTAGAAGATGCCAAAAAACAGTCAAATATTATGACAAAAAATTAAACGTTTAATGAAAAGATCAGACATAATCTTTGTTGTCAATTCCAGATGGATGTCATCATGTGCCCTTTTCGAAGAGGATCCATTCATTTTTTAATTGGATTGATATATTTTGATTTAGTAGAAACCAATATGTATATCGGTGATTGGAACGTGAGGATTACAATTTCGGCAGAGAAGGTCCCAATGCAAAACATCAAATGTGCAAATAAGTGAAGGGACTCCATTACGTGTGATAGGTCGTTTTTTGACGAGAAAATGCTGTTTCGGTGTGGAAGTATGCCAAAAAACAGTCAAATATTATGCCAAAGAAATTGAACGTTTAATTAAAATAGAAAAATGAATTCTTGTTGTTTATTTTTATTGTTGATGCTTACGTAGAATAGAAAATAAATTCTCAGAATAATGGAAAACGGAAGGACAATACGAAATGAAATTCATTTCTACTTCGAATTCATCCACGTGTCACTTCAAAGGTCTTTGAATCCATCCATACGTGGGCAAAAACCTTCTAATGCTATTGGACCGTCCAACTGGAGTTTACGATCTATCCTCTTCTTTTTTCTACATTTTTATACCGTACATATTCGACGTTATAAACCATGGAGAACTAGATGAAGTAGAAGCATGAGACGAATGGATGATATATACGCTGAGTTTGATCGTGCAAGGAGCTATGGTGCGGTGTGTACACAAGTCAGGAAGCGGAAATCAATATCTCCGGATACTTTAGTCACTCGTACACTAAACGTTTGACATTTCTACATGTACAATTGTTTTTTCTCTCTCTTCGCGTACTAAACGTCAATCAAATGAATCATAATATTCTCCTCCGGAACAATTCAATTAAATGGAGGCCTATTTTAATTTATGATCCCAGTTGATCAATCTGATATGTGGTAAGCAGGCAAATGGAATGAATAAATGGCTTGATGAAATTAAAATGGATTTTGTTACGCAAAAGTTGAAATAATCGTCAATATCAATGAGTTTTGATACAATTTTTATCCGCAGGTTTGTTATTCCAGACTAAAGGAAGAATTTTTCATACAATGAGATCGTCCATGAAATTGAAGAAATATTTTATTCTTAATCAAATTAGTTTCTTCACGGAATTAATTAATTTTCTGTTAAAGAGAAAATTATTGAATTTTTCAGAGGCATGAATACGCTTTGATCATCACGTAGAGATATTCCAAGAAGTTTCTTCTTGCCACAATTTGCCAGAGGGTGTCGCTGTAGTCGCACGTAGCCACACAGGCAAAAGCATGAATGAAAAGTTGCTGTTCACCGACGAGGCTATCTCTGCGGGGAAGGCACACAAAAGAGAGAGACTCATGGTCCCGTGACATTCACGCGCAATCGTTTGATTTTTCTCATTTCATTTTCAATTTACACGCGAGCCAATTCTTGCGCTACAGTACGGAAGTTTGCAGACTCATTTCATATAAAATTTTGTGCTATTTTTGGTCGTTTTACTTCCTCGCTTCCCGGAAACGACTCAGCTATGCGACCTTTCAACTTCCAACACACTTGCCAAAAACTTTTCAACTAATTGATAAATTCTCGGCATTTATCCACAAGTTTATCGCATTATAAGGAATTCGGTTGATTAATTTGTGTATGGATTATATTTTTCTCAATGAAAGAAATGTTACTTCACCGATACATAATTTGATTGTTGTCAAATTATCAATGATCACGCATTATTTTTAAATATTATTATTCTTCATTGGGTTTTAAATGCACTTTCTCAAGAAATTTGTAGTCCAGGATGGAAATTTGAGGAATTTATTTTTCTTATGGATTTATCAACAAGGTTTTATGTACGAAGAGAAGAAGTAACTATTTCCCAGAACCAAGTTACTGATTTTGTGAAACTCATGGTTCTAGAAGGCATTATACTAAGAATAAGACGCTGGTAACTCAATATCAGAAAATGAATCCCCAAAATAGAATACCAAAAACATACTTATTTCAAGTGAGAAATGTTCTTAGATCAAAAACCCTTAGATTCTTAAATGAAAAATATTTAAAAAGGATAAAGTTCTGGGATAATTGATCATCAATGCAACATCAATTGAACTGTTGAAATGTACACCTTGAATAACAAAGTGTTTATAAAAATGAGTAGATTATATTTAGAACCAAAAAAAATATTAAGAACGAGAATGGCCTTAATTTGAGAACTCCGATGCTCTTCATTCAAGAACACCAAGGTTTTGTTTTTTCCGGAACCCAAAAGTTCTGAATTATAAAACCAAGAATTCTTTAAAAGGGAAGAAAATATGGCTTTATTGAAGGGGATACACTCTTGAGTATTAAAGGTTCTGCAATTAAAAAAGGCCTCCGTGAAGCTTTGCCCACATGTGTAGTCACTTAAAAAAATATCTTTTGATTCATGGAATTATCAAATGTAGCGCAAATTTTTTAGAACCTAAAAAAAAAAGATTTTCAACTGTGAAAGATGTCAGGTAATGGTAAGAACGAGTTCAAATTTTGACACAATATTCAAAACACAAAAATAAGCAAAATTAAGTATGGAAATTTAGATAGGACAATTTTGAAATTGTACAGCACAAGGTAGAACTGCGCAGGGATCAAATTGGATAATTCCATTTTTTTTCGTATTTTGAAATTTTTCAGATTTGTCGATGATGTACCTCGCCTCCAGCTCGGACGTCAATTCCACTCGAGTAAAAAACCCCATTACAATAGCCTGGAAAAATACCACCTATTCTTGCCAGTATGAGAACTATATTCTTGAATTTCTAATTTGTTGAACATTCAACCAATTTCCGTACTGAAGATTCATGATTTGATTTAAAATTCTAGTAAGGTGGGCAATTTACGCCTTTCTACAGCTCAACTATTTAATGGTCCGTTGAATTGTCAATAAAACTTGACTGAAACTTGAAATCTCATGGCTTTTATTTACCCTGAATTAAATCCAGTGTCGCTCTACTGAAGATTATACTAGTAAACTGTCCGTTAGATTGCAATCTTTTCCTAACAGTTTCGCGAAGCGGGAGGGAAATGTAACTTTGCGCCTGCCGGGACGGAAAATAGCATAAATATTTGATAAATCCACGACATGTTTCCTCTTCTGCAAGAAGTAGTACGATATTGAATGAAAAATGAATGTTACTTTTTCAAAAGAAAATAAAATTCTCGAAACGATAAGACAAGTTTGAAAGAAGAAGAAGGTAATTTCTTTCCTTCAATGTCATTGCGATTGAGGGGAAGCGACAATCATATTTCAGGAATGGAGATTTTCCTTTGCATGACTTCTGCATTCATTCAATACGAAAGCTCCCCGATTTGTGATTCACTGGGTCGAAGCTTTCAGTATTTTGAGTCATTTTCTCATTTCCTGTCACGAAAAGAAACGACTTCTTGAGCCAAGAAATTCTCACTTCATCGTGAAGTGTTCATGACTTGAAGATGAACATTTCTCGAAATTTTTACGGGGCCTATCTCATTCTACGGAATTCTTCCAAGCCATTTGTCCTTGAGACTTAATGTAATTGACTGAGGATATTAATTTTATGATGGGTCGTTTTTTTTCTCAGCGTAATCATATCGACAGAACTGCGAATTTGAGAAATTAAGAACCCAGTGAAATGTTACACGTTCAGGACGAAATCCTCAATCTTTTTCACAATCATTGCATATTTTCGATAAGTATTTGCTGTTACAAACTATATTTCCGTTCAGCGTGAAAACATAAGTTTTTATTTAAAAAAACATCTCAAAAACTATTAAAGCAAAATAAATTTGTTTATAATGCTTTCCATCACAAACTCCTCTGGCTTTTCAATGATCCTAATTTCATCATTCTATTTGCACTCGCTTCTTGAATATGTTTTCCAAAGAAAAAAGGAGAAAACAATGCATTTATTGATTCATCCCATCGGCAGTAAACAATTTATGAAAATTGTATGCGATCCTTGATTTTATCAGAGAAAATAATTGTTCCCTGGTTGGCATAATTTTTACTATGAATAAAGAAAGAAAAAAATTATAACGAGGTCATATGCGAACGATAAAAAAACCTTCGGGGCCCAAGAACACGTGGAGCATTATTATTATGCCTATGGGGGTTAAAAATAAAGAAGGCATAACGTAGTGGAAGAAGGACGTGCGACAGCTCCAATGACTAAAGGGATTATATACACGTATTATATATATATATATATATATAAACCTAACATTTTACCATTATATTTTGTATGATTCAGAACGAAACATTGTGAGAGGGAAAAAGAGAGAATTTAACAGGTATCGGTGTTCGGGGAAGTAAAGTTTGGCAGATCGCTGGTTTAGTTTTGTCTAATGGATGTCTGGTTGCAATCCTTCAACTGCCTATTTCAAAGGACGGATGTGTACATTTCGTGAAATTTCAAATGAAAGAAGAAAAAACGCGATAAATTTGTATCAAAAAAAGTTGAATACAGAGTTTTTTGTTCTCTGAAATAAAGAAATTATCGTTCTCTTCCTCATGTTGCGGCTACGAACACTTATTATGAACCAATAAGATCTTACAAATTTTTAAATAACAATTTCTCTCGTTCAAGATCATGATGGCATTGAAAGTTGAAAATTATCAAAAAATCTTAGAAATAATTGAATTTTTTTTATAGTTTAAGGAAATTTTTACTAAAAAATAGAGGAAAAGGTTCTAATTCTCAATGTTTTTTTATTAAAATCCAATATAATTGTATTCAAATTAAGGCACATGTTCTCTTATTTTGAAAAACTCTGGGTCTTTGAAATCGGGACTTTTGAATTCTTACAATAAAAAACGTGTGGTTTTTGCAACAAAAATATTCAAGTTCTTAAATTGATGACATCGTCGTCGCAGAGCCAAAGGGGCGTAACAGCTATGCTATAAGCACACTTATGCATCTTTGGCTATACGGCGACGACATTTTCCTTCCTGAATTGATGATTATTCTTGTTCTAAATGATTTACTCATGTTTATAAACCCTTTTTTATAAAAAGTATATCATATTTAACACCTTTACTCAATTGATGTTGAAACGACGTTCAATTATTCCAGATTTTGATCCCTTTTTATGTTTTTAATTTACGATCGCAAACATTATTAATTTAAGACCCCAATGGTTCTAGATTTAAGATCTCAACCAGTTTCTTATAGACAGTAAAATGATTTCTGAAACTGTAAGTTTCTTAAAACCAGTAGGTCGGTTCTGGAAACCAAAAACTTTTTCTTAGTAAATTTTGTAATTTCCTGTCAATCGTACCACCTGCAGCGTTCAATTTCACATCCAAAAGTAAGCTTTATGTTGAGACTTATGATCTCAAAAAGAGACTTTAAATGTCTCAAATTAAGACTTTCGAAGGTCTTAATTTGAGACTTGCAGAACTCAACTCGAAGAAAAATTTCAAGATCAGTTCGTAAAGTCTTAACTTGATACATGTCTATGACAGTCTCAAAATTGAGATCTCTGCCAGTCTCAATTTAAGACTTAAAAGTCTCAATTTAAGACCGTCTAAAATCTGGACTTGGGACTTTTAAACTTAAAGTGAGATCTCCAAGTCTCAAATTAATACTTTTGAAACTCTCAACTTAAGACGTTCAGGTTTCAAATTAAACGTTTTGGATGCACCGATTCTCCAGATAATGGCAATTGCTTTCAATTCTCCTCTATAAATTTCTCTCTTTCCATATAATTCATCACGGCCAAAATTAATGAGCACGATTGATACAATCACATGAAACAATTTCGGGACAACGATTTACTCGATAATAAACCAAAAAGGAATTTTCGTGTCGAGGGACCTGAAAATTAATATACACACCTCGCCATGGACAACATATCACCCTCCCCCACGTGCTTGCCATCCTCGCCTTCGGCTCGGAAGACAATCTTGCACGTGGGGGACGGTGATGTTTTCCAAGGCTCGGGCATGTAATGTACTATTATTTTTATCAATTTCCAGCTAAAGTGAAGAGGTGAAATAACTCTCGTTTATCTCATATATGCTCAGTAAATAAATTCGTCGACTAAAAAAAAGTGTGCTCCGTTATTCACCTCACTAAATCCTGCGAACGAGGTCACAGAATAGATGGAGAAATATATTGTCCACAGATATAGCGGAGCAATTAGCACTGTAACGTCCTTAACAGCGTTGCAGCTATCCGTTTTAGTTATTAATTCATCCTGAATTGTTGTCTACTGCTTTTGATTCTAACCAAAAGTGCATCAAATGTGTATTAATTCACCAGATATCTCCGTTGATACTTCAATTCTTTGATAAAATTTTCCATCAGTAAAACATGATCCGACTTCTACAAAAGTGAGACAAAAATTCATCTTTAAACGATATCCATAATTTCTCAATAATTCTCCTTGATGTCGCACATTTTCACCCTCAAAATTAAGAAACTACATGGGAAGAAAAAGTACAAGAGAGAGAGAGAGAGAGAGAGAGAGAGAGAGAGAGAGAGGAAGGTCTTGAGGATATCCAAGTACTTCGTTCAAGTTAGGAACTTTTTTTCAAGCAAGATTTCAGTTTTGTCGAAAATCATGTCGTCCCCATACTTTTTCGGATTTTTCATTGTTGAATACATTTTTCCGGGAATTTCTTCAATGAATNGTGAACAATATTTTATTCAATTTCACACTTGACTCTCGTTGGTCTAACCTCTAATGATCATACGGCAACACTGCACATGTCTTCTATATAACCTCGTAAATTCGGTCCGAGTAGTCACTTGAGCGGACCGTTGCCAGACGTCAGGAACGCACGGATTCAAACCACCCAATATGGCCGTCGTACCAATCAAGAAGCTTTTAATTTGATTGTTTGCAATTATCTGTCCGGAAACTTATGTTTTGTAATGTCGCAAAAAAACTAGAGAGTATAACGAACAAAGTCATATACGGTTATGTGTACGAGAAAACGCTTTAAGACTATGAACTATTAGATTGAAGGTGGGAGTATACAGCTCTTATGGACGCAATGTGTTGAATTTCATTCTTTCAAAAATCGATTTCTCGAAAATATGTTCGGAAACTAAAGTTCATGTTGCGCCTAAAAAATACCCTTGGTCTAGTCTATAAACTCTGAAGGGGATTTCCCCCAGAAAAAATTGCCTGAACTACTTGGACATCCTTAATATAAGAATTTATGTAAATTCTAGAATCAAATATGCCCTTAACCCTAGATTGGTCACCATATGAGGGAAACACCGACCCGCGTGGATTTTCTTTAACTACAATTGAATGGCTAACCGGAAAAATTCTAAAAAATTTGAATTTGTCGATTGAAGTGTCTAAAGAATTGTAGTAGTTTTTAGAACAACATATTTCCCGAAATTCCAACAAAAAACAAATTATTTCGAACAGAAGAAGACGTTGCCGGAAACTCGCTAAACGCGCCCGGGCGTTCACTTATTGTTGCGGAAAATTTTCCCAAAATATGGCAGCTGTGAACTTTAGTTATTAATTTATTCTCAACTTTATAGTCCATACCCCAATGCAGGTTCTGTATCGGTGATGAGGCCCCCGAGGTAACTTGGGTTAATTCTGTTTTTTCGGCCGCTGATTCCGAATTTGTTGGTTATCCGGCCGAAAAGTTAGCGGTTTAATTGTTATTAACAATGTCAGACAAGATGTGAATGTTTTTTTGGCCCCGAATTGAAGAGCGAGTTTCGAAATGGCGTGCAAATGTCTCTAAGGATGATTTTTTAACCAATGGAGACTCCTAGACCCCACTGGACAATGTTCCCACAATTCTGGTTTTCAACTCTGAAACCAGAGTTGTGCCAACTCTGATAGGAGTCTCCCCTGGTTAAAAAATCATCCTTAGAGACATTTGCACGCCATTTCGAAACTCGCTCTTCAATTCGGGGCCAAAAAAACATTCACATCTTGTCCGACATCTCAGCTATGAACTCTGGTTTCAAATTGAAGACGTGCAAATGTCTCTAAGGATGATTTTTTAACCAGGGAAGACTCCTAGAGCCGACTGGACAATGTTGGCACAACTCTGGTTTTCAACTCTGAAACCAGAGTTGTGCCAACTCTAGTAGGAGTCTCCCCTGGTTGGGAGATCACCCTTAAAATCATTTGCACTATATTTCGGCACCCACTCCTGCACTCGGATCCCATTAGACAAATATGAATATCGTTAAGAAAACGTTCACATAAAATGTAAAAAACTATTCATTTCATCTTTTATTTGCGTTTAGTCAATTATTTATTTCATTTTGTATTTGCGTTAATCTATACTAATATTCGTATTCGAGAAAATTGTTTACTAGTCTACTATCGCCATATCACTTATCAATTGATTCGATGTGTCTAGTTTATTGTCAAGATTTAATTTGAGAAGTAAAAGTTGAGGGTCCACGATCTCCCACATATCCACGGTAAAAATTACCTTGAATCCACGCGAAAACTTCCCGTATATCCACGATCAAAGTTACCGTGGAGCGTGTGAATAGACACTGCCCTCCTCGGCGGCTCCGCAGCACGCGCTCGGTACCGTAACTCTTTCTTCGCGTATATCTCGTCAACTAATGAGTGAATCAAAATTTTGCGAAAAACAAAAGTTATTGCAAATAGATGAAGGAACATTATTGAATTCGACTTTTTTTTCGTATCTGCCATAGGTTGTGAGATACGGCATTTTAAACAATTAAATTGTTAATAACAATGAAACCGCTAACTTTTCGGCCGGATAACCAACAAATTCGGAATCAGCGGCCGAAAAAACATAGAATTAACCCAATTTACCTCGGGGACCCCATCACCGATACAGAACCTGCATTGGCGTATGGACTATTACTGATGCTTTTGATTCTGACCGAAAAAGAGAAATGAATAGCATGAAGCATCTATTAATTAATGACAAATCTCTATTGATTCTCCAGTTTTTCGATAAAACTTTCCATTGATAAAACATGATCCGACTCCTGCAAATGATGAAACAACATTTTTTATCTAATCGACCATAATTCCACAATAACTTCTCCTTAATATCACACATTTTCAGCCTTGAAATGAAGAAACTACATGAACAGAAAAAGTAGAGAGAGGGAGAGAATGAGATGAGTCAGGTAAACAAGCGTTTATCGTGAATAAATAGTGAAAATACGCAACTCAATTCGGGAGCGTAATTCCAGGGACAGTGTGGACTCCCTACGGCACCAATGGGAGTGGGTCGATAGATGCCGACGAGCGCCTTGCCTCCCCAGCCACACAGTACCATCGCCCCGATACTCTCACCCTCTTCGCAGTATCCCCCCTCACCCCCCGCGCCCCTCACAACCGGCACGTTTCAACGTTGAACCAGCCCTCACTCGCACGCCACTACTACTGTTCCATCATTCTCACCAAGTCACCAACACTACATTGATAGAACAGTTTAGTCGAACTAAACGAGACTTTTTAACTATTACCACGATTCGTTAACTATTAACGAATCGCGGTAACAGTCAAGAAGCCTCGTTTGGTGCAACTGAATCGTTCCACCATTTCTATCAGTGTACACGGTTTCTCTCATCTTACTCCGTGTACTGGCGATGTCCACGCGAGGGCCGGGTTCATATTAAGGCCGTTCCACAGATGTTCCCATGCGGTAAATGGAATCATCCTTATTTACGTAAAACAAATCGATCGTAACAGAATACAACGAATCTAGTGAAAAATGAGGTGCCTCTAATTGTTCAATTTTGTCATTAATTATCGTTTAATTTTCGTTTTTAGTAGGGGAGCATGGGGCAAAATGAAACAGTTGGAAAATCTCGTCATCTAAAGGAGAAAGGACATTTTTGAAGAGGACCTTTTTTGTAGCTTGTAAAATTCTCTACAAAAAAGGTTTTCATGAAAATCGTCCTATCTCCCTTAGATCACAAGATTTTCTTGCTGTTTCATTTTGCCCCGTGTTTCATTTTGCCCCACCGTCCCCTATGTAAAATTCATCGCTGGAATCAGCAATCGCCAAAAAACATCTCAAAGGAACGTTTGGAGTTGAACAAGTAGAGAAAATATGTGGAAAATAGAATAGCGGAAAGAATCCTATTTACTAAAGATGAAAGAAACGTGAAGTTGTTTTATATCGAAATATCTTGAAACTGCCTGACCGCTAATCCTCAATTCTGGTTGGTCAATGAGTCACGTGAAGTAGGCGCTGAAAAAAATCCCCCCTATTTTCAAATTCTTCAAATGCTAAAAATTTGTTCTGCGTCATATTTTTCATTTTTACATGTGTGAAGTTGATCTTTAGATCAAAACATATCTAAATTGCCTAATTTGTAGATCATGAGAAAAAAACATAGTATTTCTAAATTTTTTTAACCCACAAATTATTCTTCACTTCCCAAATTTTAATTTTTTCATATTTATCACACGCCAAAATGATCAATTCTTGCTTCTCAGATTTTCATACATAAATTCTAAACTCGACAAAATTCACGAAAATTCTTCGGTTTCCCAAATAATTCGAGAAAAATCTGCGATCTACGGTTATCTGGAAAACTGTGAAATTTTCCGAAGAATTCAAGAAATTTTTTCAGTTTTCCAGGAAATCAATTCATAACCCTCCCCTGATTTTTCAACAATTACAGATTTTAATCAGATTATTTTAAAAAGTAAAAAAAAACAGAATCGAAGATTAAAAATTATTCATTGATGCTTCACTCTTCATTTTCTTCATTCTCTTAATTCTCTTTAAGTCATTATCAATATTTATAAAACATCTATGAGTATATGAAGTTTAAGGATAATCGGGCGAGGAAATGTAGGAGGTGAGGCGGAGGGGTTTCTATTATTTTCCTGCGGAAAACCAATCGCTGAACAAAAAAATTTTTCCCATTCGGATTCAAAATTCAGGCAATATTAGGGAGTATCTCCGGTTAAAAATTATTTTTGGAGCTAATCAAATTTATTTGTATCTGTTCCACGCATTGAATGGTTTTCAGATTGTTTTTTTTTAATAAATGAAAAAATATTAATCCATGCGAAAAAGTGGCAACATCGTCGGTAGTTTTTTTTTTCACCAGGAACTGATACCACTTGCTCGAGAGAGCTCCAATCACAACGCTTCATCGCTCTCTCTCAAGAGACGTTTAAATTGACCGCGCTACCCCCACCCGATCGGTACTTGAGACGTTGATGCTCGTTTGGGCTGCGTGCGCAGAAATTTCATTTTTCAGTACTTTTTTCGCTATTATTAATAAACAATGCTCCTAGGCGACGATATTTTTCACTCAAAAAATCATTGATCACATGTTCTAAATGTGTCTAAAGTTTCATGACTTTGACTGCATTTTTTCCTTGGGTTTTGCAGTTTTTTTGTGATTTCCATAAGTTTCACGGGTTAAATGACCACTTTTTCAAAAATTCATAATAAATTAACCATGTTCCCCAGCAGTCTGAAACTTTGCACACGCCTTTTCCATCATTTAAAGAATACGTAAAAAATAAGAGAGAAAAATGGCTGCTTTTTTTCTAACCCTCCGGCCTCGCCCGATTATCCTTAATAAATTCGATTTCTTCATTTTCACAACAAGAAGATAAGCGCGCGCGAAAGCGCTCGCACAGATCTAGTAGGGTAGAAAATATCATCTGTAGTTTGAAGAAGTACACAGGAAAGAAAGTTTCTACTGTCCAGTAAAAAATGTATGAGTTTCAGCAGAGAAAAGGTTCGAAAAAATTTCTGGTCAAATTCGCAGTAATTTTTACTTAAATCTGGGAAGATTGTACTTCTATTACAACAAATTTCATCCTGTTGTAAACAAATCGTTTTTAAAAATTCTCAGCTTTTTGATTCTCAAATTGGAAACATTTTTTAATTGATGTTTTTTCCTGTTCTAGAAATGATCTAATCGTGTTTATAAATCTTATTATTCGAAATATGACCTCATACCTTGAGTTAATTAATGTCAAATTAATGTTCGATGATTCCACTGAATTTTGTGCCTTTCGAAAGTTCTCAGCTTGAAAACGCCAAGGTTTTTGATTTAAGGAATTTCCTGACAATGAAAAAGATGTGAAAAAACCATCGCGTTTAAAGTCAAATTGAAGGTTTATTAATTATCCTAATCTACTGATCCACAAACGTGGAATTTCAGTTATGAGGCAACAATTTTATAACGCCTTCCCCTACTCCTTTAATCGACAATAGGAAATCCGATTGTAAATCCTATAAAAAAATCAATTATCCTATTATCAGTCACTCCGCTGACCAACAAAAATGTATTTTAACTCTTTCCCTCGTGATCGTTCATTGCCCAGTTAATTTGATATTTAACAAGTTGTAAAAATTTCACTCGTTACGTTTCACCATTTCACTTCTGATTCAGGTATTATGAGAAATCTCAAAGGCCTTTTTTGTAGCCCAAACTATTTTTGGGAAAACGTGTCTTTTAATAATTCCGCGTAACATGAGTCATCGCTGAACTAAATCAACAATTAATAATACTGAGTTCTGAGAATGGACTGATTCTATCTTTGGTATATGGAATGCTGAGTTGCTGAATCGAAATTGGTTAAAATCAATTGAATTACAGTAGAATCCCTCTAATTCGCCGCTCCTCTAGCCCGCCGAACTTCCCCTACAAGCCTGTGCTCCCTTCATCACGTACCCCCACTGGTGATGATTCGGCTGTCCTTGTAAATGATGTGATGCGCGTACAGTTGCGCAGTGGCTCAAAAACATGATGTGAGCCGCATACGCTGTGTACACGTTTCATAATCAGCCATAACCTCCCAAAATGGAAAAATGGCGACACTTGAAAAAACCGTAAACATCTCGAAACTCCAATGTACATAAAGTTGCGAGTGTTACATGATGTGAAAAAAATGATACTCCGATTAGTGCTATCACTGAGAATCTGACGGTCAGTGAAAAAACTCTCAAATTGTGCTTATAAAAGAAACAAAAATTGAGAGTGGCTCACCATTTCCCTTCCATTCTCTAACAACGCCCTACAGTCTGGAGTAGTGGGGAAATCCTCTAATACGGCCTTTCGAAGAAAAACGGTCAAGGACAGGTCCCAAGCCTGGTGGATTAGAGGGATTCTACTGTATCCCTTTTAGATGATTGAAACAGTTAATTTTTTTCATGCTAGTCTGTCAAAGGAGGTGAATTTGGCGCAGACGAAGAAGAGATATTGCAGAGAAGTCTTAAAATTAGTGGAAAATAGAGAAAACGGCGTCACAAAGTGGCTGCCGTGAAAAGGCCCTTGTCTCTCCTCGAAAAACAACACCGGTCTCTTATGATACACCACGTACACTTTATCCCCCTCTCTTTTGGTCTTCACCTTCCTCACTATCCTATCTAGGTACCTCTCATTTTTATTCTTCTCTTCAGAAAAAAATAGGATGTCTGAGTTTCCCATAGGAGTTTGAAATGACAAGGGATATTTATAGTGTAATTCTAATAATATATTTCGATACAAGTGCGACAGGTTTTTCACGAGTGTGAACTGGAAGCCCGAGTCGAAGCTGCCAATCACACAAGCTGAAAAATTTCCGTCGCACACGTGTCGCAGTATATTTTTTGCCAGTGATGTAACGTTCAACGAGTGGCGAACTGTACTTTTTTTCTGGCGTTGTTGGATACGAGGTGAACGTAGTGTAAGTGGTAGTTAGCAAGGACATATTAACATTAATAAATTCTGAAAGCAGAGGGTGATTGTAAATCGTTTGGTAAACAATGGTACACCAATACCATAGGCCATCGATTAAATTCGAATATACGTAATTAATAAAAAAAATTTCAACTACGTCCTCGTCGTGAGTCCTGGGTTACGCCAAGAGTTGGTGAGGATTGAACTCTTCACCAGGAATCTGTTGGTACCTTTAAGAACTTGGTTACCTCATTGAAAGAAAAGAATTTTAATTCTTCAAAAAATGAAGGTATTGCCATATGAAATGAATTTCATTTATTGTCGTAAGAAGGTACGACGGAGTTGAAGAAGGAATACCTTGTATCCATTAAATTTAATTTTTAAAAAAACCTGATGGGTATAATAAGAAAGGACCGCAGCAATACTCCACTCAAGAACCCACAACTTATACTTTTTTGCATCAAAGGAGTACACAGTACCTTTGAAGATATTCGAATTCTAATGTTATACCAATCATTACCAAATCATTATAAAGATGGTTTTGAATACTAGAAGTGAAATAAATGAATTGGCCAGCCTAACTGTCATTTACCTGAACGTGGCAGCAGTGACAAAAATATTAATTCTCCTATAATTCTCCTATTGGGAGAAATAATCAAGGAAATGGATTTTGTCCATGTAGTCCTCCAATACAGCAACGACACAAGTCCATCTTTCATGAAAATATCAGAAGACTTGAAAATTTTATGAGATAAAAAAAGTTTCTGAATGTTTTCTCCTGCAATCACTTGTTCCCGAGATCTAAGCGTAATCAACATGAATCCACTAATTGGTCGTAAAATGCAGAAGCGAAGTGATGAACCCTAATGAATAAATTCTGTCATTCTTGTTAGCGTCTCGATAGGAGAGTTACTGTAACAACGTCAAAAATCGATAGTCGATTTTGGTATCAGAAAGACTTCCGGTTCTGAAATTAATTGTACTGAGAATAGGAAACGGGTCACTTATTTCATAAGAAAAATCCTTAAAACAGGGTGCCACACTTATAATATTTTTCTTAAATCAAGAAAATTCTTAAATCAAGAACCGTCGGATTTTTGAATTAAAATCTTTGCGTTCTTAACTCATTGCTTCCTCTCATGGCACCCCACTTTCGTCGTTTAGTAGTGATGTGCGTGCGTTATCTTATGGCCCACTAATACCCGAACAGAGCCCCCACTCGCCGCCCGTTTTCGCTTTTTTATACTTTAGCATGTTTCTCTACACATAAAAATTCTGAAAAAATTAGAGTTCCTAGTCCAATCCTTTTATTAAGCGTTGACGTTGTTCGTTTTTTTCTCGGGAAATTTGGTTAACTAAACAAAGAAAAGAAACGTCGAACGAACAGAAAAGCGGCGCCGCACCGCCCGGCGTGAGTCCTTGTCGACCCCTGGAGCGACAATGTTGCTACATTTACTGCCACACTTGAAGTGCGTGCATAGCGGTAAGAGACAATGTGGCAACAGCGCGCTCCGTTTAACCTAGCCGCGCTGCGCTAACCGTGCAACGGATGAAGGCTGGCGGCCAAGTGCGAGTGATCGAGGGTTAATGAGTAAGAGGAACTATCTGGGAAATATGGATTAATCGTTTTCAGCATGTATTCGATTGCTGAAATTTATTTTGCACGAGGTTATATGAATATCTGAAGATTTTTGCGTTTTCCCTATATTATCAACGGCAGAACAACTGCTAAAACTACAGATTAAGAGAAACTTCAATAATTAATTGAATACTAAAATCAACGATAAACTAGTCCGGATTTTTTCAGATATTTACTTTCATCATTAATTATTATTTGAAGAATTCAGTTCATTGGCACCATTCCTTATTTTTCAAGAACAGCTGAAGAATCTCTCAAATTAAGAACATTGAAAATCTGAAACTACTCTGAACATCTGAAAATTGATTTAATCAGGGGGTCCGACGAACTACTTCGAATAGCAAAAGATTTGTCAATATAAGTTGCTTGATTTGGAAACAGGAAAAATTCTCAAGTCGAGAATGTTCTTAGTTTGTAAAACTGGATATTTTAAATTTCAGAACCCTAAAGTTCTTAATGTAAGAATTCTCTTAAAATAAGTGAAAATTTCCCTCATTTCGAGAATTTTTTGCTCGCTAAAAATAAAAAAAAATTCTTTTTGTAGCTGAATAAATCTTCCCAAAATCACTCATTATCAAAATGATTTAATATTTAACGAGATATGATTAACAGTTCACTAATGATTATTTTCGAACGAAACGGTGAAATGGAACCAAAATGAATGAATAAAATCATCATGTTGATAATAATAAATGTCACGGTTGGATGAACGAGGAAATTGCGACTAGCATACAGCTGGTGAGGGCCCAGTCATTGAAATTTTCTCATATTGAAATATACACAGTGTAATTAGCAGGTCGGAAGTTGGACATGGCGATGAGGAAGGGAGGAACAGGCATGCGAGTATATTTGGAAAATTCAAATTATCATATATGAAATTTTACAGCTTAGTAAAAGTAAACTACAGTTTCTAGCCATTGAAATTATATCTAAAAACATCTATGGACTATTCTAGAACAAAAAACAAGAACAGAGTAGATTGAAACATCAACGGAGCCATAGAAATTATTCCGTCTTATCACATTGAGTAAAAAATACACCAAGAAACAATGAATGGTTTACATAATTTTCTATGAAATGAGGTGTGACAGAACGTGAGATAACGATTGCAAGTGCAGAGGCTTGCCTCTTACGCCTTTCATTATTGAAGAACGTTAACGAGACAAAAAAAATGCAGAAAAATGAACATATGATACACTGAGGCGAATAATTTTGCAATAACACATGCAATCACTCGGCTAATACTTCGGTAAACGTTATTACACGTGTGATAAACTAATCACCGATTCATTACTTGCAATTCAAAGAATTGTGAAAGAAAAAAAAAGCAATATAATCCTAATCTCTTCAATTTGACGAATGATCTCATTTCCGTTTAACTACACAATTTCCATCTCAGTTTTATGGTAATTTAAAATACTTGGCAGGAGGAAAAATTCATTACCTATTTATACATCAAATTTTAGAATCCGAAAAAATGCTAATGTTTAGGGTTATGTAACTCTCGCCAAAAATGTTCATAGACTTGAATTTACCATACCTAAATTTAGTTCAATAATTCATCTGGATACAATGTGCGGTGGGTCTTTTTCGTGTCTCGTTTGACTCGTCATTCACGGTTAAAATTACCGAGGCTCTTGAACGAAAGAAAAAAAGCACAAGAGAAAATAAAGAAACGAAAATCCCGCGGAGAGATGATCGCGAAAAAAATGGCCTGGTAGCAGAAATAACTTTCAGATTTTATCTCTCCTATCCTCTACAACACCCTCATTCCTTTCATACAATTTCTCTTACTTCATTCATAATAAAATTCTCTTGAAGTTCCGAAAATACTCGTATTGAGAGCAGAAGTAACGTAATAAATTTTTTTGAAAAAAAAAATTTAGATGATTCATTCCGGAAATTCTCTGATATTCAACTCTCGAAGAGCAAAAAAAAGGAGGGAATGAACAAATCAATTGAATATTTTAAATTTGCATATCCTAATTATGTTATTTATCAGAGACAAGAGAAATTAAAGCCCGGAAATGTAGTGGACATGGAATGAGCCGCTTGTGGACTCCAACGTGCTCGACAAATGGGGACTGAGGCGAAAAAGAATTGAGGGAAGCGCTGCATATGACAGTGAGACCTAGAAACAGACAGAGGTGGTGAAATGAACGTGTATTCCCCTGGTTCGGTAATGACAATAATAATGTCGTTGTTAATAGGTAAAAAACTTTATGCTAAACGAACGTCTTCCATTCGTTCTTTTTAGGGGAAAATGACAATTAACAATGTCTCTCAACATTTTTGTCTACACAGCGGAACAAATTTTCTAGTTCCTCGGATCAAGTTACTGATTTGGAGATACTCATGATTCTAGAAGGCATTTTGCCGCGAATAATAACTTAATTACTTGGTTTCAGAAAAAAAATCCCGAAAAATCAGTACCAAAAACCTAATTATTTTAAGTTTTAACTCTAGATTGGTCACCCTATGAGGGAAACCCCGCCGCGCGTCATTTTTCTATAATTACATTTAGCTGGCTAACCGGAAAAATTGAAAAGAAATTGACTTTGTCAATTGAAGCGTCTAAAATATTATAGTAGTTTTTAGAACAACATATTTCCCTAATTTTCTAACGAAAACAAATTATTTCGAACAGATGAATTATTTTTTTCCCATGTTAAATTAAATTGCCCATGACGCGACGTTGCCGGAAACTCGCTAAACGCGCCCGGGCTGAAAGAAAATTTGAAACTTTGTGATCTTATACTGACACACACATTCGAAAGTCATACAATTCTAGAGTAATTGAACATCAATTCAGGGAATTATACTGGGAACAAAAACTTTTTTCTTTGTAAAATTCTTCGAGATGAGTTTTCCAGCGTTAAATCATGAGAAAAATATTGAAGCATTATAGCCTTGGTCAATAAACTTGTGCGTCTTGAGTAATTGACCCACGTGCGGTCAGTCGCACGTGCCACAACCACTGCCTCCTTTGTTGTACGTGAAATAATATCGATATTTGCATTGCGACAACCATCATCCCACAGAATGATAAATTCCAATAATAAATCATGCAAACGTTCAACATAAAATTTATACATATCGAATTTCTAAATTTTTCTTGCATAGCTTCCATCTTTTGTTCTTTTTCGTCGTGTTGATATCTTATCGCAACAGTTATTTTTAATTTGTCAAGCACACTGTCAAAAAGGTCGTAATTCAAAGCGGCAGAAATAAACGTACAAATATTGACACAAAGCAGGCTCATAGATCATAAAAATTTGTAGTGAACAATGACGAATGGTAATTTGTTGACGCCACTGCATTAGATCACCTGAAGATGGTAGTGATAAACCGTGAAGGAGAGAATTACATGAATTTCGAGCAAATTGAATTTTTAAGGTTTCCAGGGAAAAACATTAATTTTTATAAATATATCCTTAATTTTCAGGGATTCTCGAAACTAAAGTTTGTTTTAAAATTGCCCTCAACTTTGGAGATTGACACCCTGAAATTACGTAGCAAAATTCCTAAGATTGTTAATTCTGTCACTAGAAATTAGTGAAAAAATCCCTTGATCTAAGAATTTCTCAAGAAACTAAAACTTGTTGTTTTTCTGTGGATTTCGCGATTCAAAAGTGAAGTTGAATAGTGAACGGAAAAACTCTGGAATTTTTCTTTCCCTCAGTTTAGTACACAGAAGACTTTATAAACGTGAATATTTTCGCAAAAAAAGGGATCAGAAATCAGAGATAACTGAGTAAAGTGTACGCCAGAGGCAAGGGTTTATCGACCCTGTTGTACAGCAGGCAATTGCCTGCTTACAAAACGTTTCATGCGAATAAACTGTCGGTCGAAAGTCACGCGATTTCTCTCTCTTTCTCACTTCCTTTCTTTTTCCAACCGTCCAGTAATCGTTGGTGAGTTCGGACCGAGGTTTCGCGCGGATCGATCAGGAGGCGTGTGCGAAGCGACCCCCCCCCCCCACCCACCCGCAGAATACATATATATATATACATAGATATTAATTCCTCTCCCCACCTCATGTATCGTCGCAACTTGGGAACAGAAAAGATAACAATTTCATCTTTTTTTGTCCGTCATGTACATTTTACGTTAATGAGCTTGGAAAAAATTGGCAAAATTTCTGCGTGTATACACCATACTTCCCAGTAGTTGAAGATGCTCAATGTTTAATGAACCTTAAGAGGCTTATGATAATTTTGAATAAGTGTAGTCGTTACCTACTGGAATTTGCAGAGTGAAGAACGTTCTCAAACGAATGTAATACTATTTTTTATAAGTAGAAGGGGAATTATTGTTAATAACTTTAACTGACCGAATTTTCCAGTGTGAATGAACGACCTTTCCTGCTTGATACTTCGGTTTTTTTCTCTGGCTACTGATGAATGGAAGTTACTCGAGTCTATGAATGGGAACGGAGGATAAGAATGATTGAGGGGTATTAATTATTACTGACAATCCTGCATGGTTCAACTCGACGGTGAATGGCCACGTGTCAATTATGAGTTAAGGGATAGATGTTGGATAGACACTGTAAAATCCCATGCGGAAAAAAACCCATGCACGGAGAGAAAATCTTTAGAATTTTTGTGCTAGAATACGGGGAAAAGAACACTAGAGTTTACCGGTTATAAAAAAGTCGAATGCTGTTGAGTGAGATTTCTGTTTTCTGGGAAAAATTTTGTGGATTAGAAGTTTTCCCTGGCCGTCATCTTGCGCCGTTTTTCCTGTGCTAGCATTAGAATTTTTCTGAGGATTTTTTTTCGTGCAGTACGTGCATGTCAATTGGCTTCAACAAGCCGAAAATCGAGTAGAATCAAGCCGACGTCGACTTGCATCATTTTTTTGTATTCATGAGAAAATTCATGAAATTCGATGGATCCCTTATAAGAAAATTTCGAGAAAAAACATTCAACTTGGGTTGTTGGTTGCTCGCTCCCATTACATTGCGTGTGAGCTGGAGTGGGTGTGGCACATCACGAATCGAACCAATAACTTCCTGACCAATTCAAGTCGATTTTTCAGTTTGATTCAAGTCGATTTTTCGGTTTCATTCAAGCCGATTTTTTCGGTATGATTCAAGCGGATTTTTCGGCTTGTTTCAAGCCGATTATCGACTTGATTCTGGTCAAATCAACACTTGATCCAAGTCGGGAAGATATACTAGTAGAAAAAAATCGTAATTTCATAGAGGTCAATAGTTCTTTTTATGAGAGTGATATAAAATTCGATTCACTGGAAGAAAATCATGAAATTTCAAATTTTAGATATTATTCCCCCATTTGAATGTCAGTCAATAGAAATTCAGTGTTTGACGTTTCGCGAAGCAGTGGGGATACAATTTAGTCGCATGGCCATCTTGGATGAAGATTGTCTGTTAAAATAAATGAAGATCTGGTATGAATACGACTTTAATCCCCAAAAACGTCAATATTTCTATCGGTCGAAATTCAGATGGAGAAACAATCCAATAGAATGCCGCTTGTGCTCCAAAATCGTAGAAAATGTTAGTACATTGAGGGCATTAAAAAGAAAATGATCAGATTCAGATCCGCTCCACCTGACATTAATTTTAATAAGTTTTTCGGATAATTTAATTAACTATTTCTATACTATTCAAATTAAGTTTTATCAACCATTATCAATAATTATTTTCAATCTTTAAAAAGGATCATTATACTATAATTAAAATAAATTAAATGAAATTAATTTAATTTAATGAATTTAATTTAATTAATCAATTTAATTAACAGCCAGCCCTTCCCAAATGTACAGAAGAGAGGGATGATGATGCCGTAAATACGTATTAGAGGAGCATCAAACTTACACGCAAATGATCTTGAGAAAAAAATCACCAAATGTCTGTTTATTTATTAATATTATTGTTATTATCATTATTATTATTCATTAATGAAATGAATAAAAATTTAATTGAACATATTTTATCTCTGAGAATACACACGCATATCCGCGAGATCAGGAATAATGATAAATTCAACGAATACCCCGATACAAATCATACAGGCAATGTACAGTTTACTCAATAGTAATAGCGTAGTGGTTAGGGCATAGGATTGGCAATCATAGGGTCCCCGGTTCCGATCCCCAGCATCGGTAAAAAAATAATAAGCTTTTTCAGAGGTAATAACAGTAGAGATTCATTAAGAGAGGCGGCCTACGATGAAAGATTTGAATTATCTTTTGTTTTGGATTAATTATCATTGATAATTTTTACTGATACTGACAGAAAGGTCATCCGGTTTTCATACAGTTGACTTGATCAAGTTCGGATCCATTCGTCCTGATCAAATCCGGATTGGTCAGCGGCGTAACATGTCTGATCAAGACCGGATCCGTCAACTTGATCAATACCTGATCAGTGGTCAGGTCTACTCTGATCTAAACTTGATCAAAACCTGACCGGAATTTCCACTCGGGTTAGAGACATTCTCGTTTTCAAATTGATGATTTTCCTTTTCGACTTTTTTTAATTGATAATTTTTCTAATTTAATCTACTCATGACTATAAGTGCTTTATCATTCAAAGTATATCACCTTAAGATTCCAGAATCTTATGTAGAGATGTGGAAAATTTTATGACACGTCAATGACACGTCATATGACCATCACCCGATACTGAAGGATTATTCGCTGGTGAAACCACTATGTCACTCTAAGATGAAATCACACGAAATCAGTTCTGGAATCGAATGAAATAAGTGAAATCATGTGATTTCAGCGTTTGCAAATGATTTCGTATGAAATCACTTGCAATCATTTGAAATCAGTAAAATTACTTGAAATCACTTGCAATCACCAAATGGGTGAGATGAGAAATTTTATTTCGAAACTGTTATGTAGGGAATGATGAAATCTCGACTATAACATTGGTTGTCATGTGAAAAGGACACGAAAAGCGTACAAAAAAAAGAAAAATTTATTACCGACTTATCACTCCTTTTGACGAATATAATTTACCGACAGGAGTCCGTCCTCTCTTCGCGACAGTATGGAAAGAAAAACGAAACACAGCTCTGTCGAATTCCAGGATCCTCAAAATAGATCGATATTTCTCAGGAATTTCACAACTCGCAGTTAAACGTGTTCAGTACTGTAGTTCAGAAAAAAAAATTGAATCCTTCATCTGATTGTTTCAAATAAATTTTTCATTATAGAAAAAAAGCGAGTGTAGACACTTTGAATTCTGAAATTATTCTCAAAATTTTCTTTTTACGTATTTGAATACTTTTTTTCCTGAAAAAATCGAGATGATATGATGATTCAAATTCAGGGTTTATCGATGGCAATGGGCATGGGATGGTCGTATGCTTCGGAGAAGCATCCGAAATTATCACCCGTTGTTTTTGAATTTGTGATCAGTACTGACATTTTGGCGCTATCTTTAATGGTACTCAAAGGCGTAAAAAAAATTCAAATTGTTTACAAGTTAATTCATCCACCTATTGTTCCTGTTTAACCGCCAGGAGCTTATGACTCTCAATTTTGCCCCTTGTAAAATGAACTCCCCGTTGCAACTTGTTCGCAATTCAGAAGGTCTTAATTTATCACCTGGTCCGATTTTGCTCAGTTGCCTTGAGGCAATTGTGCAGATAGATGAAATGGAAAATTTGAAATCCTTTGAAATCATGTGAAATCATTTCAAATCATGAAATTGGAAACAAAATCGTATGAAATCAGTTGAAATCAGCAATCATTGTTTCATGATATTCGATAGTGAATAACCCCTCGCACGACACATACCAGTTATGACAATTTTTGTCATATGACCAAATTAGGACGGCATGACAGTGTGACCGTCATATCCCTCATAATTATTATGTGTATTAGATGTGCACATTCAAACCAGGAAAAAGATATAATTGTTATCATCTGTTGATAAAAATGTTAATGATAATGGAAGTTAATCCAAAAACGTTGATAAAAAGAATATAGTCCTTTGATTTGATGAAATTTCATGATCACACTCCTTTGCTTGTGACATAAATAGTATGTGACTGTCACATTCAATCTGAATAGCAATAAAAATGATACACTATTCGAAATTTCATGATAGCGTCTCAATTTTATGACATTTTTTGTAACGTAGATTCTATGTGGCAGTCATATTCCATTTAAATAGTAGAAATAAAACCATACTACGCAAATTATGACACAAAAATGTGACGTCACATGACTATAATATGCCGGTCATAAATTTGTCACAAGAAAAAAATACCGTCATTTTCACATTTCTTGTCTTATCCCTTCCTAATGCTCTTAGTTTAAGAATCCAAAGGTTCTTAATTTAACTCTAGTTTGATCACCTGGTTTTGAACGTTTTTATTTGAATCGATCTACCAAGCTTAATAATAATAAGAAAATCATTGAAAACAAAGATTTCAAATTTTTTAGCACTTTTCAATAACAGACTTGATGTTTTTCCAGAATTCTTTACCCAGCCATGTAATTGATATTACAAAATGAAAATGAGCTTTGTTGTGATTCCCTCGCATTGTGACCAATTTAGAGGTAAGAACTCTTCTCACTGGAAATAACTATGTTGTTGGCACCGAATTTTAGGGATTTTCCTTGTGAAATTGAGTAACCAGAATCATATTCTCAGAATAATGCCGTTTAGAACCACGAGTCTCTTAACATAAGTAACTTTGTTCTGGAAACTAGACATTTTAGTCCTAAATAGTCCTAGAGTCCTTGACAATTATAAATATTGGAAATCACTAGCTTCGCTTAATTTTTTTTCTGACATTTTCAAACAATTACTGCATCCCGAGATTCGATGAGCACATCATCCGGACTGAATTGTCTCCTTTCACCTTTGATGTTAAATATCAATTGCATAAAGTTATTGTAACTCTTCGTTAACCAATGGAAAAAACTAATAGAAAGCTGATAGTTGAAACCTTTAACGATTGGTTCAAATACTACAACTTTAATAACAGAGAATAAAGTGTAAATCATATTGGAATGGTCAATTATACCCTCAAATACATTATGAATTACATTCCGAGTAATGCTTGGAATTTCAAAGACAGTTCATTTGGGTTGAAGTCATTACAATTCATTCCAGGAGCTACAAAGGATATTATTAAACTCAAGAAATGTTTCCTAAGCACCTTCATGAAATAGGCAGTGATATAGCACTGTTGAAAGAGCGTAAATGTGCCAATCCAAGACGAGTTTGGTTTGTGCCTGCTCGTTCCAAGGTTACATGTCTTTTCGTGCCATTAGCGCCGAGGTTAGGGGCCGTCTCTGCCCGGTGTGATCAGCTGCAAGTGTTGACCCCCTTCTTATCGTGACTCCGCTGTTTTGACTGAATTATGCGATTGTATATTTCAATGGGAAATTCCACAGAGAACCGTTCTTTCCACAGAGAAGAGTTCAGTCATCTGGCACCATTTTTTCGATTTTTCGCAATTTTTAATATCTCTTGGTGTCTCTTTAAATATGACCCTGCGCAAAATTTCAGCCCTCTAACTCCATTATTGCCGGAGAACAATGCCATTTTGAGATTTGGGCTTATAATATTTTTTGTCATGACGGCCGCAGGCGAGGATTCGCAGACGCGCAGCCTTTGACTAATAGCAGAGAACGTGCCCTTTTGAATATAGTTGTTTTGCTTAAAAAAAGTCAGCTTTTCGACGAAAAAATAAAGAGTGCAAAAAAGTTCGGGGAACGTCGTAAAATGAACGATTTTATTGTTAAAACTGCGCTTTCAGGCAGAATGAATTGAGAAATCGTTGTTTTTTCAAGTTGAGATTAAAAAAAAATGTATTGAATTTTTTTATAGGAAGCATATTTCTGAGTATAAAAGAAGCATAAAAAATTTGAAGCGTAAATAACGAGATATGACATGGTTCTCGGGCAATAATCGAATTGGAGGGCTAAAATTTTACACAGGATGATATTCAATGAGATACTAGAACTTATTAAGAATTAAAAAATATTGAAAACATGGCGTCAAATAACTGAATAGTTTTCTGTGGAATTACTTCAATACAAGTGCGGAAAAGTGCTTTTTGACGTGTGGAACGAATAAAAATACCCTTTCCCTCAGCATTTTTTTTATTTTTATTACTTAATTAAAGTAAAGTTTTCATTTATTCCTAGTGGAAAGGAAACAATTCCAAAATCATTGGGTCATCTGAGAAAGCAATTTTTCGTATGTCGTATAGTTGAAGTACATTTTTTTGTTCCTACGTGTACTAGATTCTCACGAGTAGATGAGGTAAACTGGCCAGTAGATGAACGTTTGTTTGTTAGGAATTGAAAGGAAAATTGATCGAAGAAAAACTGCTATTCGGGGGTTAAGAATCACAACAGTTAGTGAAAATTCAAAGCAACAATTCACATTTCAGCATTTTTTTGCGTAATTTCCTATCTACTGTCCATCTACTGGGTAGCTTACCCTACAACACAATACGTGTAAAACAAGGCTCTACGCATGTGGACCGCGCCTAAATAGTACATGATGTGGCAAAGTCGATGAACATATTTTCTGATGAAAAAATCCGACTTTATCACATGAGTTAGAAAATACTTTTGTTACTAGATCCGATAATCCGCGATTCTAACTTCGCTTGGCTCAACTAGAACGAAGTTTTTGGACCCGTCACCTACAATAGTTTACATCATACAACCCACAAAGCATTTCCTGACAAATATGATTATGAAGTTACAAATGTCAGAAAATACTTTGTGGGCCTAATGATGAAATCTACTATTATCGTCGTGTGATATAATAGTACATTATGTCATCAGACGATAAAAGTATTATTTGACGAATGTGACTTACATGTAATTACATGAGTCAGATAATACTTTTACCGCCGTGTGACATACTAGTATTTATGTCATTGGGCCCGAAAAACACGATTTAACCGAGCGAAGCGAGGTTAAAATCGCGGTTTATCGGACTTAGTGACGAAAATATAAATTTATACCCAGCGAGATGAAAACCTCTTCCTTTTACTAGTATCAAAATATAATATTGTGCTAGGAGTACTCTCTGTCAGCCGGTAGGAGGGCGAAAGGGTGGTCGCGAAACGCCGGTTCTATATCAGGGGGAGGGGGTGGGTTTGCAGCTAACTGCCCGCCTAACCTCTTCACCTCACAAGTCCCTAGACTCCAACAGAAGGAAAAAGACTTCGAGCAAGGGCACCATTATTACTAGTTTTAGGAAACCCTGTATAAACCAATGTATCTTTAGTTTCAACTGACTGCTAGTTAAGTAAGTTAGTTAAATCACATGTCTAAAGTCGTTTAAAATTTTTTAAAAAATTTGTTAAAACTTGTAAAGCTTTACGCTAGTCTAAGAAAATGTATAAACCTGTAAACTTTATAACTCTGTATAACTTTGTATTTTATATCAGGGGAAACAGGGAGGGGTACAAAATGTAAAAGCCCGAAAGTGTATACATGCTGAATAAATATTATTATAATATTGTGCTACTGCATCGGATAGTTGAATATGGTGAACGCGAAGCTTGATTCCAATTCTGGATACCCTACTGAATTTTATGAAATGCTTAAGCATAATTATTACGGAAAAAAATCGCAAACAGCGGTTGGTCCAGGATTGGGAGGTTCTTAGTGTTTGCGAAACCCTAAATATTTATATTTCTAAAAGTAAGCAATCGAATGAAGGTGGTTTCGGAGTCATAGCAACATTTTCTTTCGTTGAATACCTCTCAGCTCCTGGGACAATATGCTTCATGCCACATGCTTCATGCAATAAGGATGTCTTGAAAATTAATTAATGTATGTTTTGGGATGGAACTTAGAATTTAGCAGAGCAAAATTGGTAGCTCGAGATTATTGGTAATCTTTAGTACACACTTGTCACATGCATATTAAATTTCCATACTGTTGACATGAAAGATTAATTGTTTGGAGGTAATTTGGGAGTCTTGGAGTCCTTGTTTCACGCATAGAATGCGTAAAGTTCGAGGCCTTATATGAAGTGTATACTATTGGCATATTACATCCTGTCTCTTCTCATATTACCTAAAGTATTGTCACCAGACAGCATGAAGCTAGAAAACCATTGAACTGAGAGTATTCTTCGATAAGAATAACTAGTCACCGATATTTAGTCCTATGATTTCCATCCTTTTTGTTGTTCTTGGTACGGATTATTTTATTTGTAATGTGAGGCTGGATAAATGATTCTGTCGCAGAAGAGCTACATGCATGGAATTTGCAGCGAAGTACATGTCAAAAATGATAATTGGTTTAGCAATAAATGTCGAAAGAGATTTTTCAATTCTGAGAGGCTACTCCCACAGAACTGGAGTATCTACAAAACAAGTAACGCGACAGAAGCCATTTGACAGATTACATATGACAGCTACTCTCCGCGTTTTTTTTTCTCCTATTTTCATTTCTACCAATTTTATTGGTAGTAGGGTTCCGAATAGACCCCAATGTATGTTTAAAAAAATAGTAATCCTTATGCCTTTATTTTTTGAAAATATTAAGACCAATCCCACTCATACTTCATGACAAATATATATGATGACCATTCGTGAATGATCTAGTAGCTTTCCCCTATTTCTATAAAGTAAATTTGAAAAAACCATGTATTCATATCATATGGCTTTCTCAGATCTTCCGGTGAGAAAATGGTGAAATATAGATGCGTTAATTTTTTTGTTTTCAAAAAATTTGGGAGAATCGTTTCATCCCAAGAACTATCAAATATATCGACCTAAAATTTGATATAGGAATGTTTCTCAATCCTAACTAGAAGCCAAAGTTTCAAAAGGTTCCCCTAACTTTTACCCATATCATAGGGCGCAAAAGTGAATTCCGACCAAAAAATACAAAAACGACATCTCAAGAAACTCCAATGGGATGGTACCCATATTGGGTTGTACCCATATTATTTTAGTACCCATATTTGTTATATCAAAACGCGCATTTTGAAAAAAAGAAAATTGAAATCGGACCAATAGTTTTCGAGATATTGAGCAAAAGAATTTTACATACAAAGTTAAATATCGGCGAAACTACTGGTCCGATTTCGTTCATCCAGAATCACTAAGTTTCTTACCATAAGACCTAAAATCATACCAAGTTTCAAGTTTCTATCTAGATTATTTTTTAAATTATCGTGCGAACAAGCAATTTTAGCGAAAAAATGAAAAAACGAGAATAAAACTACTTTGCTCAGGGTGTAATGGTCTTTTTCCAATCCAATTAAATAGGTATCATCATGACGAGTATTTGGAAAAAAATTCAATCGGTCGAATGGTTCAGGAAATATCGGCAAAAAACGATTTTCGAAGAATGGCTATCTCTCTGAAACCGCTCAACGAATAGAGCTGAAATTTAGCACAAATTTGAGTCTCAGTAGTACCAATTAGCAGCCAGAATTTCAGCATCTTTGCCTCAATAATTCTCGAGTTATGGGGACCGTTCTGGACATACGAAACACATGTCCACACACATACAGTCATTTTTGAAAAACATCATTTCTTCGCGTTTCATGATAATTTTAGGCATTTCCATACCACCCAAAATTAAGAAATCGAAAAAAAATCATGATTACAAAGCTTTCATTCGTAAGCAAAAGCTCTTGCGATAAATTCTCTGAGCCTCTATTTCTCAAACGTATTCATGAAATAATCTGTAATTTTCCTCCAGACATCCTCCTCCACCAATTCACTGCGTAAAAGCAAAATAAATCAAACGAATTAATTGAATCAAATGCAGAATAGTTCTACGGACAATTTATCGAGTCAAAGGAAATTATCTAGAGTCTAGATCTAGACTCATAAAATTATTGAAATTCAACAATTGGATTTTCTATTCGAGATGAATTTCCTTCGCAAGTGACACGTTCCTTCCTTTTCTTTCAAACTCCAATAGGTCGAGAGATGGCACACGCGTATCACGTGGCCGTGGCAAAATTGAATAAGCCGGAAGTGAAACGAGAGAAACGAGTTGAGTGGGGGAGGTGAAAAAGCCAAAGATAGAGACAGTAGAGAAATAATGTCTTTCATTCAATTTCGCTTCGCATCTTCACTTCCCTTTCTCATGCGATACTACACATGAATGACATTGTAATATCGAAGAAATAATCCGAAGGGTTTTACACTTGAACTGGGTGTTTTCTTGGCATGAGCCCTCGACTTTTCCAGTCCACACAACTAGAAGAATATTTTCAGCAAAAAATATTGAGGGGCCGGAGGACAAGAAGGAAGAAAGAGAGAGAGAGAGAGAGAGAGAGAGAGAGAGAGAGAGAGAAAAACAGAGCGTGTGACTGAGAATTGACAGAGCAGGTTAGGTTCACTGAGAATATCCATTTCGCAGAATTGTCGTAGCGGCCCCCGCGTGAATCATAATCTCAAGGGCGTACGCCTAGTTACTCAGTTTTTTCTGTCTCTTTTTATTTCAGTCAGTTGTTTCATATCAACTGTGAACGTTTGAACTTGCTTGATAATCAAAATACATTTCATAGATTCTGATGAAAAATAATTTATCTGCGTGACCTAGGATCTGCTCACGGTGAATGAAGCTGAAAGTAGCAATAGATTTTCCAGCCGAAGATTCTATTTAAACAAACTTCAGGGGGTGCAAATATTTTAAATTCAAACTCTAAGTTTGCTCATATGATTTTTTGATCCTTAAACCCTCAAAAATGCCCTAAATTTAATTTTTCTCTGTCGAATATTCCGCTAGTTTCAGCTCCATTCAAGGAAATTCAACATTTCTGAGAAATAATTGAACTGTAGTTTACAGCTTCTATTGACCTTGCTATTGGATTGTGCATATTCTCTGAAACTAATAGATTCCGGGTAAAATGATAAGATATTTTGAGTAGATTGTGAAAAATCTGCACAAAACAAATCCTCTGATGAATTTTTTGCACTCTAGTTCTTTTGAAGATATTTCCAAAATTATCAGCAAATTATCTCTTTCTTTATCTTCTCTCAGAGAAAAATCACTATGTAACGAAAAAAGTTAAATCTACTGGGATGTTTGACAGACCCTGAACTGTCACACACCGACATTTGTCAGTACTTGGCGACTCGAAGTATTCTACTTTTTCTTTTATTACGAAACAATCGTAACAGTGCTTTCGTTGACCAGACGCTTTATAAATGAAGTGAAATACGAGAATGAATGCACATGTAATTCAATGCTTGACAAATGGGGAATTTAAAAGTCTTTATGGTTAAATATTGAGGGAGGGGAAAACCGCAACCTTTCAAATATCAGACGAAAAATAAATAATCGAGGATATCGAATGTTCAATTAGTTCCAGAAGTGAGTAAAAATTGAAAATGAAAATAAATGGGGCAGATGGATCCACAGATTTCGTATAAAATGTTGAATGAATAATTCCGAAACCATCAGATTAAAAAAAGACCTCGTAATTTGTCAAATTCATCACAGGAGGGGTCTCCTGAGGAATTCATCTAAACATGTTTCAATCTGAGATGTATTTTCTAAATAATCTGCAGATCCATTGAAATTATCTCCTACCACCACAAACTTCATACAAAGTATTTAGAAATATTTGAAAAACTTCTAGCTTTATCGAGGAATTTCAATAAACGTCAAAAGAGTCCTATAATTGAAGAATTTCTCTAAACTTCATTGTTTCACAGGTATTTGGAAAATGATTTACGAATCCACAGGACCTCCGCCTCTATTTATCACCTTGTCATTGCAATAACAGTGTTTCCAACAATTATAATTTGAAATAAAATAGAGAAGAAAAGTTTTTAGTTTCCAGTAAAAAACTTTGTATTTAAAAACTCGGTGGTACTGAAATCTAGTGAGCGAAAAATCCTCGTAGTAAATTGAATTTTTACTCATATCCAGATGTGTTGAAATTAAGGCACCTTTTCTATTATTTCAAGGACATCTTGGCCTTCAGAATTATTTCTTCTTAAAATAAGAATTTTCGCGTTCTTGTATGGAGAGCAGCTAGATTCTCAAATTAGAAATATTCTTGTTCTGCAATTGATGTTTCTCTTGTTCTACAATTAATCTACTCAGGTTTATATATCCTTTGCTATTCAATGCATATCCACCGACACTTTGACTCAATTACTATTGATTAAATGTTCAATTATTTCAGAATTTTATCCCTTTCGAATGGTCTTAATTTAAGAACGCAAAGATCCTCACCTTAAGAACTTTCCTAACTGGAAGTAAATAAGATTTTGGTACTGAATTTCAGGGATAGTTTTTCTGAAATTAAACAGACGGTTTCTAATTCTGAGTGCAGTACCTTTTAAAACCGTAAATTTTTCAAAATGAGTAACTCGATTATAGAAACTAGAAACTGCTTTTCTCTGTGATTCTTTTCTCTGTAAACGACAACCGAAAGAGTGAAACGAAAAATGACACCCAAAACCGAAAGTAATCTAAATAAAAAACAGAACATAATGGGATAATTAAACTCACCCAGAAGCAGTAGTTTAAGCTCCCGTCTGGCATCTCGCTTGTCCCTCCGAAGTTGCCGCTCTATCTCCTGATTAATACGCTTCTGTTCCTTAGCCTCTTCCGACAAGCAGCACGCCATGATTTAGTTTAAGCAGAATCCTCGGAGGGAGGAGGGAGAAATTGGGGAGCACTTTAACCGTCAAATTTAATTTATAGAAAAATTGTATAATTGTTATTTATTATAATGCCGAGGCTCTTCAATATCCAGGGCAGGAGGCGGCAACTGCCTGCTCTCGGCTGCCTCTTTACGACCTATATTATCTTGATGCCACGATGAATTTTTGGATTCGAATTAAGCCTAACGTCTCAGACGTTTTTACAGCCACTTTAACTGACCACGTATCACCTCTATTTTCCTCCTTCTCACGTCACAAATATTTATCTTCTCAATGCACTAAAAAAATTCACTTTTCACTCGGCACTTGAGTAAACAAATTTTATTTAGATTTTTTCTCGATATATTCTCACCCTCGTTATTAATCAATCAATTTGTCCTCTTTTCCCTGTTGTTTTAGTTGTTATTTCACAGGTTTACACGAGACTGTAATCCTGACTGGTCTGCTACCACCACCTTGACGATACCAACGGGTACGGCACATTCAGAACGCCCATATGCAATCACTGAAAGAAAGAGAAAGAAAAGCAATTTGTCAAAAGACCATTTGAAAAACTCTTCATCAATGAAAATTAAGTAGTCCTAGGGTAGGGAGGCTGTGGGTGAATGGTGCTGGTTTCTGGCTTCTCCAATGAGCCCTAAATTTCGCCAATACCCCAGGGGATTACAAGCGGACCATCATCACCGGCAATGTCGGAAAAATGATCCAGAATTGTTTCCTCATTAACTTAAATAAACGTCTTACACGTATCCTCCACGTTGTCGGCTACACGCCAGCACAAAAGCCCCCAAAAAAATTCACTCCTACTCCCAAAAGCATTGTGCAACCGTGCTCAATACCCGAAATGCATTTTCCCAGTATTTCTTATCGAAAAAAACACTCCAATTTTTCGACCGAAAAAATAATACACTGCACACATGAAAAAACTAAATTTTCCTGCACGCAACAACACCCAACCACCACTATCAATCCTGCCCACGGCTTTGAACTCAATTTAGGCAATGGCCAATGCTCACGAAATATTTTAATCCATTGAGGAAAAAGAACATTAAATGCACAGAGGAAATTGGTAATTTTTACTTTTATCAGCTTTTTTCGTGTTAAGAGGTTGTCTCTTTTCCTCGTTTGACCATAGCGGCGCGCTTTAACTCCTCTCCTTTCGTCTCATCCAACTTCTATCCCAACCTCCTTGGCCCCCGGCGCGGTTGGGTGTGGTAACCCACCGTCGCGCGCCTCTCTTCCTCACGCCCGCTCGCCATCCTACCCGTCTATACGTGTGCGTGTGCTCACTTCGAATACAATATTTTTTATTCCTCCAATTTCTATTTATTCGAAGAAAGAAAAGCAGAGAAAAGAGGATACATTCTACTTCGAGGCTTCAATACGCCGAATGACGCAATTTTCACAAAAATCCAAATGTGTTAAATGTTTTCACTAATCTCCGCTCTTTCTTCCACTCTTTTCACCCACCATGAAGATTAAAAAAACAATTCATTCGAAAAAAAAAAATACCGAGGAGAATGAACTGTAAAGAGAACACCAGAAACCGGCAGTTTTGAGGGAGCACACAAAATTATTGTAAAAATTCCATTGAAAAAACTCGAGAAAAAACTGTTTTCAATCATCAACTCATGTCTCAACACAAAATATTCACCTACAGATTAATAACTGCACCAAAACTCGCGACGTTATCACCCGTCCTCCTTTCAAACGTTTAATAATGTAATTGTTTTATGAAACCGTGTGAATCTTCCCCCCTCTCTCAGTGATAAGTTTCTGTCAAAGCAGTTATCGTTCTTTGATTGTTCCTCCTTCGTTCATGTTCTCACTGTAATCGAGTACCGGTGTCTTGGCGCGCCGGCTTTTTATCAACCCCTGATTCTTACCCCTCCCCTCACCACCCCAGTACTACCCCCGTTACCCGCAGGAATAACCCCCTTGGAATCCAGTTAGACAAACCAGATTGCCAGAAGCCTGATATTAATTCGCCGACGATTGTAGATACCTTCGTCAACGTTGGTACATACACCGACTTTCGTAAGTTTATCGCGCGCCTACCGCGCACGTGTCCCTTCCCCCTCCCTGCCGGCAAAATTATATCCGTCTGTCTCTCTCTCTCACTCTCTCTCGCAAGTCGGACTATCAATGATATTTTCTTGGTTATTTTGTTGATCCAGTTGAGTAATAAAAATTTAGAGAATAAATTTCACTGATGTGCAGACGAGACAAGTTCAACGTTTGAAATTCCCAGTTTTCTCGAGCTTTTCTGAAAGATTGTTATGCTTGTGTGTGTGTGTGTGTGTGTGTGTGTGTGTGTG
>NW_021680363.1:243116-281107 GCF_001412515.2 Diachasma alloeum
TGTGTGTGTGTGTGTGTGTGTGTGTGTGTGTGTGTGTGTGTGTGTGTGTTGGTGATGTATTTCCCACCCGCCCCAACCGAATGGGGGAGGAAGCACGGAGAACGTAACGACAGACGGAGACGTACAACCGCCACCAGTATTCCAATATTTTTGTTTAAAAAAAAAGATTATTTTACTCTTTCTCTGGTACACTGGACAACAGGTGAAATACTGAGGGCCACAAGGCAATGATTAACAACAGTTTTTGTCAATAATTTAAACATCAATTTTCATTCACCACTTGGTTTTTGCACTTCTCACACTTATGCTTCGAGTGTGTGTCACCACTTTTTCAGCATGAAAGATTAAACTCCCTGAGTTTTTTTATTCTTCTTGTTGCGAACTTGACGTCTGTAGGATTTTGTTCGACAATCACTGGGGGGGAGACAATTTTGGAGTTTTGTTGAGGGATACTGTGGTGATTTAAATGGTTCAAGGGGGCTTTAAAAAGCAGGGAGCGCAACCGGGGGCTTATTTCACGACGCGTACGCGCTCGAGCCTACTGCCCGGTACTGCCCTGTTCCATCCATTCAGACAATTATCTGTTTTGATTTATTTCTGTTTCTGTTTTTGAGACTGTTCCACAAGTTTTCCTCCCAATTTTCACAATTTTACCAACAACCAGAGGAAAGCAAATTCACTGATCATCGAATGTATAATTGCACAATGATTAATCCTTCTTTTCCATTACTTTTCACTTCACTGTTTAATTCCTCATTCACTTGTTCATTTGGGGCAATTGTTGGGAGTGAACAGTGATCACCAGGTTTCGTGAAAAAATTATTATTAGTATTATATAAATCAGTGACTGTTTCTTGGTTTGTTTGATTACGACTTTCTTTTAACCTCTCTTTTTTTTCTCCTCCTTCGTTTTTTTCTTTTTTTTTTAACCGTGCAGATACACGGCTCCACGGTGCCTGCGGTTATATTTTTCTCTTGCCCCACCGTAACCGCCTATTCGCAAGATGGCGTCCGACGTAACACGGGCCTGCCGGCAAACCTCTAATCGGCATATAGTCTCGTCGAATAGCCGCAAACGTCGGCGGCGCACACGCACACCTTTTTAGTCATCAGCCCCCCTCCGTCGCCAACGGCGCCCGTATCATTGTTCCACCCACTGTTCCGACGTTTAAAATCATTTCATGCCTCACCTGTTTGACGTCCCACCCCTGACCCCCGCGGGAAAGGGGTTAAATGATTTTTCCGGGGCGGAAGCGAAAGGGGTCTCAGCTCCTCAAATTTTCCTGAAATTCATCGTATTTTCGAATGAATTCGATGCTGGACCATTTTCTGGGAGTTGTACTGCTTTCGAAGAGATTTGGTTGGGTTTGTTGGCGGGAGGGGTTGGGGTCGTTGGGGTGGATGGGGTCAGTTGGTTTCACCGGCACTGGGGGGAGTTGTAGTACGGGGGTTAAGTCGCGGCATTTTTGAATGGTGGAAAAATTGTCGGATGTTCACAGATGTACACACGTGATTACTGCGGCTTAACTAACGAGCCCTTGGCTTGGTTTTTCTAAGAGGATTGTCATTCCATTCTAGGGCTTTATAGGTTTTTTAGAGTTTGTGGAATCGACTGAGCTTCGCAGATATAAGAGCATTAAGCTCTAAGAATACAGGATCAATTTTGTGGGGGGAGGGCTGTTTTTCATCTTTTTTGCTTCCGAAAAGAAGCTTTGTAATCCTTGATTTTGACCATCTTCTAATTTTGCTTGGAAATGATGTAGAATGTTATGAAACACGAAGACATGATGTTTTTAGAAAATCCGTGTGTGTTAGGGATGGGCGATGTTTGTCGATTAGTCGAAAACATCGATTTTTCATACCCAAACATCGATTTTCGATTCCTTTTTCCAAACATCGATGTTTCGACCAAGCTAATAAAATGGGTGCTTGCCTCTCTGTCTTCACTGAGGATATCACCATAACGAATAGAAGAAGAAGCTAATAAAATTTTTCATTTTTTTGCCGAAGAATAATGTTTATTTATTGAGAATAAACAAAATAATAATTTATCCGCAATCAGAAGTAATTATTTTCTACAGTATGTATGTTACAAATGATAAGTGAACAAGTCCAGTCGTCTATTTTTTTTTTTAACTTTAAAATTTTTTAATTTTGTTAAATTATATGTTTTAAATGTATTGAATTTTTAAAAATTATTGCACCTAACGGAAAATATTCTATATATATTTTTTTAATTAATCAAAAACCCTGCTTCGAGATTGAAAATTTCTCTCCAGCAGTACTTATCATTAAAACGTAAGTTCCTCGTGTTGTATTTTTTAAATAGGGGCGCGGGGGATAAAATAGAACTTTAGAATTTTTAAAATTATTCATAACTCAGAAACAAATTCATCAATTGAGCTCAGTTTAGGCTCGTCACAAAGGGGAAGAATCGTTCTTTATATTGAAAAAAAAATTATTAAATTTTATCAACATTTCAACCTCCTATTAACATTTTTTAAAAAGTCAAAAGTGTCCGTTTTACCCCAACCTCCCCACATGTTTTTCAATAAAAACGAGAAGAAAAAAAATTATTTAAAGAAATTTGTTTTTGGTCCTGTGTAATGAGAAAAACATCGATTTTTTAAATAATCGATGTTTTTTTCCTGAAAAATTGATTCACAACATCAATGTCCTTATGTATGTGCGGATTTGTCGGAAATTTTTTATGAATTTTTACGAAAAAAAGAGTAGCTAAAAAGCTGAAATGTTATCCCATAATTGCTATAATTTTTATGAGAATAATTTTTGAAATACAAAAATTTATCAAAAACATTTTTTCTTTAATATCTCGAGAACTACTTGACTGACTTGATTTTTTTAACGTCAAATTATTCCTTGTAATAATATCTATCAAATCAAGTGAGAATATCTCTATATAACTCGGGACAGCTTGATAATAATTGTTATTTTTCATTTTTATGATTAAATCCATGTGTACTCGATAACTAGAAAAAAATTAAATAGGAGGTTGAAATTAGGTGAGGTCGTAGCTCTTATGATATTGCAAGGTGGCATTGTAGATGGGCGGAAACGGATACGTAGTTTAGAAGATATTTAATTTTTTGTGAAAAACTGCTCAATGTCTCGCAAACTACTGTTCCGAATTTTTTTTTTTTTTCAACATATTTGTCTTCCTATCTCCTATCAAAATGAATCAGAATATGAATAACCGTTTATCCAAATTTTTGCAGATATTTGCGTTGTTCTAATTTTTTCACCTGAGAGTGTATTTAACATTCCATAATGCGCGTAAAAGTTGGAATGAACATCTGAAATTTCGGCTACTAGTTAGTATACAGTATAGTATACAATTTTGCTTCTATTTCTTTCTTTCAGTAGATGAATCATCAATTTGAAAATGAATCCCATTAAGACCCGTATATAAGAAGTACAATGTTTATTTCATTTTGCCAATGTTACTGTAACTAATTTTGCTTAATTATCACGAATGTTGGTTCCACATATTGCCCCATCAATCTAAAAAGATTAAAGAATTTTCCTCGAATTAAAAAATCTGATTCTTAGAGAATGCATCCTTAAGATACAAGTCATTAGGGATCTTTTTTTTTAATTATCTGTATTTCAACTATAGTGAGAAATTTCGTAGCTGAGTAAAATAATGAAATAAATGGAAATTCATTGTCGAAAATTCTTGTGAATGCAGTCTTTCGGTTGAGTTTAGTTTTAGTACTCAATAACTTAATGTCAAAATCATTTTCGTATACAATGAGAGCCCAAATAAGCCTTGTTTTAACCAAGGCAATATCAATTCGAAAATTACCACCAATTACAAATCCTCACACTGGCCGTTTGAAGAGTGTCCTAAGATAGAAACTATTTTAGTCGCAAAAATAGATTTATGTTTTATAGACTTGAGAATTGTTATTTTCTGTGCAAGCAGGAAATCTTATTTTGAACACTACCTCCTTGTCATTTTATGTTACTATACGTATTTTGCTCTTGAAACATATTCATTGTCTGAGAAACGAAGCAGAGTGGTTTTTCATTTCAGCTATCCAATAATCAAACTTAAGAAATTAAATTCCAAGCAAAATAATAATGATGATATGATAGCAATCCTGTAACTTAGGTACAAAGTATTCCTTGATTTCCCTTTTTGAGAGATTTCTATTTTAAAAAGGTACCATCTCGCATAAATGATTGTTCATTGTTGTTCTGTTCATTGTTGGAGAGAGCGATTATTCATATTAGAAACTTTTGTATGATTAAGGCCCGGGTGGATTATCTTTCGCACGTGATCTTGGTTGTTTATTTTATTTTGATAATCTGAAATGCTCTCCAATTGTTATTCAGCTTTACATAGCCCTGGTAAATTTTTTTATGGTCAAATGCCATGAATCTTTGGCAAAACGTTATTTGAACCATTATAAGATGATCGATCTATCGCTTAGCTCTTTGTCATATTGTCGATATGAACTAAAACATAAAAACCCAAAAAAATCGATATTGACTATATGACGAAGAGCTGAGCGATAGATCGATCATTTTATAATAGCTCAAATAACGTTTTGCCAAAGTTTCATAGCATTTGACCATAAAAAAATTTACTCTTGTAAAAAAGATGCTTACGTCAATCCTTAAGAAAGATGGAAAAATTTGTACTTTATAACAATTTCGTTATCTCTTTTGAATTGAAGAGACCTTTACCCAGCTTGTTCCACCACTTCACCGCCGAATTGATTATGAGGTTTGAACTAATACCCATATGCAGCAATTCACCCCAAGTCTATTGAATATTAATCAACAGGAATTCCATTCAACTCATTTATCACAAATTGGGAAAATGAGATTGCAAATGTTGAGTCAATTATGTTGTATACAAACCGCTATCTATTTTATTATTTTCGTAATATAAATTTCATTGAGGCAATCAAAAGAAAAAGTCATAATGACAGACACATGATGATAATTGAATGTATAATATTACTTTCATCTGTACGTATAGGATTATAGATAATATGACTTATGGCTCCAAGTAAAATTAAACAACGTGACATAAAAATGACAAGTAAAATAACAATCAGATTACCTCCATCGACGCACTACATCAATCAACTTCGGAAAAATAATTCATCACATTTCTAATTACGTTTATCAAGGAAAGTAATCAAGTGGAACATTTCATTGGATTTCTTTGAGTTTAAGTTTCAGCAAAATTAGGTCTGTGGTACCTGCATAATTTAATTTTTCTTCTTTCATTCTACTGAATTTTTGAAGCAGCCAGAAGTAGTGCATCAACGGAAGAATCTTATCAACTATAAACAAATTTTCTCATTAAGAAAAAAAAACAATCCACCGTCTCTATTTTTGTCTTTTTCAATTGGAGAAAAGCAGGACAAAATGGAACTTTTAAAATTTTCAATGCCTCAGCGCAGAAAAATCAGAGTTATTAGCGATGAAAAAATTGTTCATTTCGCCCAGCTTTTCCTCGCTAGGAATTGAATTCTGTAATTGAGTGAAATGAATGGATGATTCGAGTTATATTTCACATCATCACAGAGTACAAAGACACGCTTTCATGTCGAAGTTCAAAATCAGTACTTTGAGTTTTATTCTTTTTTTTTCAGAAATACTTTAACGTCAGTTTTGCAATGCAAAATTACACCAACAAATTCGTCAATTTAATTTTCATTTTTCTTGGACCACTATCTAAATTGAATTTATCGTATATCATTTGTTTTCTTTCATTGAGGATAAAAAGTCATTGTTATCAATTCGAGACTTTATCGAGTCAATTAATCTTTAATAATTTATTATTGTTCCTTTTTAATATAGCTTATCTTTTCTATGATCTTCTCTAAAAAGCAGGCATCAACATTGTATATTGTTCCATGTTTATATTGATTAATAGATGGACGTTGTTGGACCTTCAAAATTTGGCTGTTGAATCGTCATTCACTAGTCTAATATTATCTCTTTTATGTTATTCTCTTATCAACCATTAATTCGTTATTTTTTTATTCTTTAAATTTCGACAGTTTTTTTCGCATCGTTACAAAGGTATTTCATAAAATAACCTTAGACTTTATAAATCTATGTACAATTTCATAAAATAATAGTAATTCAATATGTATATGTATTGTAACGTTTTGGCTGGCATATTGTGCTTCCATAACTAATTACAAATACTGGGAAAAATCTCGAGGGAGAAGTATAAAACAGAAATATTACAAAATGTCAAAAGACTTAATACCAAAAAAAAACAAAGTAAAATGTATAATTGGAAAAACAGATCAGAAATTCATTTTCATTGTGTGAAGACGATAATCAAGTCTTGGAGAATCGTAATTAGTAGTGGAAGACAATAATTACCGTGGTTCTCGATTCATTCATATATTTTTGATGAAACACATTATCTTAGCTTCATTACCAAATTTGTGATTTTTTTTTCTCATCGTATACCATGTTACATGTATTTTAATTCGTATTAACTCCTTTGATTATTAGTAATGTGTATACGCTATTTATTTCGTTTGTTTTGATATGAGAAGAAAAAATCTCACATTATGAAAGCAGTGAGTGTCAATTGGCACAGACAGTGTGGCTGGGTTAAGGCACATTGGGCTGATTCATATATCCGCAGTACCATCCAGCATTAACCATCATAAAATATCATTACATATATTTTATTTTGTTTAATTCTTTTCATCGTTATACTGTGAGGGAAAAAATTATCAAAAACAAAGCAATATTTGTTCCCATTCGTCAAACGGATATTCTTTCTCCCTTCTCGAAGTAACATAGAATAAAAATATTTTTCGAAATTAATACATTTTTCGTCATGAAAATTAGTGAATCAAATGTTACAGTTTTTCGAATAAAAATATGTCATTTAATTACAAGAATATTTTCTCATCATTTAACGATTGGTAATAGTCCATCCACTTTTCATTTTTCTTTTTTTAGATGAGAAATTATTAAAATTTTTACGATATTCAAATTTCAGTTTTTCACGTCATATGACTCATTATTTTCTCGCATAAAAATTTACCTCTCTTACCTACTCTTTTATTAGTAAAATACGTTGTTTCAATAGTTTCTTTTATTTTCATTCGCAATTATTTTCTAATTAATTTTTCTTTTTCGTGAGCATTGGAGTGTGACTGGCAAATTGAGCACTTCTGCTCACAAGGGTTTAGTGAAATTCGCTGGGAACATTCCTTTCTCGTTAGTGCCCTCTTTCATTCCCATCAACCAGCCCTCCTCCTGCCACAATTGAAAAAATTTTAAAGAATTTTTTTCTTAAAATTGACACATTGAGGAATTAAATTTCATTTGTTGTTCTAATATTATTGATGAGATAATTTCAAGTTTAGTACCAACCTGCTCCTCGGGATCGTCGTACTCCACCACTCGAATTATTTCCCCAACATCGAAAGAGAGCTCGTCAGCGTCCTCGCGACTGTACTTGTAAGTGGCCTTCACCCTGTACAACACACCTGGTGGCAAGTTTTCGGTGGTAGCTCCTAGGGAAAAATTGGTACCATTTTCATATTCCACGTCTAGAACGATTCAATTTTTGTAATTCAGATTAGTGATGGACTCATCAATTTCTACTCTATTTTTATACCTAAATAGAAATATTTTCAATAATTAAGTAGTTTCAGATTTTTCTAGGAATCAATCTTGAGTTAGAAAAAATCGGTAACACCCCTACTTATCACGGGGTCATTTGATCACGGGACAAATGATCACAAATTTAATCACCTGGACAAGTCATCACAAATTATTTTATCACGGGATGATAAATCACGGGATAATGAATCACGTTTGTTGACTTCCCAGTAGTCTCTCACGTTGCCCAATCAATATATTGATTTTTTTTTTGAAAATTTGAGGCGGGGAGTTATTATTTCGAATTACTTATCACTCGATTCCAGTTGTCGTTCAGCGGCGGTGTAGTATACGTATAACAAATCACCTTGATCACTTCTCAGAAACGTCGCATGTCGCCGAATCAATGTATTGATTTTTTGGGTAATTTGAGGGGAAGGGGAGTTATTATTTCGAATTACTTATCACTCGATTCCAGTTGTCGTTCAGCTGCGGTGTAGTATACGTATAACAAATCACGTTGGTCACGTCTCAGAAACGTCGCATGTCGCCGAATCAATGTATTGATTTTTTGGGTAATTTGAGGGGAAGGGGAGTTATTATTTCGAATTACTTATCACTCGATTCCAGTTGTCGTTCAGCTGCGGTGTAGTATACGTATAACAAATCACGTTGGTCACGTCTCAGAAACGTCGCATGTCGCCGAATCAATGTATTGATTTTTTGGGTAATTTGAGGGGAAGGGGAGTTATTATTTCGAATTACTTATCACTTGATTTCAGTTGTCGTTTAGTTGCTGTGTAGTATGCGTATAACTGTGCGTCATGCCTCTGCGTTTTGTTTTGAGCCAGAGGGGCCATAAATTATTACTCTGCAAAGGGTATTTGTTTAACAAACATCGTGAAAATGCTTCAACGAAGACTATCACTTGGAGATGTCTTGATTATAAATCGGTTAAAAAGTGCAACGTTCTTGTTGTCACCACGTCCTCGTCATGGGATGATATTTTGGAATATTTTCGGGCAGTCGCTAACAATGTATCTCTGTGATTTCTGTTTCTTCTGATTGATTGATGTTTATTTTTCTAACTTTCGTATATTTCTTTCTGTTATGATTGATTTAAATATATAGGAATTCTCATTATTTAATATTGTGTAATGTATTGTTTCAATGATCTAATTATCCCGTGATCCATTGTCCTGTGATCAATTTTCCTGTGATCAGTTGTCCTGTGATCAATGAAAGTGTAATCAAAAACTCATTTCAAACGCACAGAATTAATTGAGCAATGCTAAATAGATAAGCAAAAGTCCACCTCTAATTAATTGAGAACGGGATAGTAATGTGCATCGATATATGGCTGGTTATTGAATAGTTGACAACGAGTTTTGAGTGAAATCATTCGTTTTTAGGATGGAATTTATATTTCTGATTCTCTCATCAATTGTTTGCAATGAGAGAGTGAAAAAAATATGAGGATATATGTCAATTACACATGCGAGAATAAAACAGGTTCAACGAAGAAAAAAAAAGAATTGCTCAGGCCAAGATTATTTCGAACCTAGTCGACTCGTTCGATAGAATTTTTTAACCCACAAAATATTTGCAGTAAACACATGAATTACATTTAATAATGGCAACAATTTTCTATGTATTATAAATATGAATAATTTATATGAGTAATTTCAACAATCGAATGACAGAAATATAAACTTTAAATTATCTCCGAGTTGGTGTGATGTACGTCATTTTCTCCTCGAATAAATCAGTAGTGGAGCGGTGAAACAAGAAAAGTCAATTTCACGTCGCGATCATTTTTCCTTTTTATTGCTATTGACAATTTTTTTTGGAGCTCAAATATTCTGTATTGAAAAATGGATTTCATGATATTTCTCAAAGGCTCATGTAATCTAGCTCGGGACTCATCTACACTGGGAGGAAAAAAAATCTCACAAACAAATCTCGTTTGAACCAAAAAAATCGCAAGTTGATAACTGCCAATAATTATTATATTTAAGGGGACATTACTATGAGTTTTAAAATTCCCATGGTATTGGAGTGAGGATTTCTCATGCATTGAATATTGATTATATATGTCTAAAAACGAATAATTAGTGCAAAAAATTGATTGTTTATTGTTCATATGCTCCGCAGACGGTTAAAATGTTAATAATAGTCCAGGGCCTTCATTTTTTGAGCTACAGGTTTTTTTTCAACATTTTTGAAAAAATGTGTACAATAACAATTACCAAGTATTTTTTTTTTAATTCAACTCCTACACAGTTGATTTCGTTATTTTTTTAATAAAAAATTGCACCATCCATGTGAAAGGCCAAAAAATGTTTTTGAAATAATCGAAAATATATTTTAAATATTTTAAAGATGATTTTTCTGTCTATTTTACATGAGTGGCGCCAATTTTGATTTTAAACAAGACGCAATTAGCTGTGTAGGAGTCGAATTTCGAAAAACTAATTCGTAGTTATTATTGTACACATTTTTTCAAAAATTTTGAAAAAGAAGATACCTCTGTAGCTGGAAAACTGGAGGCCCTGAACTATTTTTAACTTTTTAAGCGTTTGCGGGGCAAACAAAGAATAACCAATTTTTTTTTGCACTAATTATTCGATTTTAGACATATAGTCGATCATCAATATACGAGGAATCTCAATCCAATCGCCCGCGACTTTTAAAGCTCATAGTAGTCTCCCCTTGAGAAAAATAGAGTGTCCATTTTGCCAAACTTGTCTTTAATTCTACCACATTTCTACAGTATTGAATTTTGATGTGAAAACTGAATACTACCACAGTCTCGAATCTGAATTAATCCTTACAAAACTACTTACCTGTGGGTATATCATACAATTCCTCGACCCTCTTAGCCGGCTGTACGGACTGTGGTGAAGTTTGATTATTGATTGAGTTATCATTGCTGTTAGAATTACTATTTGCATTGCCATTCAACTGAGTAGTTGGCGATGTATCCCCACTCTCAACTGTCGATTCTTCATCCGCTGTAACACGCGACAAACAAACTGCACTCAACAAACAGAAAAAAAAACCACAACACTCAATGATAAGAGAGTATAATTACGTCACAATATATTATAATTTATTAGCGATTGAATGATTAGAGTAAAAACAGCATTAAATGCACGTTCATTAATTGCAAGATTGCATTCGTACAGCAGAAAGATAATGAAAAGTGAAAATTTACCAGCTGAAATATCGTTTTGGGGTGGCGGTTGCGTGTTGATTATCAATCTGCAATTAACAGAAATACCACAATTAATAATTCAACAATTTTCAATTTCATTATTGCAGAGTTGTGGAAGCAGACATGAGAAAAGATTAACTTACGAAGAGTTTGCGTTCGGTGATTTTGGTGACGGTAGATCGGAAATCTTTTTCAATGTGTATGGGCCTCTCTGGCTGCCGTTAGCCAATTTGTCAACAATTGCTTCTAATTCCGAGAAAACCTAATGAAAATGTTGATGAAGTATTAATGAAGGAATTCATTTTCTCTTTTAATTGAGCAATTAGTTTTTTTTGCAACTAATGGAAAATTCTACGTCAAAGTTGATTCTTTATTCATTTTTTCTTCAATGGCCATATTTTAGATTATATTCGGTAGTTACCTTAGCACTTTCACCATGAAATACTTGTTCAGCAGCAAACAGCGTCTGCAGATTAGTGACGAGGAATAGGACACGAGAATCATGGAGTGCTGGCAATTCGTCGTGCAACTCTGAATTCAACTGCTCGTACGTTCGTTTAGCTTCTTCCAATAATTCCTTCCCTTTCGTTACTTTCAACTCATCCCTTTTCTTTGGATTGCACTGTAACGACTGAAAACTGTGTCTTTGACTGTCGTAATCCACCAGCTTGCGTCCGCGTTTGTCGATTTTTTTCTAGAATAATCAGGATATGTTCATATTCATTAGTGAAATTCATTCATGCAGCCGAAGGATGAAAATCCAATGGAAAAGAGGTAAAATCGATTTTCTCATAATTATAACGTTGAATCGATGTTCGGTGATCGAACTTATTTACGTATTTTTCTCCAAAGAAAAGATCAATTCAATGAACCGTGACCTTTTTTCATTTATTTTATTTATAAAACGTTCAGACATTTCAATTATTCTGAAGGCTTATTCGTTCAATCAAGTCTCAGCCGTTTGGACACTGAACAGAGAAACAAATCGCCAGTTTCAAGATAAAAGTTTATAAATTTTAGAAATTGTAGTTTCTGAATTCTACGTGCATTTTTCCTATAATTCAGATTTTTTTCTAATTTTGAGAAAAAATATGCCTGGAATAAGTTATGAAAATTCTGATGAATTCAAAGTCAAATTATTTTAAATTTTAGAAGCAATATTTTCAAACGCGTATTTCTCTAGAATCTAGAATTTTTTTTTGAATTTCTTGAACAAAATTTTATGAAATTAATCATTTGAATTTTGATGACAATAACAATAGAGCATTTATTCTAGAAATTGTTATCTAAAAATATCTCAAAATACCGTTAAATCTATCATTTTTTTTTAATTTCAGAATCTTCTTTTTCTCATGGATGAAAAAATTTAACAGAAAAACCTAGCGAATTCGTTTAAAAATTCTACTGAATGTCTATTAAACTCTATTAGTTTTTGGCCGATTCTATTGAAATTTTCAATAGAGAAAGTCAATCGAATTTGATTTTTCTTATAATTTATTCTTTTGAGATATTTTCTATAGAATTTTTTGGTTCAAATTTTCTAATCTTTTTTATTTAATTTTCTTGATGAGAAAAAAAGAAAAATAGAATGAAAAAAACTTACAAAATTTGAGCCGAGGAAATTCTATAGAAAATATCTGAAGAGAATATGTGAAGAGAATTAGTTATATAGAAAAATCGAATTCTAATTACTTTTTCTATTGAATATTTTCTATCGAACATTTCAAATCGGCCAAAAACTAATAGAAAGTCCAATAGAAATCCAGTAGAATTTTCTAACCAATTCGCTAGGTTTTTCTGTTAATTTTTATTATGCGTGCTCTGAGAAGAACTCTTCGTAATTCTGGAACTATTGAGTTTTGGAAAAAATGTAAAATTTTTTTTTGTAGTCAATAAAATTTCCTACAAAAAAAAAGTTTTGTGACGTATTGTTCGTAACCTCCACCTTTTAAAGAAAGTTGCAACACCATATGTGGAGTGGTGAAACAACATTAATTCTACTTTCAGATTATTTTTTGTAAAATATCAAGAAATAGAAGGAACTTTCCGTGAATAAATATATGTGAATCAAAGTGAAAAAGTGAATCACATGAAAATTTTTCATAAAAATCGAGTTTCCTCGTTTAATTTGATAAAAGTTCATCCAAAAAAACAGTTGATAGAATTGAAAAAGCTTAACAAGTTTGCTCCATTCATTCAATAAATTCATCACTAATGAATGGTAATTAAATTATAGAACTTACTCTCATCTCCGGAAATTGGCTCTGATATGTGTTGAGAGGTACAAGTACTTGATCCGCCAATTTATGAGTGAAGTCTTGCCACAGCATATCCAAATTCTGTGCCTGAACGTATAAAAGATCATGGCCAGTCCATTGGCTCTCATAAACTTCATTGAGTGTATCCATAAGCGTCTTTGATGCTGTTTGTACAGCTGAGGTCATGAAAGTGAATAAAGAATTGATAAATAAGGATGGTGCCCATTCAAACACAACAAGTACCTATAATAATTGCCTAACAGCTTGGCCTTTTGACGACTAAAATGTCACGAATTGCCACGTGAATAGCTTGGAGCTCTGCGTAACGAGTCTCTTAAGTTCTCTCCTTGCAGCTCTCAACTCGAATGTTTTTCTCTTCACAATCAAATTCACTAAACAAACTTCATTTTTTCAAGAGAAAGGTAGGAAATGTCTTCATCTCCTTGTTTTCTCTGATATTAAAAGCAACGATAGCTCTACGTAATAATAAAACATTGAAGTTGTAGTTTAACTCGACTTTCCTGACCTACTTGAAGGAGGGTCGAGAGTACGTTCACCTGTCATAATAAGACATTGAAAAAACGTCATTTTTGCAATCTTCAGCTCAATATAAATCTATTGCTCATTGAATAAAATGAACAAAATAACAGAAACTGGTAATACTATTTCATTAACATTTTAATTGATAAAAACGACAACAAAAAAAGTCTTGTAATTAATCAATTACAGGACAGAGATTCATGTTTTGTATTGAATCCCGATGAAGCTAAATGATGAAGATAAATAATTAGGACGAAAAAAGTGGTTGGGAATCTGCGAACTTCAGGAAAATAAATTGTACAATTATTCGCGTGTATACCAGCTTCTAATACCTTCAGTAACTAGACTCAAATACCACAGAAATTATGATGGAATTATGCGGGTACGTATCGAAGGGGAAAGTGGTTCCACGATCCTAGATGAACGTACTCCAACCACCATTATTCCTCTGTTCTTCCTTTTTCCTGAATCGTGGTGTTTCAATCGCATGAAAAAAAAAAAATTGCATTTCATTGTCTTGAGAAGAAAGTGCATTATTTACTCGATAATTTAACTCAATTAGAGGCCTTGGGAGCGTTATATTTTCATCCGTTTATCTATCATTGGGCATAAACAGACGAATTAGGAAAACTGAGAGATCGATTGATCTGTGATGACTCGCACGTCTGAATCAGGTCACTGTGACGCAAGGTTGCTTTACTTCTTTTTCTCTCATTTTTTGTATGTTTGTACGTTTTTTTTATTTCTTTATTAGAGTTTTCAGACGTCGCAGTCGACTCGTGTTTCACGCGAACGTGTTAATTTAAGTCTCGCTCTATAAATACGCATGCGATGTTTTCAGGTCTTCCTAGCATAGTTATGTAGAGACGAGATACAATGAAGATTCTATTCCACCTGGAGCTAGGGATTCACTGGAGTTATAAACGTTATAGGAGCTCGTGAATATTGTGTGGAGGATTTCAGACCCAAGGGATTGTCTTTTCATACGTTTGCCATAAAACATGGATGCAATTTGGAATTCACAGCGGTAAAAAATTACACCTTGAATTTCAAATGGGGTTTTCTAATCATCTAAGGGCAATTTTCCAGTGCGTAAATGTGTCTCAGTAGCCAAACGTTTTGAAAAATTTTTTGAACACCTAATGAGTTCTCTTAGTTCTCCAATTCATTTTCTACTGCCATAATTTACACGTGTTAAGGACATTTTATAAACCCATTAAAAATTATGATCTTCATAATTTCATTTGTCAATTGAGCTAATGCTCTTGAGCGTTCAGCATCTGGAGCATTCGCTTTATTTGAGAAGAGCTTTCTAGGCTATCTCAAAGGAGTTGTTTAATGGATAAATGGTAAATCTGCGGAACATTTGAAGACTATGTGATTTTTTTCATTGATTTTTGCAATGAAGATTGCACCGATAATAACATAAAATAGACCTTTTACGTAATTGTTGATTCATCTCGGAAACTTGTGGCGGGGGTACTTTACTCCAGAAATTAACAATTCGATAATATCTCAAGTTTATGGCGCTTGCCCTCCAGTCAAGGAAGGGTACCTCCCGACATCTCGAGACATCCCATCACAGCAAAAAAATCTCAATTTAACATAAGGTTGACATGGAATCGATAAGTTTCAGTCTAGAAATCATGGACTATTCCATCCCAGGATACGAGGAACATGTGTTTCAGTTGAAAAACTCACCACGAACACATCTTATGTAGTTATTGAATTCCTTTTGCAGTTTGTTAGCTGCATTCTGTTGTCTGGTGAAATTCTGCAGGTGCTCGTCGAAAATGTCATCCGCAGTCCTATCGACTTTCCCCAAATTCTGAAGGAACTGAAAATAAAATATTATGAAGTTAGAAAAACAGTTGAAAATACTCTTGTATCGGGTGTTCCAAAGATGAACGGAGATTCAATTGTGATGAGACGATTCATTTGAATTGCAACAGAGGTGAGATCAGTCACTGCATTCCTAACAAACGTGACAAAATTAACGAATTGCATTTGTCGATTCTCTAGACTGTTTATTCATTCTCCGAACAACGGAGGATTTTTCAAGAATTTTCCGTCAACAACGGATTTTTTGTCAAATTCTGTCATTTTTTCGACTGACGGGGGAACTGATCAAACCAACATGTGTGATGAATAAGGAAATTTAATTGCAATAATTTTGACGGAATGAAATAAATAAATTTATTCTTATACATTGGTTCTTATGGGATTTATTTCCAAATCAATAATTCGTCTATTGGAAGATCCCAAAATAAAAATAAAAAAATACAGGGCAATGTGAAAAAATATACTGAATCCTATGGCAAAGGAGAAACCTGAGGTACGGATGCAAATGATTCAGATATTTAAAACGTTAAACCCCATCTAACCTCATGTTAACGCCTATATTTGCTGCATATTGTTTACTTTATTTCGGAATAATCAACTCAGATTGGTGCATCAAAATTTTCATCGACATGAAGAACTTTATCTATCAGTTAAATTTTTTTTCGCGGCTATCTGGAGAGTAGATGATTTCCAATTTATGATGAAGACAAAAATTGAAAAGATGTTTCACTAATTTTTCATAAAATCACTTGTCTAAACGAAATTTCACATGAAACGAAATGCAAAACATTCGACTTGTTTCGTTGTATTTCACCACTTCAGTGCACACTCAAATTCAAATTTATCATTTTTTGCTAGTCCTAATATTTTGAGATATTCAGGTGACAGTGCGCTATGAATTCCACAAATTTTTTACTCAAATTCTAACGAAAAATTCGTCTCTCTTAAAAATCTAATAATAAAAAAATGGGATAAAGTCTCCAAGGGTATTATCATTGACTGTTCTCCCTGAAAATACCCAATCAACTTTCTTTCTCCGTTTAGCCACTTCCTGTTTGCATATTCACAATAACTCCGGTATCTAATTGACTGTGAAGCAATTTACCAATTTTTTCATATTGTTTGGTTGCTGTTACATATCATTACTGAAAGGAAAAAGTTCTTCTCTCAGAAAGGTTAATCTACGCATCTCGTTAGACACTAAGAGTTTAGCGCTGAGAATAACATATACGCATTTGTGGGCGTTTTTCACTGTCACTAGTCGTTGGGTGGGTGGATTGAACGCCGAAAAACTCCATATATGTTGATACCCGAAGGATTTTAGTCGCAGGCTCCGAATAAGTATTGCGACATGTGAATTCGAAATTTCAGTGCAGAGTTCTGGTTTCCAGACGGCTCTGGATTATTTCTAAACATTTCTAGAATATTCCTGAAATCCACGGGAAGTTTACTCGGATTTGATCATTTCTAAATACAATTTATGTGAGTTGCCAGATTTCACTTGATTTTTTTTTTCTTCAACGAAAGTATTTCCAATGATATTCGAAAAAAATTTAATCACAATAAGTCAATTGTTGACTGAAAAAGAAAGTCATGTTTTAAGTCATGTGTTCAATTATCTTAGGATTGAGAAATTGCAGAACGAAATGTCTATCGATCTCGTTTTGTAGATGAGAAAATCTCCTACAGAAAAATTCTGATGGCATTTTGTCTCAAATCGCTCATTCTCAGGCGACAGTCATTTTTACTCAATACCATTTATTACTTAGACCATAAACTAATTCGTGAATATTTCAGATTGAGACGTTACTCCCTTCAGAACAGAAATAACCGACCAATGAACCGAAATACTTGATTTGATTTCCTTTCACTGCACACGAGATTCCAATAATTCAACAGCTCAATATTTCATCGACCCGCCAAACACTCCGAATGAATAACTTATAAACTTCCAACGTGCAGAATTCCGATCGATAATTCTGCATGCTTCTGAAGAAAAAAAACAATGGGTTTTTTCTCCTCTTATTGAACGATTAATTACTGCAGTGATGGATGAGATCGATGTGTGCAGTGGCACGCGCTTTAGGTATGTCAATGAAATTCTTGATGAAGAAAATCAATTGAAATAGTTGACTCCCAAGAAATTTAATACTAAAATTCTCAGTTTCCTAATCTTCAATCATTAAAAATGAAGGAAGGCAAAAAAACTGTCTTTGATGAATATCTTGCAATTTAATAAAAGATTGAACGGCGCATGTACTGTTAACAATTGAAATTTAATGAAAAGTTCAATTCTAATTTTCCGGAGAATGACATTGAATTCAATTTCAGCGAGGGAATGAAGTTATAAAATAGCAAATTGCAATTTTTTACAATGGAATTTCGAATTTTCAGCTGCAGAAAAATGGTAATTCTCCAATTGCTCTGAATTTTCAAGGTAAGGTAAAAATGTTTAGAGTTGGGATAATGTTAGCTACCAATGTCAGTTGCCAACATTAGGGCAATGTTGAAGTCAATGATCCATTGAATTCAATTTAAAATGTAATACTTCGTCATAGAAATTCCATTCGGAAGAAAATTGCAAATTTATAAAAAAAAATATATTGATTATACTGTGACGAAAGCAATTTTTCACATTCAAATTGACAGTTTCCATTGATTTCTCCATCAAGCTGTGATATTTTAATGATAAAATCTTTCGGTGTTGTAGTGGAACTGACACTTCATAAAACTTTCCAAAACGATGTAAATGTCTGAGGCCCAATTTTTGTAGAGAAAAGGGATAGCTACAAAATTGTCCCCAGAAAAATTCCATCATCTCCATTAAATGAAGGGATATCTATCGAAAAAGCAGCTTGAAGTTGAGTGGAAGTAGATAATTTTAGCACTACTCCATTTAATTGAATTTTTGAGTCTTCATATTTCTCGCCGGATGAAAATTGAATTGACTTATCGAATTCTCATTCCCATTCATCATCTAAAAAGATCGATGAAATGAATTGAGTTATTGTGGATCAGATTCACCGACGTGAATCAAACACAAATTTAAGTTGATTTGACGTTGTATGTAATCGAGAGTTGTACCGGTAACTTATAACGAGGACTTGCACGCGATAAATCACATCGTTCACTTCTTCGCTTCGCACAGGACTTAAAAATAGACAAGTCTATATCGAGTAGCTCAAGAGAAAAAGATGAATTGAACGTTGAACCGCATCGCAAAATGTCCAACGATTTATTTCTGAAAAATAGAATGAAATTTTTTTTTTTAGCTTATTGATTGGGAAATAATGAATCCGGAAGTTAATAGAATAAAATTGTGAAATTGAGCTTGAGGATTAGAGACTATTGAAGCAAAATAAATGTTTTTTTTAGCTAAGAGGAATTGATTAGGAAACAATGAATCCGGAAGTTAATAGGATAAAAATGTGAAATCGAGCCTGAGGTTTATAGAGACTTGAAAACGTTCCGTTATGTGCGAGGCACGACCTTCTCGCCGCGCGGGAAAGTTAAAGTCCCGGGGCATCGGCGATGCTGCCCGCAGAAATTCCCCGGTTGCTGCAATCAATACCGAGATTATCCATCTTTGCACTGATTACACCTATTAAAACGTTCGATATATGAGATCCAATGGCGTGGCATTCAAATTAACGTGCCGAGTGAATACATGTGGTCGTTTAAGGAGATGGTGGCGATGTTACACTTTTTTTTATGTTGAATTTTTGTGATTTCCTTTTTCTGTGAGTTATGCGATGCTAAGTGGTATTGGCATTGGCGTAATTAGAAGGTTGTAAAATACACGCTATGGGCTGGAAGGTGAATTTATTATTCTGTGGATTATTTGAGTGGAGGAGGGCAATAAATTATGAATGAATTGATAAGTAATTGAGTATATAATTTTTATATTGTCAAGTCGATCTTACAAAGTTGAGATGGTCAGGGATGGCTACTTATTGCGAAATAGTTGACGTCATTGAACATCATTTTTTTAGATTGAGGAATTGAGTGTGGAAACAGGACGCATCAATTTTATGTAACCATCAGGTTTGTTTAAGGATGTTCTACACCCTTTCTGCCAAAATTCACGTTTTTTTAATTTTTCTGGCAAACTTATGATGGAATTGACGTGAAAAAATATAACGTTTTTGCGTTTTGTCATTATTTAATGACTGACGAAATTTTAAGGTGGTGCGAACATTTTCCTGCGTTTTCCCTAAACTTTTAAAAAGCATCACAAAACTGTAGAAAAAGCGCATGAAAATTATCGCACCACTACGCAACTTCGTGAGCCATTAAAGAATGACAAACCACAAAATCGTTATATTTTTTCACGTCACTCCCATCGATAATTTGCCAGAAAAATGAAAACAACGTCAATTTTGGCTAAAAGGGTGTCGAACATCCTTAAGAGTAGACTACTATGTTTTGAAAGTCGCGGACTATTGGAATGAGATTTCTCATACATTGACGATCGATTATATATCTCTAAAAACAAATGGTTAGTGCAAAAAAAATTGTTTATTGTTTGTTTACCCCGCAGACGGTTAACCCTAGTCTGGTCACCAAACACGTCCCTGCGACTTTGATCATCTCCGCGGGGATTCGCCGCCGCCTTTTGTCATTATGTAATGACTGAGGAAATTTTAAGGTGGTGCGAACATTTTCCTGCGTTTTCCCTAAACTTTTAAAAAGTATCACAAAACTGTAGAAAAAACGCATGAAAATTATCGCACCACTACGCAACTTCGTGAGCCATTAAAGAATGACAAACCACAAAATCGTTATATTTTTTCACGTCACTCCCATCGATAATTTGCCAGAAAAATGAAAACAACGTCAATTTTGGCTAAAAGGGTGTCGAACATCCTTAAGAGTAGACTTTGATCATCTCCGCGGGGATTCGCCGCCGTGTTATTTAGACGTTAGCGTTGCCTAATTCACTCTACACTTCCTGGGCGCGTTTAGCGAGTTTCCGGCAACGTCGCGTCACGGGCAATTTCATTTAACATTTTTTTTTATTGAAGCATTCAAACCTAAAGGTTTACTCTGCTATTGAGAAAATATATACAAAATTATAAATGTTTCGTATATATACATTACATCATATGAACAGTATTTTTTCTTTAAATATTAACATTGATTCGCCTTAGGAACAAGTCAACAATTTTCAGGACTCTGATGTTGAGTGTGATGACGAATACTTTCATGTCAAAGGGTGGCAACATGTTTTCCTCTGTAAGGTTTCATTTAACATGGGAAAAATAATTTATCTGCTCGGAATAATTTATTTTCTTTAGAAATTTTTGAGAAATATTTTGTTCTAAAAATTATGATAATTTTTTCGACACTTCCATTGACATGTCAATTTTTTTTTAATTTTTTCGGTTAGCCAGTCAATTTTAATTGAAGAAAAACCACACGGCGGGGTTTCCCTCATAGGATAACCAATCTAGGGTTAAAATTTTAAAATAGTCCAGAGGCTCCAATTTTTGAACAACAGGTTTTTTTTCAAAATGAAAAAAATGTGTGCAATAATAAATCATGAAATGAAATCATGAATTTTTGAACAGTAGAAAGACGACGATTCCCCCACTTTCTTGAATTTGCAATGGAAATATGAACTTGAATGATCAATTAGTTGATAGTTCAAGAATGCATTTATGGAATAATTGAACTAAAATTGGCATTTCCTTTCATTTTGTTTATAGAATGTGAAATATCAATTACGAAGTTGCCTGAAATTCCAATGAAAATGTAACTTCATAAAGATTCCCAAAAAGTGTTCCCAAAAATATCAGTTCAAGCTTTTTGAAAGGGAAGATGAGAGTGACAAAGAACGCTCTGAAAAAAAATCCTGTTACCTTCCTCCAATTTCGATATACCCATCAAAAACTGATGTGTGAATAACATTGACGTATCATGTGTTAGCACTTCACTACTCAAATAGCCAAATATGAGAAGAAAGCGAAAATGTAAAAGAAAAATCATGAAATTCCATTGAGAATTTTTCTCATACAAATTTCAGGCAATATAGAATTGCACTATTTGACTGTTATTTTATATAGTTAACACGGTGTTCAACTGATAATTATTGATAATTACACTGGTAATTTTTTCATGTTGATATATATATAAAAAGCCAAAGATTTCCTGGTCGAGTGAGCCCCTCATTGGAACTGACCGATGGATTTTGTCTCATAGTGCAATTCTCTTAGCTGAAGTTTGGATGGAAAAATTCTCTTTCGAATACCACTCGAGCTTCAATTTTATCAGGTATTTTCCTCAAGGTTCTCTACGTACAAACGAGCCTATCGAAAAATACCTAATAATTTTGAAGCTCTTGTGGTATTATATATGACAATAATTGGAGGAAATTGACTTTTCAAACTAGAGTTGGTGTACAAAATCGTTACATACTGATTACACGTGAAAATGAACAATGTCACTTCTCTTTAATTCAAGTCTGGTCCTGTTAGAAAAAAATTAAAGTCGCAGATAGTTGCGTAATAACTTCTGGGAGAATGACATTAAATTCAGTAGCGAAGCGACTTGAGTTTTTGAGAGATATTTCCGAATCTAACGGAGATAGCGAAATTTTGTAATTACATTTGTTATAGCTCTCAATTGGCTCTACAAAAGAAAGTTATAACAAAAATTTTGCCATCTCCCTTAGATTCCGAGATATTTATTGAAAACTGGTCAATAGTAAAAATTGACTTATACCATTTTGCCATTTCGCTACTGAATTCACTTTAAGGGGGCATAAATTATGAAATTTCAGATTTCATGGGGAGATTAAGGAAATTCTCAATTTGGCAGCAGCACCAAAAGAGACGATAATTCTCCGACTTACTTAAATTTTCAATTGAAACATGAATATTCAGTACCAAACTACATTGGTTATCTACATTAGTTTTCAATTAATTAAAAATTCAAGAACATATTTATCTGAATTTTTTAAATTTACATTACATTTCATGAAATAATTGACCTGAAATCTATAGTTTCTGATGATTTTACCATAAGACTATGAATTTTGAACCACGAAATTCGTTGAAATTTCGTTTCAGCTATAACGCGATAGAAATTTCCAAGAAGTGTAAACCTAAGCAAATGTATATTTTCGCTGAAAGTGTTGAAAAAATCTGACCAGCATCAGAAGATTCACACGAGTTAAAAAAGTTGTTTTCAGCCAAGTGACGAACGTCAATTTTTCCTCATTCCCATCAAGATAGAATCAAGACTCCGGATTTCAATCCTAATATTATTATCGACATTGTTATTAAAGTATTTATATTGAATACTATCCATGACACCAATTGGACCCACATGAGTTATCGTTCCGGATAGGTGCACATAACCGTAAACCGTTGAGAGGTCTTTCACACTCCATTAAAACAGAAAAAACACCGTGAAAACACAAAAACTTGAAAAAGGAGAATAAAATCCTCAGATAAGGTCACCTAAAGCAGACACATCAGGATGATTCATTATCGTTCCTTTTCAAACATAACTGATATATTTAATTTGTTGCAGAGGTCTACCGTGACGCTCGGAGCAATTTAGGAGGGAGAAAAATGGAATCTCTGTGCTGCTTACAGGTGTAAGTTATGTTAAATGCTTAACGGTAAGTTCAATGGAGGTGTTGGACGAACAAAAACACATTGACTCTCGCGAATTGATGAACTATAAACTATTGAGAACTGTGCTACGAACAGCCTACGTCATCGCTGAAGACGGAAATTTATATAGCGTTCCACATCTTGTGACGTAACAGGATATTGGATAGGTAGAAGGGGAGCTAGAAAGATTTTCGATATTAGTTGGCAAGAAAAATCTACTGAAACACATTGACCCTCGGGAATAGATGAACTGTAAACTACACAGAGAGAAATGTTCAGTAAAAATTACGGAACTCACAATTGGCTCACAGATTACGGAATCAACTCAGAAAATTTAAGTGACGGTATCGTAATTTTTTACAGGAGATTCAGGTAAAAATTACGGAACGCTCTGGGAAAATTCCATGATTTTAGGTAAAAACTACGTAACAGTTTGCAGGGAAATTAGAAATTTATTGTGTTGTGTTGAATATTTATTCAATGAGTAAAGCCATTTTCGAGTCACTGTGTAGTCTCATGCAACCGTTTTTCTTGAGACTTAAAACATTTGATCTGGTATTTGGAGGAATTGAGTTATTTTTTGTTGTTCATTTATTTTACCAAATTAATTTTGATCTCTGATTATTCTCTCAATTTTTGAATCTGTGATTTCCCAATTATAAAGTCAATCTATGAGTGACGACTCAGTAGGATAATTATTTAATGATATCTAATTGTGTGCGTGTGTGCAAGATTCTATTAAATATTATTAATAAGTTATAAGAAATTTTACTAAATTATTAATGACAACCGATCATTTCGGATTAATGCTAATTTTGACGTAAATCATAATTATTGTCATGATTGATTTGAAGTTTATCGACATTGTGATAAATTTTCTTATAAGCGTTTATCTAACTGTTATATATATATAATTTTAAGAAACGTACAAATCTCCTTTCATATTGGATTTAAGATATCTTTATAAATACAGTTTATTTCTTTTTATCCACGAGAAGCCAAACTTATAATTTTTTAAGACTTGTCTTACTGAATAAATCGTAATTAAGGTAATATGAAATGTGACGTTACCGCTTATTTATTTGAGACATTTATTCTTCTATGTGATATTTTTTAGACATTTAAATTGAAATAGTATATTTCGTAACGAGTGCAAAAAACATTTTTTCACGAATTACGAACAATATTTTTCATCACAATGTGGTGGAAACTGGACTTTTAGGCACGCGGAGCGTGCCGAAAAGTTCACTTTTCGTCACAGCGTGATGAAAAGGTAATTTTTTTATTTTTCCGGTTATCCAGTCACCGGCAATTAAAGAAAAACGACTCGCTACGGCGTTTCTCTCATGCAATGACTAATAACAACGCGAAGATTCTCCATTTAAGAACTTTTCTCACTTGAAATGAATCGTGTAAAAAACATTTTTTCACGAGTTACGAACAATATTTTTCATCACAATGTGGCGGAAATTGGACTTTTAGGCACGCGGAGCGTGCCGAAAAGTTCACTTTTCGTCACAGCGTGATGAAAAAGTGTTTTTTGGCGAATGGGAGGTTTATATACGAGCCGAAGGCTAGTGATATAATCCCACGAGCTAAAAAACATTTTTTCACGAGTTACGAACAATATTTTTCATCACAATGTGGCGGAAATTGGACTTTTAGGCACGCGGAGCGTGCCGAAAAGTTCACTTTTCGTCACAGCGTGATGAAAAGGTAATTTTTTCATTTTTCCGGTTATCCAGTCACCGGCAATTAAAGAAAAACGACTCGCTACGGCGTTTCTCTCATGCAATGACCAATAACAACGCGAAGATTCTCCATTTAAGAACTTTTCTCACTCGAAATGAATCAGTTTTTTGTACTAAAATTTAGGGAATATGAATTTTTCAAAATCAGTAACTTAGTTCGGGAAACTGAAAACTTTTTGCCGCAAGCATGGAAAATAATAAAAAATATAAGTGTAACAACGCTTACACTTGAGAGTTTTCATCGATTGGCAAATTTTCATTATTCCGCATGAAAATGTCAAATCATGGGTAGAAAGCAGTGAGGAAATGAGCTATCTCGCATCTCAATTCAATACTAAATTGCTTTTCACGGCAGTGCGTGTCTAAAAAGACAAGTCTCCGGTGGATTTCATTCTTACGAATAACTATCCAACTCGACTTCCTCTTTTTTTATTCTGTATTGTAATTTCATACGTTTCACTCAAATGAGATTCATGTTAAATCAACGTCTTATATTTCCTTGACGCAGATCCGGTCAGAATTTCATCTCTCGTTGTTGATAAACTCAGTCTTTAAGCGACCGCAAACAGATTGAATTCTCTCAATTGTAATCGTTGCAGTTAATTTTATAATTTTAAGACGCATCATTTTGAGAATATTCATGACAACATCAATTGAAACTGAACGTTAAATGATTTTTTGTTGGATTACTATCACAAGTTAAATTAATTTTCGTGATAAATTTTTATTACGGTATCTGTTAATTTGGCACATTGATTTATCTATTAGGAATGAATCATGAAAATGACCCCTGCACTTAAGTCGGCTGCTGTCCACAGTCATGTCTCGACTCCAAAATAGAGCGGGTCCTAGCCCCCGGTTCTATAAACAGCCTTTCAGGCGAATGATGCGTGGTACCTAAGAGCCTATACAGTCGGTAGTTACGTCTATTATTGTGCAACCCCTACGACCCGGTTCTGCCTCGTTCCAGACACTTACTACATTGTTTAGATTTTCAATATTTCGTTCTTCGAATATCTACTTTTCATGAAAATTTGACACGTACTTCAGCGCTTGAAAATTTTTGGCTGAAGTATCTGGTATTCTTTTTCCAAATTCTTATCGAGTGACAGTTTTATTGAAAATTTGAGGAAATCAATGGAAATTGACAATTTCAAGTCAATTGTTCCATGAAAATGAATAAGAATCAGGAAAAATCCACTTTTTGAATTTTCAATTAATCAAAATTTCCGCGTAATTTGGTATTGAATATCTATGATTTAATTGAAAATTCAAGTTGAGGAATTGTCTTCGTGTTGCTCAAGAATCTTGAATTTTATTGAATTATCAATGAAATAGTACATTTCATTATTTGATCTCCCTAAATTGGATTTAATATCGCCTGCTACAAAAAAAAAATCTCAAATTCAGAGCGAAATTAATCCAAGCTTGAAATTCGATCTGAACTTCAGATTTTCATTTTCGTATTCCTCTCCCGAAAATTACTGCTAAACTATTCATGAAATTACAAAAATTAACTGAAAACGATTCTCACTTACGGATTACGTGAATAGTTCCGTAATTTTTATTGAATATTGCTCTCCCTGTAGGGGACCTTGAGAAAAATACCTGATTAATTTTGAAGCTCGAGTGGCATTCGAAAGAGAATTTTTCGCATCCGAATTTCAGCCAAGAGAATTGCACTACCAGACAAAATCCATCTGTTAGTTCCAACGAGGGGGTCACTCGACCTGGAAATCTTTTGTTTTGTTCATTAATATATATATATATATATATATATATATATATATATTAATGAAAAATTGCCAGTGAAATTATCAAAAATTATCAGTTCAATACCGTGTTGACTACATAAAATAACATTGGAATAGTGCAATTCTATTGGGTGAAATTTGGGTGAGGAAAATTCTCAGTGAAATTTCAAGATCTTTGCCCCCCTAAATCGAATCCAATGTCGTTCTTCTGAAAATTGCTACTAAACTGTGCAAAATGTGTATGAAATTTCAATGTTTTTTCGAACAGCGTGCACCATTCAATATACATCATTAGGGAGAGAAAATATTCGATTCCATGAAGGATTTTGCGGACTGTGTACGTTCAACCGATAAGATAAACTCAGTTTTATATTTCCTTTTATTGCAATGACACACCGCATGAACAAAGAGGTCTTTAACATCTATCTCAACCCGAAATAATCTCATCACTGAAACATTCATCATGACTAACGAGATTGAAGGGTTCATTGATAAACAAAACAGAAAAAAAAGAGAAAACATTGATGGTGAATCGATTCGATCGTAATGTGTAAGCTGCAAGGATTATAAAGGGACCACCAGGAAGAAGAAATTGGAATGTTGGCTCGGAGTTCGGACATCAACCTCACTGGCAGCCAACCGCCGAACTCAGCCAATCCCGATGCACAACTCACGAACCGTAATTCTTGAATACACTGTATCGGTCAGCCTGCGGTTCACACCGAATATTTCTACTTGATTTTTTTTTATTCATCGGCAGAGCAAAGAAATCTCAAATTGAGAGTGATGATCTCGCAATTGAGAATATCGTTCGTATATCCGAACGGAACAATTCTACGGATTTGACAACTTGACGAGTTGGATGGTTGTCAATGATGTCATACGCTGTTAAAAAAAAATTAAGTTTCATGGACAGTTGACTACTTATTTTCAGGACAGTGACACTGAATGCGATTTAGAGGGAAAAAAATTATGAAATTTCAGACTTCACTAAAAATTCAGTAAAATTCCAGAATTTGAAGCAGCATAAAGACGAGAATTCCTTAATTTCTTTGGATGTCCAATCTAATGTAAATATGCAGTGTCCAATTACACTGAATTTTCAACGAAATTTGAAATTTTATGATTTTTCCCCCTAAATCGCATTCAGTGTCATTGTCGTGAAAATTCAAGAATACATTTACCGGAATTTTCTGGTTTTCTATTCATTTTCAGGGAAAAATGGAACTGAAATGTACAGGTCTCTTTGATTTTTCCACGAAATTCTGAATTTTCAATAACGAAATTCCTTGAAATTTCAGTGGTAATTAAATTCGATCAAAATTTCGGAAAAATGTACCGGAAATTTCAGACTACAATAGCATAAAGACAACCTGTCCTGTCCCAATATTGTTTTACATATTCTCAATTAATTTCATAAAATGGCAAATTTTGCATACTTTTTCAAGAGTTACTGAAGCAACTCGCTTTTTTCTTCGTTCAACGTGAAATTTTACCGTCTTATCATTAATGCCTGATACTATTAGGAACTAATTGTAATTTCATGGACAGTTTAGTAGTCATTTTCAGGAGAACGAAATTGAATTCGATTGAGAGATGAAAAAATCATGAAATTTCGAATAGCGAAGAAAATTCTATTGAATTCCAAATTTTTCAGCTTTAGGCAGACGAAATTCCAGAACTTACTTGAATTTTCAATTAAAATGTGAATATTGAATACCAAATTGTGCATAATTTCCATGATTTCTACCAATTTTCATGGAAGAATCGAGCTAAAATTTACAGTTTCCATCTATTTATTCATCAAATTGTCAATTTTCAATTATCAAAATCCTAGAAATTTCAGTAAAACTGTTAATTGATAATAATTTCCAAAAAGGGTACCAGAAATTTCAGCCAAAATTTTTTAACAGCACATGAACCCTTCAATTTCATCGATCTTTCACAGATGCAGAATTGTTCTTGAATAAAGAAGGATATTCTTTGTGAAGAAGAAAATTAATTTTGTTGAATCAACATATTTATTTCTCTTCTTAGATTAGTCATTCACATTCCTTCGATCAGTACAACAGATGAATAGTTAAACAACTCAATTACAGGAATAACTTCAATTTACCATCAGTCCCATTTTGATTTTCGATAAAGATGAAAAAATGTGGGGCAGGATACTTCAATTTCCCGTTTTTATAAATCGGATATCATCAAGTAGAAAGGCGAATATTCGGCTTCGTACTCTTCTAATGAGTGATAATTTCTAGAACATGATTTTTCAAGAGAGATTATTCATTGCAAATGAATTATTAATGAAGATTCCGGTGAATTATTCATGCTGGCGGTTTAATTATTCGTTTACGGTCATTAACATTTTTTTTGACTGAAAGCCCTGCACGACGTGTCAAACAGGATGAAAAACATTTACAATGATTTTCCTCAGAACACTAATTCATGAGGAATAAACTGGTAGCTATTTATCTCAGTGATGTAATCACAACAACTGAGGAATCATAATCATCCGGAATGCATCGGCTATTATTATTTCAATCATCATTGGAGTAATGACTGTTGCGATAATCGAACAAAATTCTAACGAAAGTAACTCCTCTGTCGGGAAGCTAAAAAAAAGACTAACAAATCCATAAAACTAAAATATTTATCGGATGGCTGAAAATTTAATGCAAATTAGGAATATCTCAAACTTGTTTGCATAACGTTTCCCGGGATAGAAAAATATCATGTCTTATCTGATCTGATGGAAGAACAGTTGTCAAATGGAAAAAGAACAATTTTTTAAATCGATAAACTTTTGCTAAATTAACATGTTCTCGAGGTGAATGTTTTCTAATTATTTTTATCTCAGAATCTCGATCATTAGAATCATTACATTTGACGTTATTTTGTATAGCCTACACGGTTTTACAGTGACAATCTTTTTAGTATATTTCAGGGCGAGTAAAAAAGTTTGGGGAAGGGCCAGTACCAATCCCTGGACGAGCAAAAGTGAAGGTCAGTATGGAAAAATAATTTCTCATTGTTCCCTGTTGTCGATAGTAACGAAGAATTTTCTGCAAACGATTATTCTGACCCAAATTCTGAGTGGAAAAATAATCTCCCGAATACGTCTCGAATCTCAAAATTGTTCAGGTGTATCCCTCACGGTTTGCTGTCCACAAATGAAGTCATCAAGTTTTGCAGGAAAAAAAATTGACTCCTTCGTTTGTTTGCAACAAATTAATCGGTAATTACCTAACAATTTTAAAGTACTCGTGGTATTTAGGTGAATATCCTTGAATCAAGAAGACCACGACAGGTTCTGCAAGGAATTTTTAATCTTTTAAAAACTCGATGACATCGATTTATCTTTTTTTAATAGCCCACCCTTTACTAAAATGTATTTCATCTATAAATCACATTTTTGAACACTTTCCAAGATAACAATTTCAAAACTACGAAATTTCAAAAATAATCACGTAAAAAAAACAATATTCCACATCTGAGTAAAATATAATATGTTTTCCTTAGAAAAACTAATAATGATTGACCTAAATATAAATTAGTTAATCATAAATATGAAATCCGCCGTTATCCACCGGTTCCTGAAAACGATGGAGCGAAACGAATAAAACATGGATAACAGGATTTCAATGAAAATTCTCTTCTCGAATGCCCTAAAACGCTTTAAACCGTAACAGGTAGTGAGCATGCGCCGGATCGAATAGATGATCTCGATAAAAAAGAGAGGCACAGGTGGAGTCTACACACTTACTAAAGACACGACGTACATAATAAAAAAAAAGAAACTTATGCGGCATTAAATATTTTTTTTTCACCGAAGTGGTCATACAAACACATCTGGGAATTTATCTTTCGAGGGTTCAAGATAACGGAACTCACTGCGTGTGTATACGCTGGACTCACGGGATGTCCCGTTTCTGAAGAGTTGAGGGCTAAAGGAATGCCCAAAACCATTGGCTGATTTTCAGACTGCTTCAATTACCAGTAATTACTCGATTCCATCTAGTGATGTCGCGAGACACTTTACGAGACAAAATTTTGGAGAGATGCTCTCGGTCTCAATGAACATGAAAATCTGTACGCTCGTCTCAGTCGCGAAATACGCAATATCGACTCCTCTAGTGATGACTCCGAGTCAATTTATCTCGTCTCAGTCTCAAGTTTTTCCTGTTTTTTAATGTAAAATCGCGGTTTTTGTCTCGATTTGTCTCGTCTCGGTTTTCTATACATATATAAAAAAACGCGAAAAAATAGAAACCGAGATGACATAAATTGACTTGAAATCATCACGAAAGAAGTCGACACTGCCCATTTCAAAACTGAAACGAGACCAAAATTTTCCGTGTTCACTGAGACCGAAGCAATCTCTTCAAAGTATTGTCTCGTGAAATGTCTCGCCGCATTACTAATTCTATCAGGAACAATTTTCATACATCGGTCTCTTTATGTCACATTGCGGTATAAATAAACAAAGTTTCTACATTAACATCTCGCTAATGTTTCAAAAACTAAACACATTCGTTATCAAGACGAATTCGTTTGAGAAACTAATTTTCGTGAGAAGACCCGGTAAACCGCGATTCTAACCTCGCTTCGCTCGGTTTGATCGCGGTTTACGGGCCTTCTGACGAAAAATTGCATTCATCACGCGGTCCAAAAGTATTTTCTGACGAATGTGATTATAGGCCTAGCCTTCGGCTCGGCCTACAAAGTCACATTCGTCAGAAAATACTTTGTGGACCTTGTGATTAAAATAACTATTTCATTTATCAATCCAATTCTTGTCGAAATGAATTCAAGTTTTGTAGGAGAATCTTCCGCGCAAAAAAGGCCCGCAATTTTTAAACCGAAAGACTTGTTTCATTTAGCAGTGAAGCTATCGGCAAATACCCGATCATGTTCAAGCTCTCAGGGTATCATTATACTAAATGATCAACTCGCGTTGAGGGATAGTAGATTTCATCATGAGGTCCAGAAAGTATTTTCCAACGAATGTGAGTTTGCAATCATGATAGGAACGTTTTATTCAGCCATGTGACGAGCATTATTTTTTGTCATAACGGCCGTTTGCACCCGATGCATAATCGGAAGGTCCAGTGTTCAGATCCCAGTCTGGACTATCCATTTTTTTGAGTAGATTTTTCTTGTGAACTAATATCGAGAATCATCCTAGTGTCCCTCCTCCCTACTCCAAAAACCTATCCAACCATATCCTCTGACGTCAAAGATGTGGAACGCTGTATAAACTTCTGTCTTCGGGGAAAAGTGTATTGTGGATCGGGTGATGTAATAGTATATTATGTTACCGGCCTGATAAACCACGATTTTAACCTCTCTCCACTCAGCTTGATCACGGTTTATCGGGTCTAGTAACGTAATTGAAATTTTTACCAACATAAAGAAGATGACTCTGTCTATCAGATGAAAAAATAATGGATATTTTTTTACCGGCTGTCCATTTTAGATGACCGTCTTTAAACCTTCAAACGACCTTAGGAAACAGATAATATCTATTTTGGACAGCCTATTGTCAAATTGAGGATGTACCTGTGATAACCATGTAAACGGTGGGAATGTGAAAGGTCTTGTTGAGCTCTACGTTATGAGCAATGAAAAATCTTGATAATATCAATTTCACTCATCAATCCCTTCCGCTTCTCCAAAAAGTGATGAGTCAGAATTTCGAATGTGAGATTTTTTTATGAAGTAAAATTAGAATCATGTACTCGAAATTTTTTTTTATTAGGTTTCAACCTGATCACGCATTGTTGGACTCCAACAAACACGTGCCAATTCAGTTGAATGAAACTTTCGCTGAGAAACTTTCTCAAGAGTTCAATCGGCCGAAATCAATCCAATTTGAAGAAACAATTCTTTCAATTCGAATGAAGAACGAGTAAACATTCGGCGAATGCATTAATTGGTTGATTCGTTCCTTCCGTCTCTACCAACTTGCATTGAAAGTTAATAGTTCCAGTGAAATTTCAAGAAATTTTATCACTGAAAATTCACAATTTGATTTAAAAAATTAATGGAAAATATCAATTTCACTTCAACTATTTGCATTTTCAATGAAATCATGAGTGCCAAATTACGATGAATTTTCAATTAATTGGAAATTCAAGAATATATTTACTGAAATTTTACTGATTTCTGCTAATTTTTGGGGAATAATTTACCTGAAATTTACAGTTTTCGTGAATTTTTCCATAAAAGTTGTAATTTTCAATGAAGAAATGCCTTAAAATTTCATTGGAACTAAAATACAATAAAAATATACCAGAAATTTCAGTCAATAATTTTAACAGTGTAGTGTATTTTTATTGGTTGACATTCAGATAGGGAGAATAGTCATTCAAATTTAAAATTTCATAATTTCGTCCCCCTTCAATTGAAATTGACGTCGCTCACCTAAGAATCACTACTAAACCATTCATGAAATTTCAATTTTTTTTTCTCACAGTTTAACTCAAGCACGACCACACTGTTAGAAAAAAAATGAAATTTCATGGACAATTGAATACCAATTTTCACGACAATGACACTGAATGCAATTTAGGGGGAAAAAATCATGAAATTTCAAGTTTCACTGAAAATTCAATAAAATTCCCGACTTTTAAAGGGCAGAAAGACGAGAATTCCTTAATTTATTTGAATTTCCAATCTAATATGAATATTCAGTATCAAATGGCATCGAATTTTCAGTGAAATCTGAAATTTCATGATTTTTTTCCCCCGAGATCGCATTTAGTGTCAGTCCTGAAAATTCAAGACTATATTTACCAGAATTTTCTGGTTTTCTATTCATTTTCAGAGAAAAATGGAACGGAAATTTACAGTTCTGTTTGATTTTTCCACGAAATTCGGAATTTTCAATGGCAAGATTTCCTGAAATTTCAGTGAAATTGGAACGCGATAAAAATTTCCGCAATTTGGCACGGAAAATTCAGACAAAAATTTTTAACAGTGTAGACCATTTGCGCTGAAGGTTTTCCGAGAAGCCTTGGTCATCGATATCAATGATGAGCCAAAATTCTGGATCTTCAACCATAATCCTCCTGGAGTTACCGACGTTTTTCAACATCAACACAAAGAGTTTGTAAAAGCCTCATATCTTTGAATTTTATAAAATATTAAGTGATGTCACCATTCAAAAAGTCTTCGTTCGGAACCAAACAAGATTACCGTTGAAACATCTAGTGTCAATCCTTTACGCAATACCCATTCAACAATTCTTATCAGTCAGGACATAAAACGCATTTCCCTTCCCTTCACTTCTCCCTCGAGTGTCGTCGGAATAAATTATTGAACAGAAAGAGAAAAGCAGAAGTTTCCTAAGGAGTGGTCACAAGCATTCTCGTAGGTAACAGGTAGACCTCAATGTTATTTGATATAGAACAGAACAACAGACTTAACGCAGACCTTCCTGCTGCTCAATTCTCAGTGGTGATAAACGTTAGATGACTGCGTACATGTATCAGTTTCACCGTATCCATTTAATGACAATTCGTTGTTGTACCCGTTATCACTGGGCATGTAGGGGTCACAGTGATTTACCAACACATTACTCTCGGCTATTCGTGAACCTCTCAACTAATAATGACCGTTGATACCCAAGGAGTATAGCCTTGATTTATTTCAATGACCTCAAGGACAGTATATTTCTTCTATCAATGAAATTTCTCAATTCTTTTCTTCATAAACGGAACAGAATGGCATCATTTTTTTTATTGTTGAGGAATTCCATGTAGCTCAGCTATTTGTGGCAGAACTCCAAAGGTGAAGGGGATTTTCAGATTATTTTGTAAATGCCTCCAAAAGAAAGAGGTTCAGTGGAATTCACTGCAGGACTTTTTTTTAAAGCATTTTATGATCTACAAAAAAGGTTGATCAACATTTCTCCCTAACGCTACTAGTTTCAGATACATTCCTAAGATACTATAAAAAAAAATTTTGACATCATTTCGTTTCATAATTTCAATTGAGACATACAGTTACCAGAAACGTTTATGATGAAGAAACAGTATATTTCGATACGAGTAAGACGGAATTTTCACGAGTGTGAAATTGGTGGCCCGAGGCGAAGCCGAGGGCTATTAATCACACGAACTGAAAATTCCCGTCTCACATGTGTCGAACAATATTTTTTGACAGTGATATTACGTTTAGCGAGTGGCTTAACTGTGCTTCTTTCATTTAAAAGTAAACGAAAAGGCACTTTTCGGCACGAGGTGAAGGTAGCAGTAGTGTCAAAATAGTATATTTCGTAACGAGTGCAAAAAAGTGTTTTTTGGCGAGTGATATAATCCCACGAGCTAAAAAACATTTTTTCACGAGTTACGAACAATATTTTTCATCACAATGTGGCGGAAATTGGACTTTTAGGCACGCGGAGCGTGCCGAAAAGTTCACTTTTCGTCACAGCGTGATGAAATAGAATATTTCAATATGAGAAAATATAATTCTTGATTCTCTGCGTAGTTGATCAACTTCCTCGATAACAAAGGAAAAGCAAAATCATTTACATTTTTGATTGACAGAGAATTTTGAGAATAATCATGTTCTACCACTCTGCTAGGTAGATATGTTCATTGAAGTCTCTTTTGATAAATAACAATATTTATGCTCCATTTGTTTGCTTATAAAAAAGTTCGGAAGAATTATAGAATTGAAAAAAGTTGTGACGTTTCTGTACACCCACTAGCTTAAAAAATATTTGCAAAATAATGTATATGAATTTTTCGGAATAATCAGATCCTACCTCTCCACTAGCCAAATATGTTCATTGAAATATTTTATGATAAACGAAAACATTTATAGTCCTTTTTTTTTTTACTTTAATTGAATTATTCAGTTTGAATGACTCGTGTCTCCTTTCGCCCACGAGTCGCCATATAAAACTGACTAGAATCTCATTAGAAATCCGTAAATGGTAACAGAACGTGTAACTACACTCGGAAACGTTGCGATGGATATCAATAGGAAAAACCTTGATAAATTTGTTCAATCAGCAGTGAATCCGAGTCTAATGAACATCTTCGATTAATCAAGAAATTCACCAATCGAGGGATTAATCACCGGAGGTTAATTGACGTAGGGAAAATAAATGGAAGAGGTGAAAATCTCACGCGTCAGTGGACGGATTCACCCGGGGGGAAAACTAATTCAATTACCTTGCTCGAATTGTGGCTGATGTGAAGAAAAAAATTGGAACGTGACGAGTGCCGAGGACATCATAGTAATACGACCTTCGCCATTAATCTTCCAGTTTTTTTTCAATGGTATGCCCAATGCAATTTTTCATAGTTTATTTAACGCATCCGTGAGAACTTGAAATTAAACTAAATTGGAGCTCAAATTTCAGAAAATTTTCCTCACTCTTTCTTCATTGATCTACTCAAATGGGTCAAATAATGGAAACAAGCAGGTGATTGAATATTCATGATAACAGTATGTTTGTTTATGCTAATAAATTAGTAATAATATTTTTTTTCATGATGCACATTTTTAAAAATCTTGAAAACATAATTGCGTAGTGATTTCCAAATTGTCAAAAAATATATGCTTTGATGCAATTGTTTATGAAATTAAACGAATGTATTTGCTGAACATAACAATCATGTATAGAGATGTGAGTGACAAGAATGACTGGTGAAATGATCGTCAATGACCACCGTCATGACCGGAAATTACACGGAGAGAAATTTTTTAGAAAAATTCTAGTGCTAGCACGGGAAAAGAGCAGTGACGGCCAGGAAAAAATTCCAATGACGGCACTAGAAATTTTATTGGGGAAAATGTGAATTTTTCCCCGTATTTCTGTGAAAATTTCATAGAAATGAATGAGCCGAACCTGACCTCATTTTGCATTCAAAAAAATGTCCTTGGAATTGTGCAAAAATGTTTGAGTTTCACTCGTTCGATTTTGAGTTATTGATCATTAGAAACAATCCATTTAGTTACGCTTTCTTTCATTCAGTCACTTATGTTCAAGGCCATAACTCAAGAAGATACAGTGTGAGTTCAATCATATTCAATTCTAGTCGTGAAATCATTGAGGCCATTAGTTTGAACTATGAATGGTGGTAATTCAATCATTGTTTTCTCTTCAGAATCGTTGAAAATTGCTAAAAGAAAGAATATCTCAAGAACTATTTTATGCATTATATTTCAGTCGATCCTTTAGGAATAATTTAGCCATTGTCCTATAATTGAATACATGGCAATGTAATTACCATATAATAAAAAAATGAATAAATATTGTCGACTGATACATAACTATCAATCTCCACCTTGTTGTCCGCCATAAACACCTGAATAGATTTTTATTGAACCAGGATGGTCTAGACAACTTGCCGAGAATAAAGTGACATTACACATGGGTGTAAACTGGGTCGTGACCTCGTTGTAACGAAATGAGAAAAAAACATGATAGAAGAGTGAAGGAATTGACAAAAAGGCAGAAACTGGCTTATCTTCAATTCTTGGTGCACCTTCAACTTCATTATCACTAATGATCATTAAATTGTTTCGTTTTCCAAATGGGATACTAATAAAATTTGCATTTCATTGGAATGTTTGTAAAAATTGTCATGAAACTGGTTCGATAGAAAGAAAATGAATAAATGAGCTGATAAAATATTTCACCTTGGATTTTAAATGAAAATTCTCGACATGCTCAATGTAAATAACTTCATATGACATTTTAAACAATTTTCCGACTGGATATAGTACTTAAATGTCGGTTAAATAGGCGGTTCAGAAGATACAGGTTTCGTAAAGTGGTCTGTCCTTTTGGGTAGGTAACAGCATTGTCTATTATAACAAACTTGATGATTTCTTGTAATTTCGGACACGATTGAATAAGAGACAAGCGTTATGTGAGCTCAAAACTTTTTCTTATTTTTCAAATCAAGCCCGAGTCGAGGATTTGGTTCTGATTGGACGTACACAGGTCTTTCAAGATCTCTCCAGACCTAGATGGACCTGGTAAGTCCTAATCAGTTCTGCGACGTACTTTTCCAGAGACCTTTCGAATCCTCAGTTCTTTTCGGTCCTGAGAAGTCCNCCAAAATTGAATTTTTTCGCCAAGTGAAAGTTGATTCTGTATTTTCTAACAATTCTGATGCCAATGAAACCCCCGAAGGCGCGACAAAAGTCGAAATAACTTCTTTTTTTCACCCCGAGCCAAAGAGTCAGATTTTCTGTTTTTCCAGAGGGAAAGTTGCCTTTCGCCAAAATGAAATTTTTTAGTCGGGCGAGTGTTGATTCGAACTATTTAAGTGACGGGCTATTCAGAACTCTCAAAAGTATGTGGAAAAAGTGAAAACTGAAAAATTTTTTTTTTCACCGGAGGCCATAGTGTCGGATCTTGG